>NC_086213.1:2176161-2502701 GCF_035770615.1 Melospiza melodia melodia | reverse complement strand
GAGCCCGGCTCTGTGCTGGGGGATCATTAAAGTGAGCAATTAATGACAGGGGTGGGGAGCAGGGGGACACCACGCTGGGACAGCCAGCCCGGGGACACCACGCTGGGACAGCCAGCCTGGGGACAGCCAGGCTGGGGACAGCCAGCCCGGGGACACCACGCTGGGACAGCCAGCCTGGGGACAGCCAGCCCGGGGACACCACGCTGGGACAGCCAGCCTGGGGACAGCCAGGCGCTATCTGCCGCTCTCCTGCCGCTGCTGCAGCAGCTGGATCACCTCAGCAATGCCCTCCTCGGGGACCTGCGGGGCACAGAGGGGGTGTCAGCCTCAGGGGACACCCCAGGGCTGGCAGGGGTGCCCGGGGAGGGGCAGGGCTCACCAGGGCATGATCGAAGTTGAAGGTGCTGATGTAATAGGCCGAGATGTCGGCGGCCGCCAGCGGCTCCGCGATCTGCGCCACGATGCCACACTCGTCTGGGGACAAAGGGGCCTCGGGTCACTGCCACGGGGACATGCGGGGACAGCAGCGCCCCACGGCACGCCCTGGCTGGCAGTGGCACAGGAGGGGACGCGGCCAGCACGGGCACACTCACCGAAGCCGAGGGGCTGCCCCCCGATGCGCACCATGCGCCACAGCTCGCCCGTGGAGCTGGTCAGCAGCAGGTCACTGGGGAAGCTGAGGGGACAAAGGCAAGTGTCACCCCCTCCCCGAGCCCCCAGAGCCAGGGACAGAGGGACAGACGGCCCCGGGGTGGCACCTACCGCTTCTGGGTGTCGGCATCCATCACGATGGAGATGTAGCCCTCGATGAGGGAGAAGGAGAAGAAGGTGATGGAGTCCAGGTCCTGGCTGCCGGGGGCTGCATCCCACGGGGGGCTGCGAGGGACAAGGGGACACTGAGAGGGGTCACACCCCCAAAATGGGGAGCAGAAGGGTTTGGTGGTGCCTCTGGGTGTCTGAGCATCGTGCTGGGTGCTGCAGGGTGGGGGAGAGGGGACAGGAGCAGGTGTCCCCACAGGCTCTGCAGCTCACAGGTGACAATAGGTTTTGGGGCACTCTCAAAAGGGCAGGATCACTCTGGAGAAGGAGCATGCCACCAGCAGGGACCCCATCCCAGGGGACACTGCAGAACCCCACCAGGAGCATTTCCTCCCACCAGCACCACTCCCACTGCCTTTCCCAAACCCACCCCCTCCTGCTTTAGTCTCCAAATGGGCTTTGGTACAATGGTGGCTTTGTCCCTCGTGTCACCTCGGGGTTCCCACCCCTCACTGTGGGTGACAAAACCAGTTTGGAAAACACACCCAGAGTCTGAAGACCCGCTGGGACCAATGGCAGGCACCAGTGTCACCGCAGTTCAGGTGGCACCAGGCCAGAGGCCGCCCCCACGTCCCCATCCCCGGGACTCACCTGTGGGAGTAGAAGAGGACGTCGATGAGCATGGTGGCGATGGCGGGCAGCGTGTCGGGGGCCACCGTGAGGACACAGAAGCGCGTCTGGGGGCTCTGCACCGGGTGCAGCGTGGGGCTGGCGGCTGGCAGGGGAACGGCGGCGCGTCAGGCCTGGGGACAGCTCGGGGACAGTCCCGCAGTGCCACCCCGTGGCCACCGCGCCCGCAGCCCCAAGTCCCAAAGGATGTGGGTACCACGGCTGGGAGCTGCAGCATCTCGGTGGGGACTGGGTGGCCCCAAAATGGGCATCTCCAGTGGGAACTGGAGCATCTCCAGTGGGGTCCCTCAGACATGCAGGTACCACTGGTGGGAGCAGGAGCACCTTGGCAGGGGACAGGGTGACCATGGGGGTCCCCCAGGATGTGGGAACCACCCATGGGAGCAGCATCTTGGCAGGGACTGGGTGGCTCTGGGACAGGGTGGCCTTGGAGGTCCCCAAAAGATGTGGGTTCTACTGGTGGGAGATGGATCATCTCACTGGGGACTGGGTGGCCCTGGGACAGGGTGGCTCTGGAGGCCCCTCAAGGAAATGGGTACCACGGGCTGTGCTGGAGCACCTGGGTGGCCCCAGGGGACACAGAGCCCAGTGTCACTCACGTGGCTTGGGCTTGAGGAAGCCGTTGCTGACGTCATCACAGGTGACAGGGACACACTCGCCACCCTCCTCCTTGTAGATGTCGAACTCCCCGGCCAGCGTGTGGATCACCACGGGCAGGTCCCGCTCCCGCACCTGCCCCGGGGCAGGATCAGCACTGCCACCCTCCTCGGGGCACAGAGGGGCCCTGGGACAGCCAGCCAGGTGTCCCCGTGCCCTGTGCCACTCACCAGGATGAAGTCGGTCTGGTACGTGGAGAGCATCAGCACCGAGACGTGGTGCTCGGCCAGCGGCGCGATGACCGAGCGCGCGATCTTGGTGACACCGGTGGCCTGGCAGCCGGGGGGCTCCCGCCCGTTGGACACCACGCTGAGCACCAGCCACGTGGAATCTGCCACCTGCATGAACTCGGAGGGTGGCAGCTCTGCGGGGCACAAGGGACACTGAGGCAGGTGGCTCTGCAGGGCTGGGCACAGCCACAGAGCCAGGGCCAGCTCGGGCACTGCGTGCCACACTGTCCCCAGGGCTAGCTCAGACACTGTGTGCCACACTGTCCCCAGGGCCAGGATTGCGTGCCACACTGTCCCCAGGGCTAGCTCAGGCACTGTGTGCCACACTGTCCCCAGGGCCAGCTCGGGCACTGCGTGCCACACTGTCCCCTGGCTGATGCCCCAGGCAGGATCAGCCCCAGGTGTGGGGACGCTGGTTTGGATCAGCCCCAGGTGTGGGACACTGGTTTGGATCAGCCCCAGGTGGGGGACACTGGTTTGGATCAGCCCCAGGTGTGGGACACTGGTTTGGATCAGCCCCAGGTGGGGGACACTGGTTTGGATCAGCCCCAGGTGTGGGGACGCTGGTTTGGATCAGCCCCAGGTGTGGGACGCTGGTTTGGATCAGCCCCAGGTGTGGGGACGCTGGTTTGGATGAGCCCCAGGTGTGGGACACTGGTTTGGATCAGCCCCAGGTGTGGGACACTGGTTTGGATCAGCCCCAGGTGTGGGGACGCTGGTTTGGGGTGCAGATCCACAGGTGGAATGAGCCAGACAGGGCTCAGCTGCCCCACCCTGGGATTTGGCCATAGGGACCAGGGGGCCAAGGCTAAGCCCCCCCAAACCCCAAGATGTGTCTCTCCTCCCTGTGCCAGCACCCCAGGCTGGGTGCAGGGGGATGTTGGCATTGCACCCCAAAACCAGCACCACCAGGGCCGTGGGGCTGCCCAGTTCATCCTCTACCCCCAAAGAGCCCCCAAGCCCTGTGCCCATCACCAGGGATGTTCAGGGATGCACACGGGGCATTGGAGGGGACAAGGGGAGGGTCACCCCACTGCCCTGGGGTTCCCAGCACATGGTGGAGAGAGCCCAGGCTGGCAGAGGGGCACAGCTGCTTCCCAGAAATCTGCGGGTGTTGGCAGGGTGGGCATAGGCCAGCTGTTCCTGCCTCCCACCCTCCTGCCCAGGAGAGGGGCTGGCACTGCTGGGGCACCCCAGGATTCATCCAGGCTGTCCCCTCCTCTCTGGGCTCCCCCTCCCAGCACGGGACGGGCCAGGGCCCCCATCCATCCCTCCCACGCAGGAAAGGTGGGAGCAGCTCCCATGGGAGGTCACCCAAGCCCGCAGCCCTTCCGTGGGCACCCGGTGCCCAAGCCCGGCTGAGACCCCAGACTCATCACACCAGTGGTGGGGGGGATGTCACACGGGAGGGTCCGGCACGCACTGAGGGGACCCCTGAGGGGACAGGCTCCGCACCCCGCTCCCAAAGCCGGCCGGGCAGGGCGGAGCGGGGCCGGATCCAGGCCCGGCGGGTGTTCCCAGCGCCTGTTCCTGTGCAGGAAGCGCCAGAACAGCCTCGGCTCCGGCCCAGCGCCCAGCGCTGGGAACAGGGGGGCGGGACAGGGACTCGGGGACATGGGGACCTGTCCCAGAGCTCAGCGTTTAATTGCTTTTCAACACCACTCTGGGCGAGGCTGAATGCAAGGGGACCTCGCTGTCCCTGTGTCACCCACCCCAGGGCTTTATCCTGATCCCAAGGGAATGGGGGGAGCAGCTCTCCTCTGCTGGGGGTCCCCTTCCAGCCTGGCAGCGGGGGACACCGCAGCCCCCGGCCAAGGGGGGTTCACAGGGCACTGCGGGGCCATTGTTCAGCACTTCCCGCCCTCCCCTCGGGATTGAGGAATATTCGTGTGCAGGCCCCAAAATAAAACAATACGTGGGGAACAGCTCTGGCTCTGGGAGCGGGGAGAGCCCGGGACACGGTCCCGCTCCACAGCACAAGGAGCCGAGCCTGGGAGCCGGCCGTGAGTGCCCCTGGCCGGAGCGCTGCCCCTCGTTCCCTGGGTCACGGCCAAGGCTCGGCTGTGCCCAGCTCCTGCGGCCAAGGCAGGAAGGTTTGGGCGTGGGGAGGCGGGCCGGGATCCGGACCCTCCGGCTCGGCCCGTCGGGCCGGTACCGGGGCAGGGCTGGCGGCGAAGGTGATGCACGGCACACGCCGGCTCACCAATGGCACCTCCCTGGGAGAGGGAATGGCTTGGAAGGGATCAAACCGCCCCAGGACACCCCAAAAGCTGACCCTGCTGCCGGACAGGGCTCACCCTGCCAGCCTGGCTGGGCCTGTGCTTTGCCCTCCTCTGCCAAAGCTCCAGCTGGCCCTCGCAGGGAGGAGGGACGGATGAAATCGGACGCGGGAATGATGACAGGAGCGCTGCCAGAGCCTGGAGCGCTGCCCGCGGGCATCCCGGGAGGTGCCCGCGCCCTGCCGGGAGCGCCCGGGCTCCAGGGGCAGCTCTGCCCGGTGCCACGAGCCGGGGGCACCTCAGCCCGGGAGGGGCTGCCGGCGCGAGGGCAGCCACGCCGGAGAGCCTCGGCCGGGCAAGCCGGCACATCCCCGGCGCAGGCGCCGAGGGGACGGGACGGGCACGCTCCGAGGGAGCCAAGCACAAGCCGGGACTCGCTCCCTGGGCCCAGGCGCGGAGCCGGGCTGGGGACGCGCACAGTGGTGCCCGCGGTGCCAGCCCGCCCTGCTCGGTACCTTTGAAGCCCTCCTCGTCCAGCATGACCGTGTAGTCCTCGGGGGTCTCCGTCAGGCTGAAGAACTTGCATCTGAAGCAGAAAAAATCGGTGCTGCAGACCTCAAAACCGCCAGCGTCTCCCGGGGCCGGGAGTCGGGGGGGGAAGAAGAGGAGGAGGAGGAGGAGGAGGGTGGGGGGAGAAAGGCCGGTACCGGCAGCGCTGGGGCAGGAAGAGCAGCTTGAGCAGCGGGTGGGTGTAGAGCCAGAGCCCGCGGCGGGCCAGGCTCAGCACCCGCACCCGGTGCTCCAGGATGTGCAGGTCCATGGCGGCCGCGCCGCCCCGGGAGCCGCCGCCGCCGCCGCTATAAGGGCGGACACGGGCCCGCCCCGGAACCGCCCCGCATCGCCCCGGGACCGGCCCGGGCCCGCCCCGCATTGCCCCGGGACCGCCTCGCATCGCCCCGGAACCGCCCTGGGACCGCCCCGCCGCCGTTCGTCCACGCCCCGTGACGGCCCGGGGACCGATCCGGGAACGCTGCGCATCTCGCTGGGACCGCCCTGTGACCGCCTGCCTGGGCCTGGACCGCCCCGCATCGCCCCGGGACCCGACCCGGCACCGCCCCGGGACAGGCCCGGCACCGCCCCGGGACAGGCCCGGCACCGCCCCGCACCGCGAGAGGCCGCGACCCGGGCCCGGCACCCCGGGAGCAGCCCCGGTTCGGAGCCCCGGGATAGCCGCACCGGAGCCCCGGAACCAGCCCCAGTACAGAACTCCGTGGTGCCCAAACCCAGCCAAATTCAGCCCCCCGGGGTGTCTGGAGCAGTTCCAACTCGAGTCCCGGGGTACCCCCGAACTGCAGCCCTGGGGGTGCCCAAGGAGACCCTCTGGGAGCCCCATTCCACCCCCAACCCCTGCACCCAGCCGGGTCCCACATGCTCAACACCAGGCCTGGAGAGGGAATTCACCAAACCAGGGCCACCCCCAGGAAAAGGGAGTTCTGGAGGGAGGAATGAAGGTTTGGGCATAATTCCTGCCTGCCAGAAGGAGAGAGATGGCCTGGGCACCATTTTGGATGGGAAACTGAGTTCTGGGGTGTCATGGAATTAATTAGGGGTCCCTGGCCCTGTTCAGCCACAGGAGCTGTGACAGTGGGAGAGGGGGAAAGGCCTGGGTGCTGGGATGGGAGTGCACCAGAGCCTGGCAGCCACCACTATCACAAGCTGGGGCAGGTCTCAGTCTCCTCCCATTCCACTTCAAACGGGCAGCCCCAAGGCTGGGTGAGACAGCAGGGCTGGGCCACCCTTTGCAGTGACAGAGCAGTGACAGAGCGGTGACAGCAGCGCGGCCAGTCCCAGGTCACTGCCCAGCACCTGCCCCCCAGGACAAGGGCAGCCAGGGCAGATGGGACCCAGGGAAGGGTGCATGCCAGGGTCAGTGCCCAGTGCAAATGGGATGCAGGGGAGGGTGTTCCACAGGGACAGAGAACCGTGGGAAGGGTCCAGATGTCCCCCGAAGCTGGTACTGGTGCAGCAAGCGTGAGGTGACACCACCCTTGCCTCCTGCCACCCTCCACCCCCATCCCAGGCCAAGAGAGGTGGGAGCCAGGGCTGCGCCTTTACACACTCGCTTTATTGACCCCTTTGTACAAAACTGCTTTTCCCGCTTTATTTTACAAAGCCACCACCCACCCTCGGGAGGGCAGGGGGGGCAGAGGGGACCCCACAACCAGGGAGCACCTGGCTGCTGCTCACCCACCCCGTCTCACCTGCGCTGGGCCCGGGGGGCAGCAGTGGTGGGGCGAGCCCTGGCAGGGTAAACACTCCCCCTGAGCTGTGGGCAACTTGGGGGTGGGAGGGGATGGGATGGGGGGGCTTTAGCCCCAAAACTCGGCATCAAATCCTGCTGCCTCTAGCGCATCCTGCCTCGGTCCCTGTCCTGCCTCGGAGGAATAATAAATAGGCTCAGTGAGTAGGTAAGTTGGGTACTACATAAAGGGCTACAGCTTGATATATCCTCACTAGATAAGAGGGGGCGAGGGGTCCCAGGGCTCCTCGTGTACCCCCAGTGCCCTGTGCCAGGCCTAAGTGCTCGGGAGCCGGGGCTGGGGCTGCCCGGCTGGCGCAGGGTGGGGGCCACAGGGGGGACCCGGGGGGTGATGGGTCGAGGGGCTCTGGGACGGGGAGAGGGGCCCGAGGGGCAGCCCAGCCCCCCAGTGTGGGGAGGGAGCTCGGGTGGCTCAGCCACCCCCTGCCCGGGCTCCCACCGCTCGTGGTGCCAGCACCCTGCGGGGTGGGCACCCAGCGCAGACCCACGGTGTCCCCTTTGGTCACCACACCTGGCCAAGCTCCACGGATGCCCCGAGAGGGCCACGCTGTTCTCACGGGGCCGCAGAGCCCCCCTGTCCCATCCCTCCAGCTCAGAGCCCCCAGCGCCGGGTGCCAGGGGTCCCCCTCGGTGTCGTCGCGCCCGGGTCCGTGCGCAGCCCCGCTGAGCCCGGCTGCCCGGGGGTGGGCCGGGCCCTACAAGTACGTGTCCTCGCTCTCCCGGGAGCTCAGGCTCTCCTTGGACTGGTGGTGGGGGGAGACCTGGGGGTGCAGCAGCTCCCGGGTCGTGCCGGGCGCCCCGTTGCCCTCGGCCCCGGGGCCGTTGGCAGGACTGGCCGGGCCCTTTTCCCGGCTCTTCTCCTTGCTCTTGCGGGCCTTGGGCACGGGGGCGGGCCCGGGGGAAACGATGATGGAGGGCACGGGCTCCAGCGCCTTGCGCGGCGCGGGCTCCGCCTCGCTGATGGCCTTGGCGCCGTGCAGGCGCGGGGGGGATTTGCACTGCAGCTCTCCGTGCGTCTCCCGCCACTTCTTCAGCTGGATCAGGTGCTCCCGCTCGATCTGACGCTCCGTCACCGGCAGCTCGATGACCTGCGGGGACACTTGTGCCATCAGCGACAGCGCCACCGGGGCTGGGTGTGGGATCCCCCTCAGGGCACAGGCCACTGCTAACCGAGCCTTTCGGGAGCTGCTGCCCATGCTCCACCCACCCAGGGACAGCCCGGTCTGGCAGCACTGGCCCCCCAGACCGCCCCCAGCACCTCACCTCCTGCACCAGGAAGGCCTCCTGCATGATTTTGGGGCTGAGGGCCCTCAGCCTCTCCATGGTCTCATACTGGCCCTGGCAGGATTTGAGCTTGTCCGAGGAGCCCAGGGTGTGTTTGAGCAGCACCAGGCCCACCCGGAAGATGATCTTCACTCCTGCAAGAGGAGACGTGAGGCAGTGAGCACCAGGCAGGACAGGGTGACACTGCCACCATGTCCCTCAAATGCTGTGGGGCAGCAGATCTAGTCCCACTAACAGTCAGGACATGCAAGAGGGAGAATTTGGGATGTACACACCTCCTAACCCCCAGGAACACAGCCCACCTCCACCCCAGGCATGTGGCTGCCCCAAACCTGCCCTGCTACAGGTCCCATGGCCGTGGGGAGTGCAGCCACCCCATGAGGAGGATGATGAGGATGAGGATGGTGGGAGCTCCCACCTTCACAGAAGAACATGTCCCAGACGCGCAGCACGGAGCTCCAGGGCAGCGTGCGGGAGAAGGCGCACATGAACCACTCCGTCATGTACAGGATGGGGTCGATCTTCTGCTTGCTCAGGTGCTTGTAGGCCACAGGTGAGACCTTGTGCAGCAGGGAGAAGAGGATCTGTCCGTCCAGCTGGATGGCTTCCTGCAGGGACAGGGAGCAGCATCCCAGTGAGTACCCCAGCCCTGGATCAGCCCCCAGTGCCCCCCAGCAGGGGCAGCCAACCCTCTACACCTGATTTGAGCAGAGCTGTGTCCCATGGATGCTGCACTGAGACCCCCATCCCTGAATGTGAAATGCTTCAGGGAGCCTCAGCACAGCAGGGACACTCTGGGGATACCCAGCCCCTCCACAGACCCCTTTCTTTCCCCAGGGTGAGGAGCTGAAGAGTTTTTGGCCTGGAGATTCAGAATCATGGAATGGTTTGGAAGGGACATTAAAACTCATCACATTCCATCCAATTGCCATGTGGTACCTTCCACTGTCCCAGGCTGCTCCCAGTGCCATCCAGCCTGGCCTTGGGCACTGCCAGGGATCCAGGGGCAGCCCCAGCTGCTCTGGGCACCCTGTGCCAGGGCCTGCCCACCCTGCCAGGGAACAATTCCCAATTCCCAATATCCCACCCATCCCTGCCCTCTGGCACTGGGAGCCATTGCCTGTGTCCTGTCCCTCCATCCCTTGTCCCCAGTCCCTGCCAGCTCTCCTGGAGCCCCTTCAGGCCCTGCAAGGGGCTCTGAGCTCTCCCTGGAGCCTTCTCCTCTCCAGGTGAGCACCCCCAGCTCTCCCAGCCTGGCTCCAGAGCAGAGGGGCTCCATGGATTCCTCTAGACTTGCTCCAGCAGCTCCAGGTCCCTCCTGTGCTGGGCCAGCTCTGCAGGTGGGGCCTCACCTGAGCAGGGCAGAGGGACAGAATTCTCCCTCCCCTGCTGCCCACACTGGGGGCTCAGCCCAGGACACACGGCCAGGGCATGGCCAACCCTGACCCAGCAGCACCCCAAAGTCCTTCACCCCAGGGCTGCTCCTGATCCCTCCATCCCCAACCCAGATTGATCCTGGGGGTTGCCCCAACCCACACGCAGCACCCTGCAGGTCCCTGCCACTGCTGAAAGCACCATGAGCCCTTTACTCACCAGTTTCTCGCTGTAGTAGCCAGGGAGGTACTTCTCACAGATCTGCACCAGGCACCAGAACGCTTGCTGCAAGCCAAGGGACAGCAGGTGAGCAGCCAGAGGACATCCCTGTGACCCACTGCCTGCTCCCAGGGACCAGGGGAGAGGGTGGGGAGCAGCAGAGCACCCCTGGGGCACTGTGAGTAGCCCTGAGCCGGGCACCCCTCCCATCAGCACCCCCCAAGGGGCCCCACACCCCCCGGGAGGTGCCAGCTCTGTCCCGGAGCCGCGTGCCCGTACCTCAGCTGGCATGTGCATGAGCAGGACGGCGGCGATGGGCGCCTGGGCCTGGCAGTACCCCTCCTCTGGGCGGTACAGCGTGTACGCCTTCAGCACCCGGAACAGGTCCTGCTGCCTGCGGGGACACCGGGCACAGCTGGGCACACTGGGCACGCACAGCTGGGCACACAGCATGCACAGCTGGGCACATGGTGTGCACAGCTGGGCACACGGCACACACAGCTGGGCACACACAGCTGGGCACACACGGCACGTACAGCTGGGCACACACAGCTGGGCACGCGGTGCGCACAGCTGGGCACACACGGCACACAGCTGGGCACACACAGCTGGGCACACACAGCACACACAGCTGGGCACACTGGGCACGCACAGCTGGGCACACAGGGCACGCACAGCTGGGCACATGGCACACACAGCTGGGCACACACGGCACGCACAGCTGGGCACACATGGCACGCACAGCTGGGCACACACAGCTGGGCACATGGCACACACCGCTGGGCACATGGCACACACAGCGGGGCACACACGGCACGCACAGCTGGGCACACACAGCTGGGCACACACAGCTGGGCACACGGTACACACAGCTGGGCACACGGCACACACACACAGCTGGGCACACCGGGCACATGGCACAGTCAGGCACACACGGCACACATGGCACACACAGCTGGGCACACACGGCACACACAGCTGGGCACACAGCATGCACGTGGCCCAGCAGCCTTCCCCGTGCATGCCAGGCTGAGCCTGGCTCAGTCCCTGGCTGGGATCCCTTTTCCACACAAGCCCAGGGCCGCAGGACACAGCAGAGCGCAGATCCTGCCTGGATCTGGGACTCGAGCCATGGATACAACCACCCTGCCCAGGGTGAGCCATGGACAGGCAGGGACCCAGCAGCAACACAGGGGCACAGCTGCTCCCCAACACGCTGGGAGCAGCATTTTCCTGGTGAAATGGAGGGCACAGGCTGCCACCTACTCCCTCTGCCCTCCTGTCATGGCAATTCCCACCCCACTGGGTGTCAGAGCTGGCCTGAGCCATCCTGTTTTCAGCCAGTGGACGCTCTGTGACTGTGGGAGTATAGGGAGGACACTGGGCACATGAGTGTGGCTCCATGAGCTGGGACAGACAGTGCCCACCCCATCCATGGCTGCTGAGGGCTGGACTCACATACCCATGGCCTCCACGTGAGACGAACATCTCATGGAAGGGGAACTGCCGGTGGAGATCCCGCTCGATCACATCCAGCCACTTCGGGTCTCCTGTGAGGAGGTCCAGTTCCTGGGGAGGGCAAGATTGGGGTGAGCAACACCCTTGACACCCCCCACAAGATTTCTGAGATGCCAACAAACACCCAAGCCCCAGCAGGAGCCACCCCAGCAGTGCCCCCTCCCTGGTGATGGGAGCCACCCCAGCAGTGCCCCCTCCCCGGTGGTGCAGGAGGGTTCCCAGCAGGACTCACATCAAACTTGCCCATGTTCTGCTCCAGCTTGACCTTGCTCCCAGACAGGTACTGCCAGGCACGGCCCCGCAGCGAGGGCGGGATCCCCTTCTGGCAGCGCAGGCGGATCTGCAGGACAGACACACAGACACAGCGTCAGGGGAAACACAGAGTGTCCCGGGGCAAGGGGGCAGCCAGGCCAGCACCACGGCCACAGGCTGGTCCCCTGCTGATCCCAAACAAGGAGCAGTGTCCCTGAGCCCCTGGGATGCAGGGATGCCAGCTGGAATGGCAGTCAAGCCCCAGCAGCACGGGGGAGCTGCCAGAGGCCCAGCAGAGGCTTTGTGGCTTGCAAACAGCTCCAAACAAGCCTGGCACTGCCTCAAAGGCAGATCCTGCTGGGAGCTGGAAAAGCAAACTCTGGAGTCAAGGTGGAGAGTGAGTCTGCCCCACATGGGAAGCACTGAGGACACAGAGGAGGTTCCCCAGCCCCCAGTCCAGTCCCCCACACCCCTGTGGGGCCATGGAAAGCAGGGATGTGCACCCTGATAAGTGTCTCAGCCTTTCCACCTGCTCATCCTGGGCAGAAGGGCAGGTGTGGTTCTGTCTCTGTGCATGGCCAGATCCTGAGGCCCCTGGAGCCAGCTCCATGCCCACAGTTTCCTGTGCCCCTGGTTTCCCTGGCACTGGGCACCAGCCAGGACCAAAGTCCAGGCGAGGCAGTCGGTGCCTACCCTGCGTGGGGAGCTGAGCCAGCTTAGCCCTGGGGCTGCCTGCACCAGCAGGGACCAAAACAGAGCCCCCAAAATCCCACTGCAACTCCTCATCACAGCAGCAGCCCCAAATCACACAGTGATGGAATGGTTTGGGTTGGCAGGGACATTAAAGACCATCTCATTCCATGGGCAGGGTCACCTTCCACTATCCCAGGGTACTCCAAGCCCTGTCCAGCCTAGCTTTGGATACTGCCAGGGGCAGCCCCAGCTGCTCTGGGCACCCTGTGCCAGGGCCTGCTGGGCACCCTGTGCCAGGGCCTGCCCGCCCTCACAGGGAACAATTCCCAATTCCCAATATCCCATCCAGCCCTGCCCTCTGGCACTGGGAGCCATTCCCTGTGTCCTGTCCCTCCATCCCTTGTCCCCAGTCCCTCTCCAGCTCTCCTGGAGCCCCTTCAGGCCCTGCAAGGGGCTCTGAGCTCTCCCTGGAGCCTTCTCCTCTCCAGGTGAGCACCCCCAGCTCTCCCAGCCTGGCTCCAGCCCTCAGAGCATCTCTGGTGCCTCCTCTGGACTCTCTCCAGCAGCTCCACAGCCTTATGTGTCCTTTTCCCCACAGTCCTCAGCCAGGGTATGCAGCAAGGTGGGCCCCACAAGCCCAGTCACCCCCCACAACACCCTGCAAACCCCAGCACAGCCTCCCCTCCTCATGTCCCTGCTCGGGTGGCACATGCCAGCTGTGCCAGAGCTCTGAGAGCAGTGGCCAACAGCTCCCAAATCCTCTCCTGCCTGCCCAGGGCTGTGTTTCCCTGCTTGCTGGAGCAGCTGAGGAGCAGGTGGCTGTTTCCAAGCACAGCACCATCACCTCCCCAGGGGGTTTGCTGCTCCCTCAGTGGTTGTTTGCACGGGCAGGTCCCTTTGTGCTGGCAGGAAACACAGCGGACGATGCCCAGGGCTGCAGTGGGCAGCTCCATGGCTGCTGACAGCTCCCATTTCCAGCCAGCTCCCCTTCCTGCTGACGGAGCTGCCAGGAAGGAAACTGCCTCGCTGGGTTTTGGTTGGGCAGCCCCTCCAGCTGGCTGGGCCAGTGCTGCCAGGGCTGAGCAGCTCATCCCCTTGGACCCACGTGGGGTGCTGCCATCACCCCCACGATCCCACTGTGATCTGGAGTGTGTCTGGGCTGAGGGAGGCTGAAAGCAAGGTGAAGCTGGAGCACTGCCCGGGCTGGGAGAGCAGTGGGAGCTGCCCACCCACACGTCTGCCCTGCTCCCAGCACGCGGTGCTGGCACAGTGCAGCTCCAGGAGGGATGTGGGGTCAGGCTCTGCTGGGATCAGGGCCAGGCAGGGAGCGTTTGGGATGCTGGAGCAGTGCAGGTGTGAGCAAGCCCGGCAGGAGCTGGCCCAGGGATCCACGGGCTGCCTGCCAACCCTGTGAGGCAGCCAGAAAAGTGCTGGGGTTTTTCACAGGCTCAGGGAGCTCCCCCAGAGCAGCAGGGACCTGCACCAAGCAGGCTCCTGCCAGACCAAGGATAGTTGACAGCATCCAAGGCCAGGCCTGGCAGCCTTCCCTGAGCAGCCCCAGGGATACAGGCACAGAGCAGCATTCCAGAGCAGCCTCTCCAAAGCTCCAGGCATGGATTTTTGCTGCAGGACAGACCATACAGCACATCAGCCCCATGGAGACTCCCAGAGGCTCGGCCCAAGCACAAGGGAGCTGCTGTGCCAGCTGGAGCCCTCTGCCCATCCCAGAGGGCACTCTGTGGCACACGGCTGGAGAGCGGCAGAAATTGCCCATGGAACAAAGCACCCACCTGCTGTGGCCCAGAAATCTCTCCCAAATCCCTTAAGAGCAGCCAAGAAACAGATGAGGGATTCCAGTGTCATTCACCAGCAGGGACAGCACTCTGGCACACTGAGGAGACTCTGCCAGCATGGGGAGGAGGATGAGGAGAAGGCCCTTTGGCCACTCTCTGGCACTGCTGTCCCATGTCAGCAGCCTCACTGCTCCCAGCAGACACACAGCAGCAACCCTGGACTTGCTGCATCCCAATTCCTGCCTCATCTGCAGGCTCAGGGATCAGGGAGCCCAGCAAACCAAGCCACAGAGCCAGCACACCAGGAGTCTCCCAGGGACCCCCGTTTGCAGACCAATGTCACGCGCGTCAGACTCAAACATTTCCTACACCGAGCTTTTTTTGGTCTGCAAGATGCTCAGAACAGAAGTTTCCATGAGCAAACAATTCCCATGGCTGCCTGCAGGCAGCCAAAGAAGGCCTAGGAAGGCTCCAGCCCGGCAGGGAAGAGCTGGAGGCAGAAGTGGGCTCCAAGTTCCAGTTTCCAAGGGCAGTGAACAGCCCATTCAAGCCAACAGCATCACCCAAAGGCACACAGATGCCTCTCTGCAGGGAACCAGTGACACCAGGCTGCCCCAAAGGGACACTGCTGTGCCTGGCTGTCCCTCACTGCCACCTCTCAGAGGTGACATGGCTGTCACTTACCTTCTTGTGTTTCTTGGCCATCCACTTGTCCCAGTTGTTGAGCATATCCAGCCACTTGGACTCCCGCTGCCGCAGCACCTCCAAGGGCACCTCCTCCAGCCTGTGGGACCGGGAGGAAGAGGCCGGTCAGCGGGTGCCTGGCCCTCCCCATGGCGCTGACCCTCTGGCCTCCCGAGCACCCTGGGTGCCCCCCATGCCCAGGTGGCTGCAGCCCTCAGGGCTCAGGGCTCAGGGCACGCTCGCAGCTGCCGGAAGCGCTCGCCACCCGTGAGTGAAGTCGCTGCAGCAGCAGAGCAGCTCAAAGCTCTCGGGAGCGGCCTGCACCGCACGCAGCACGTGCTGCAGCATCCCCGGGGACACGGCAGGAAGGTGAAGCATGAGCAAGACCTGATCCCTGTGGCAGGCCCAGCTGCACACGGAGAGGGCCGGGGCCATGAGCACCGTGTCACTCACACAGCCCCGGCCACGCCGCGCTCCCAACGCCTGGCGCTGCTCCAGGCCCGGCGCCGAGCCCGAGCAGGGTCCCCGAGGAGGGAGGGGAGTGTTTTCCAGAAACGGCTCCGTCTAGCCAGGGAATCCGACTTAACCCTGCTGAGGCAGGGGGATGCTGGGGGGATGCTGAAGACGGCACTGCAGCCTCCAACCCCCCGTGGCACCACATCTGTGCAGAGATGGGTGACAGGCAGGCCCAGGCAGGGACGCCCAAGGAGAGCAGACGCTCCTCCAAGCCATCAGTGCAGACTCAATGCCTTCCCAGGCTCTGCTCCACACTGTCCTGTGGCCACGCCAATCTCAGGAAGAGTCAGATCCTTCCTGAGGACCCGAGGCCAGCGGCCTGGTGCTGAGCATCCTCCAGCAGCCAGCCCCACCACAGGACATGCAGGCCCGGCCTCCTCCCTCCCTCCCTCCCTCCCTGCACATGCCGAGCCGGAAAGCTGCGGCAGGGTGAGCCCAGGGCCGCATCCAGCTGGCAGCGCTGCCCCGCGCCCTGCCCAGCCCTTCCAGCCCAGTCCCACCCACCGCAGCGGGTCGGACGGGGCGAGCGCGATTGTTCCGAGAGCAAACCCGCTCCCAAAGGATCTGCTTTGCTTGGCTCCCCACCCTCCCCGGCACGGCCAGGCATGGCCGGCAGCTCCCCAGCCCGGCACGGGGATGGAGGCAGCGCTGGCCTCCAGCCGGGGCTCCGCGAGGCGTGGGAAGCTCGGGACGCTGGATGCAGGAGCTGGCTGCGGGCCGGCTGGAGCTCTGCCAGCACAGACTGGAAGCTGCTCCCAGCTCATGGCTGCTTGGCAGCGGGCAGGGAGCGAGGACCGGCTGCGTTTCATATGGCCCGGGCGGGAGGGTGGGGGCACTCCAGGCGGGGAAGTGACGGGATGCCCTGTGCTGGGAATGCGCTGCTCTGCATCCACGCCGGGTGACATCCCCACAGCTCGGCCCTTCGCGGTGCCCTCACACCCTCCATGGGTGCTCGGATACCCTGCCTGCCCTTCCTGTGCAAACCCAACTCCGGCAGCCACAGCAGGAGGGCACACATTCCCCTTCATCCCCGCCTGGACAGACAGTGAACCAATAAAGGAGCAGGGCAGGATTGGGCCCCAGCACATCTGTGGGGTGCTGCAGGAGCCTCAGTCCCCAGTGACTGTCAGCACCCCTGGGAGCAGCCACTGGCCTCCAGCACCACGACCTTCATGCAGAGCTGCTGCTGCAGGGACAGGGACACCCACAGGAATGACAGCCAGGACAAGTGTCCCCTAAATGTGGTGTGTGCTCAGGACAGGGTGCAGCACCGCAGGAAGGAGAGGCCACACCACTCCCGCAGCGCCGAGGGATAAGGTTTATCACCCGGAGTGATGCACCTTGCCCAGCGCCAACATTCCAACCTCCAGCACCTTTTCACCCCACAGACCCACCCAGAAACACCCACAGGCCACGGGGGGTGAACACTGCTCCTCACAGACAGGGAAACGGAGGCACGGCTGGCACCGGAGCACTCAGGTGGGCAAAGCCCAGGGAGTGTGCTCCAGGCAGTGCCCGGGCTGCCGCGCGCTGCTCCCACTGCCACCCCGACTTTCTCTGGGCGGTGCTGTGAAAGCAGGGCCAGGAAGACAAACGCCAAACACGCTGCCGAACCAGCTCGACAGCAACAGCACATTCCTGGGTGTCAGCACCGCCCTGGGGCCCAGCGCCTCGGGTTAGCCTCACTTCCTCCGAGGGTTTCCTCCGGCAGAGCGGGGTGACCATGGTGCCCAGCACTGCCAACAAGGGCTCCTTGCAAAGACACCACGGCCTGGCCTCCTTGGCTTGACAGAGGCCAAAAGTCCACGGGAATCACTGCCTGGAGCTGACCAGACACTGACCTCGTGTGCTGGCAGCTCCCGATCCCAAATGGGGTGGACACCACTTCCCAGCCATTCGCCCTCTTCAGAGGCAGATGGGACAGCTGGAACAGCTTTTGGGGCTCTTCACACAGCCATCACAGCATCATGGAATGGTTTGGGGTGGAAGGGACCTTAAAGCTCATCCAATGCCATCCCTGCCCTGGGCAGGGACACCTTCCACTGTCCCAGGCTGCTCCAAGTCCCATCCAGCCTGGCCTTGGGCACTGCCAGGGATCCAGGGGCAGCCACAGCTGCTTGGGCACCCTGTCCCAGGGCCCCAGCACCCTCAAACAGAACGATTTCTCCCAGATATCCTATCTAACCCTGCCTTCTGACAGAAGGAAACCATTCCTCCTTATCCTGTCACTCCAGGTCCTTGCCCAAAGGCAGGAGTCCAGCTTCCCTTGCCGCCCCTTTAGGCACTAGAACGGGTTCTAAGCTCTGCTCGGAGCCTTCTCTCCTCCAGGCTGAACACCCGCAGGTCCAGCCCGGCTCCCTTGTTCACATCCCGGCTGCTGCGGCCTCCGCCGCGGGCACGAGCGATGCCTGACAGCGGTCCCAGCGGTGCCGGCGGCCCCGCGCCCAGCCCGGGGGCGGCGGGGACAAACCCCCCGGGGCGGGGAGAGCCGCGGCCGGCCCGGCCCAGCCCCAGGCCCGGCCCTGCGGGGGCCGAGCGGCCGGAGCCGACTGGGCCGGGCCTGGGGCGGCTCCTCTGCGCCTCGGTGCCCCAGCGTCCCCCCGGCCCCTCACGGCCCCGGCCCCGGCCCCCCCTCATGGTCCCCCCTCACGGCCTCACTCACGTCCCCTCGGCGCCGCGGCTGCCCACGATGAAGCCGAACTTATCGACGCGCCGCTCCTCGGGGCCGCCGCCGTTGATCTCGGAGTCGGAGCCGAGCGAGCTAAGCTCATCGCCGCCAGGGTCGGCGAGGCTCTCGCGGGTGCCCGCCAGGCTGCGCCCGCCGGGCGAGCTGGGCCCGCCGCCCCCGCGGCTCTTGGCCATGGCGGCGCCTCAGCGGCGGCGCGGCCGCTCCGCCATGCCGGGACACGGCGGCGGCCACGCCCCGCCTCGGCCACGCCCCCTCCCTGCACCGCCATTGGGCGGGAGCAGAGAGTCGGCCAATCAACCGCCGGGATTGTGGGAAGGAAAGCCCGCCCCCGAAGCTGATTGGTCGAGAGGACGAGGAGAGCTGTCCGTCAAGTGCCGGCGGGTGTCGGTGAGGGGCGGGGCTCCGTGCGCCGGCAGTGGGGCAGCGCTGGGGCGGGAGGCGCTGGGACCAGTACGAGACATAACGGGAGGGACTGGGACCAGTACGAGACATAACGGGAGGGACTGGGACCAGTACGAGACATAACGGGAGGGACTGGAACCAGTACGAGACATAACGGGAGGCGCTGGGACCAGTACAGGACATAACGGGAGGGACTGGGACCAGTACAGGACATAACGGGAGGCGCTGGGACCAGTACGAGACATAACGGGAGGGACTGGGACCAGTACAGGACATAACGGGAGGGACTGGGACCATACAGGACATAACGGGACGGACTGGGACCAGTACGAGACATAATGGGCTGGATTGGAACCAGTATGAGACATAATTGGATGGACTGGGACCAGTATGAGACTTAACAAGGATGTATTGGGACCAGTATGAGACATAATGGAGCTGTACTGGGACCAGTATGAGACATAATGGAGCTGTACTGGGACCAGTATGAGATAGAACGGGATGGACTGGGACCAGTACGAGATAGAACGGGATGGACTGGGACCAGTACGAGACTTTACAGGGCTGTACTGGGACCAGTACAGGACACAACAGAACGGACTGGGACCAGTATGAGACAGAACTGGGCTGTACGGGGTTCTGCATGAGATATAATGAGCTCTGTTGAGGCCAGTGTGAGCCATAATGAGCTGTACTGGGACCAGTACGGGCCATAACACGCCATACTGGGATTGGTATGAGACACAACACAGCTGTACTGGGATGTGGATGAGATATAACAGGGCTGTACTGGGACCAGTGTGAGCCACAGCAGAGCTGTACTGGGACCTGTATCAGGGGCTGTAGCAGGACCAGCCTGCCACAGTGGGGCTGTACTGGGATGGCACTGGCATTCCAGGAGGGCTGGATACTGGGACTGCAGGAGGGTTGTGCTGGGAAGCACTGGGGCATCCACAGGGATCTGTGTCCCTCTCCAGAGCTGTCCCTGCCCTGCAGATCCCACCATTGTGTCACCTCAGAGTCACCAGCCACAGCACCCCAGACAGGTAAAACCAGCCTGTCTCTCCCAAAAATAACACACCAAAGGATCTGGAAGAGACTGGGATGTGCTGGGACCTGTCCTGGGTAAGGCCTGCCAGGGCCAGGTCCATCCCTCCTCCAGAGCCCAGAGCTCCATTTCCCCCCTCTCAGCCCAGAGCAGGGGGTATTGGAAGGATCCTTCTCAAGGTGCCAAAAGGAAGAGGGAATGAGGCTCCTTAAAATCAGCAACTCGAGCTACTTCCAGATTTTTCTGGCAGCCAGGCCCCACCAGTCCTTGCCACTGAACTGGAAGGCTGTGATGGAGCTTGTTTTGTAGCAGATCTCCACACACACAGTCTGCTGCAGCATTCATCCCTCGGATTTAGATGGAAACAGGCTGGCAAGGCTCCACAAAAGTGATTTCCAGGGGGAAGTTTTCTTGCTGGAGTGCCGGTAGAGGGGCTTGGCTGGAACTGTTACGGAGGGCACGGAGGGAACAGCTCCCACCAGGAGCTCCTGGTGCCCAGCACAGCAGGAGGAGGAACACAGGGTGACCTTCAGCACAGCCCAGCCCAGCCCAGCCCCGGATACAAACACAACTTCTCCATTTCACAGCTCCCTTGGCAGTTTTGTTCTATCCGCTCTGGAAAACCCCGCTCACTGCCTGTTTTCTCCAGGGCTGCACCTATTGTCTGCTTCTGGAGAGAGAAGGGAAGTGATTATCCTGCCTTCCTGCAGGGCAGGAGCAGCCTGCACCCACCATCCAGGCATTCCTGCAGCAGGGAGGGGAGCAGGCTGTGACAGGGACACGTGGGGACCTGTCACAGACAACAGCTGGACACGGTGGCCAGGGAACACCTGGGCTGGGCCAGTGCCAGCCACCTTCCCCACAGGCACACGGCTTCCTCCTGAGCCCAGGGGAGACAGCAGAGGCAGGAGGATGCAGGCTCTTCCCTCCTGCTTCATCCCTCTCTCCCCTCCTGAGCATGGAATAAGGTAAACAGGATGTTCCTATACTGCCTGAGCATGACTACAAATATATGTAATAATAAATGTATGGCTTTGGGTTACCCAGAAAAACAGAGGTACCCAAATTCCAGACACCTGGCTCTTCCTGGGCACCTCATTCCATGGATTAACTTTGCTGGGTTGTGTTTCTATCAAATGCTGACTGAAGGCCCAGGAATCATCTGTTTTCCAGACCCAGATGCTCTCCAGGACCAAGAGATTCCAGCTGCAGGATATAATTGTTAAATCACATTTTCCAATAAAATTCTTGCTAAGTTCAGACTATTTTCCCCCCCTCACACATAAGCATTCCTTCAGGAATGACTGAGGAACACCAGGGAAACCTAAACAAGCCCCTTTTCTTGCAGCTTTTCCCAGAAATTAAGAGGATTTCCTATTGTAAACTGCTTAATTACAAATCCTGGTGTATTTCCCCATCCGGGTGCTCCGAAACCAGGCACATCCCCATTAAAAACCCCAAATCCAAGGAAGGAGAGCTCCAAGTTTATTAAAACAAATCACAGGCTGTCCAGAGCAGACCCAGACCTCCTTTATCACAGAAACAGCAACACAATCTCATGCCAAGGGAGAAAAAAATTCTAACTCAGGGTCCACACAAGATCCAAGACAGGGAAAGAACAAGAACAAGGAGGTTAACAAGTGTGTGGAGAAGAAGTTTTCAATTAGCAGGAGGTTAAATGAAGCAGTGAGTGCTGAGGGCAGACAGATGATGCCCCTGGCCACCATAAATCCCCCAAAGATGGATCTAAACTAAGCTGGGCATGACCTTGATGATGTCTTTTCCCAAGGGGATTCAAGGGAGAGCCTGCACTCAAGCAAAGCATTGATCACTACAGACTATGCACTACTCTGACACATTTTGGGGCTCCATCAGCTTCTCATCAGTGGGGGTCAGAGTCTCTCTGTTCAAACTACTGCTGGGGGGCAGTGGATGCAGCCCCCAAAAGGCAAGAATGGAAACAGGGCTGGGAGGGTTGGGGTTACAACAGGGACACGTTACATGTCAGGACTCCACACCTCCTATTTCTTCCTGCCTCCTCTCTCTTTGAGTGCCAGGTGAATCAGAGAGCCACTGGTCATGTTGTAATAAGCCAGGGAGTTGGAATCCTTGATGAAGATGCCCTGAGGGGAGGAGAAAAGGATAAAAAAAAAAAAAAAAAAAACACACAAAAGAGCAGTCAGAGCACAAACCTCAATGTTGCCTTCCCACAAAATCCCACCCAGATCTCAACCCTCCTGGCTGTGCCCTCAGAGCAGGGGATGAGAGGACACTGCAAGCTTTGAAGCCCCCAGAGAGATTCCTGTGTCCAAGGTGGACACTGGAGGTGGGTATAGAATCTTAGAATGGTTTGGGACCCTAAAGATCCCCCATCTACCCCCCTTGCCATGGGCAGGGAGTCTTTCCTCTAAACCAGCCAATATAGACAATGTGGCTCCTACAACACACAGATAAAGAGTCACCACAATGGGAGCCACCCAGGTTCCACTCTCCCCCCACCTTTTTTATTTTCCCTTAAAAATAATCAGCTCAGCTCCCTTTCTTGTTAAGGGTTAACAGAGTATCTGCCCACAGATGAACTCTGAGGAGACAAGTGCACAAAGTTCACTGCTTAGGCAGCAGGTTATGCCTGCCTGGGCACATGCATGACTGGAAATAAGTCATTAAAAAGGAACGGGGCTTTTCTCACAGCTCTGGCTCCCAGAGGAAGAGAGAGAAGAGAGAGTGAGCCCTTCCCTTCCCAGAGCTGCCAGGGTTCCAAAGCTCGCCCACCTCCCTGAGCACACAGCAGAGCTGTGGGAGCAGGCTGCTGCAGTTAAATGTCAAAAAAAAAACCACCAATACAACAAACTAATAAAACAAGAGGCTGATTTCAGAGAAAGCCACACCAAGTTTGGAGGACTCATCAGCAGCAGCAACAATGTGAAAATCCACTGATTTAATCACCTGTCTTGCTGTAACAGAGGGCAGATCTGTCACAGCTGTGCAGGAAAAACATTCCCTTTGCTCTTCCAGTAGCTCAGAGTGCATTAAATTATACATTATAATTTTTATTTTTAAAAAGGTCATGTGAGAGAATGCACTGAAGAAACAGCCAGCACTTGAAGACCTTATACCCACCTCATACTGCAGCTTCTGCTTCCCAGCTGGCATCCCTGTGGCCTCATGGATCTTAACCTTTATCACAGACACCTGGGGGGATCAAAGGGCTCCTTCAGAGCTTTGTCCCAGTCCTGCTCCCCAGCCCACGGGGCTGCAGTGTGGGGAGCAGGCTGAGCTCCCAGCTGCTGCTCTGACAGGCAGCACATGGAGCAGGGCAGGGCAGGGGGATGAGCTACATGCCTGGTCTGAGAGGGGCAGGGTGAACACCAGCACTTGGCCATTCAGCTTCCATTCTGTCTTGTCCTGCATGTTGGGAACCTGGACTTTGACCGTGACCGGGCCCTATGGGAAAACACAGATAAAGGCTCTCAGGGCTGTGATAACACAGCTCCAGACTGAGTGCTCATTTCCATATCTTGGTTCCTCAGTAAACACACTCAAATGTGTTTACAAGTTACTCCGCTGCTCCCACAATAAAACATTTGGTTGGATTTCTCCTCCTTTTGTGTGCCATCTATCAAGCACCACACACACTGATGGTGTCACAGGTGAGGGTGTGAAACACTGAGACAGCTTCCCTGTGCACATGAAACCACAGAATCAGATTGGTTTGGCTTGGAAAGGACCTTAAAGTCCATCCACTCCCACACCCTGCCATGGCCACAGGACACCTTCCATGATCCCAGGGTGCTCCAAGCCCCATCCAACCAAGGACAGGGCAGCCACAGCTTCTCTGACCCTGTGCCAGGGGATCCCCACCCTCACAGGGAACAATTCCTTCCCAGTATCCCACCTAAACCTTCTCTTTTACTTTAAACATTCCCAGAAAAAGCATACAGCCCTTCCTAAGGATTTAAAGCTCCTCCTGTGGCACTGGCACTCCTCAGGAAGGAAGGGAGGCTCATATTTAGCTCACCTTGTTATGGAATACACCACATTACACCCCACTATCATGCTGGCACTGATACTCTAATCTCTTTGCATCTCCAGCTTAGCCCTCCTCTCTTGAAAAGCTCATTAGCAACTTTAGTTCTTCTCTGCATTATAACCTACCTCTCGCTGCCCTTAATTACAGAAGAGCATTATCCCACCCTGTGTAGCTCTTCCCAATAAGAGACAAAGGAGTTTGGTTTGCTCAGGAATGACAAGAGAAAGGAGACACCCCATGAAGTCCCTTTCTTGCCAGGTATTTTTGCCCCTCTGTGCATGGAATTGGCTTTGCAGCCCCTTTGGAGCTGGAGTGGAGCAGCCCATGACTCTGAGCCACACGTGTACCTTGTTCCTGCGCAGAAATTCCTCCTCTGGAATCAGGCTGTCCTCACTCTTCAGTTTCTTGGAGACTGGCTCATCCTCCATGGGTGGCGGGGGGTGCACGGGAGGCATGGGCGCCGGGGACGGCACCGGAGCCACGGGAGGAGCAGGGACAAAGGCTGCAGAGGATGGGGACACACAGCACAACCCACAGTCACCCCCTGAGTGCACAGCAAACACCCCCTCGCAACAAAAACCCTTTGAGCAGAGCAGCACAGGCTGAAAATAAATGCCACAATACATGGAGGAAGTTACAACCAACAGCAACATGCAAACTTCAAACATTCAGAGAGCTCTTATATTGGGAAGCATTCCAGGAAGAGATAACAAGGCATGAGAGCTTCCTGCAGATCTTGCAGAAAAAGAACACGCTCTCAGTTTGGCAGGCAGCGGTGCCAGCTCCTCCAGTTAGGGAAGAAAAGAAGATGAAAAAAAGGAAGAATTGCTTCTTACATCATGCTTTTTAACTTCAAAGCACCTAATGAGGAAAAGGGCCAGCAAACAGCTTTTCCTCAGCAGCAGCAGCTTCTGTAAGGAGCTGTGACACCCACTGAGGTGCTGGCAGCTTCTCTTTACTTTGCATTCTTAATTTTCACCCGGGCAGGCTCCTGGGGCCACAGGACTCCCTGCACTTTATGGTGCAGGAAGAGCCTTGAGCCCAAAAGCAGGACTAGGCAAGCCATACCCAACACCCCCAAACTCTTAACAACACAACTTAGCGCCAGTTACACAGCAGAACCAGGCGACAGGGGGAAAAGGCTCCGAACCAAAGCCCACCCCAAAGGAATCACCCAACAACTCCCCACGGAAGGCACTGACCTGTGGGGACGATCATGGGCGGCGGGCGGGGGCTCATGATGGGGGGCGCCGAGGGGGGCATGGGCACCACGTTGATGCGGGGGGTGTGGATGATGGGGGGCATGGGGGTAGCAATGACGGAGCCCGGGGGCAGCCGCACCACGGAGGTCATGGGGGGGCGCGGCATGACGGGCACGGCGGAAACCACGGCGGCACGGACAGGAGGAGGCATCTGGGGAGAGAGGGGGAGGCTGCTCAGCAGGAATGCCCAGGAATTGCCCACAGCCCCTGTTAAAGTAACAGGGGAACACAGAACCACGGGTTCTGCTGTATAAAACTTGCAGAGAGCCTTGTGGCCCCACCATATGGGCAACCCAAGCTGCTCTGAACAGGCACAGAAACCTCATTAACAGATTAAAGGGGTCCTCCTTCCCTCCCCGCTGTGGGATCAGATCTCCAGGCACTTAATTCCTTTGCTAAACTGCTGTTTGGGACTCACAGCAAATCCCTTCTTGTTGCTTTGATTTTTTAAGATTTTCCCAAGGTTTCTGATGTTAACATTTTTGTAGCGAACTTCTTTACACACTTTCTGTAAATAACTCATTGTTTTGCATTCTTTTATAAAAAAGGAGAAAGTTGATAGACTGTTAGTTTGTCTAGTGTCCTTGGAGAGGTGGCATTGTCACCTTCCAATCTGCTGTCACTTTTGGAAAACTATAAATGTTAAGAGTCAGAAAATAAACTTCTCTTTTTTCTTCCCCTTGAAAACAGCGGTGTGTGCTTCTGCTCTTTCATGTCCTATAGCAACACTTCTTACCTTGGGCTGCTTTTGTCCAACATCACTCTACACCAACAAAGGCCCCCAGCCATCCCTTTCTTAGCCATATTCTCTGCCTCCTAAATCCCACTGCCCAGCTGATCCCAGACTTTTTGATACCTCTAAGGTAAAAACTCCACCTAAGTATGATATTCCATTTTTAACAGCAAGTTCAATAAGGTTCTTCTAATATTTCCAAACTACTCTTAAACCACAAACTTCCCACAACATCATCTTCCATGCTAGCACCCATGACCTCCATCAGGACCACTCCTAATTAATTACAGCCCCAGTAAATGGCTTCTGAGAGCCCAAGAACTCACGGTGGGTGGGCGAGGTACAGATGTGATGGGCTGGGCACTGGCAGGGGGGTTGGAGGCTGAGGAAGGAGGGGGTGGCTGGGGTATCTCGTTGGGTTTGCTGGGCCCGATCTTCTCCTTGCTGTCATCCTCTGGCACCAGTCCCTTGGCCTTGTGGATGGCTTCAATTTGCTCTTGCAGAGTGATGTTGGCCTGGGCAGCCTGCTGTGTGCGGGCCATGCTGCCCGAGTGGCCATCCCAGGTCACCTGAGAGAGTAAAATAAATCAAATTAACCCAACCTGGCCAGACTGCAAAGAAATCCAGAGAGCAGCTTGATAGAAAGAAAAACAATTCAGGACTCTCATGTCTCTGAGCATTCACAATGCTACAGGGACCTACTATAAAAACAACTCCAACCAATTGAACACAAATTCCCAATTTCTACTCTACCTTCTCCTCTGGTTTCTGGATCTCTTCTTCACCAATCTTTTTACCAATGGCAGTCTCCTCTACACCAAAGATATCAGTACGACGCTCTGCCAGCTGCTTCAGGCTGCTCTCAATATCCAAACCTGAGGGAAAAAGAGCAATTCTTATCTCAAGGAATATAACAAAACTTCTTACTGATCTATTAGTTGATACCTAGTGGCTGAGTGATGCTCTTTTCACACAGAGTATTCTGAGTCAGAAGGGACCACAAGGCAACTTTCTGGTTTTTTGGAAAGATACTGCCCATCAACAGCTGACAAGCACTCCCATCTCATTCTCCCAGAAAGGGCATCACACAGAGAGCTCCATTCCAGGGGGGCAGGGAGGGGCTGTGCAGTCAGTGCTCAGGCTGACCTGGGGCATAGACCTCGTCATCGCTCTGCTTCTCCCGGATGGATCGGTCGCGCTGCTCCAGCCAGCGGGGATCCAGCAGCCCAATCCTCATGTGCTCCTGCATTTTACTGGCAGGAATCTTTTCTCCAGTGATGGGAGACACCAGGTACTCATCCGGAGCCGGGGCGGGTGGCAACGGTTTTGAGGCTAGGAGAACAAAAGCACGGCGTTGGTTCAGGCTAGAAACAAATGGTTTGGGATTGCTTAGGAAGAAATAAAGGTGGGTTTTCAGTTTGATTTACCTTTGGGGTCGTAATCCTTCCGCACAATGACCTGGTCTGGTGTGGGGGGGAGAGGGGGTGGCATCGGGGTTTCTGGAGGAGGAGGAACCTTCTGACCTTCATCTTCATCATCTGACCCCTTATTGAAAAGGAAACAAAAATCAAGTTCCAGTGGTCAAATTCTTTTGAGACATCCTACACAGTGCTTAAGAACAGATTTAGGCAGCTTCAAAGCAACGGAGCTGTTTTGGACACCTATGGCACAGTGGTTCCTCTGGACCATGATTCAGAAATTCAGCAGCCCCAGAAGAGGAAGCAAATATTCCTCAGCTTCCACATTACAGCAGCCCTGTGCACAGGGGCTCACAGTTAACCACACTCTTGTTCCCTGTTACCAGAAAAACAGCTTACAGTGGGCAGAGGCTAAGATGAGTCATCTGTCAGTGCTCCAGACTCTGGGCACAAAATAGCCTGAAAGACTCAAAACCACAGAAATATAAAATCCACACCACTGGGTGCCAAGATTACTGGATTTCTCTCTTGGAAAACATTAAAAAAAACAACCTTATTCCAGCAGTAACAGGTTGTTTGGAGATGTCATCAGAGAGAAATTTCATTTCCTCAAGAAACTGAAGAATTATTTACAGTGAAAGTGGGGACCATTATAAACCACATGAACTTCAGGGGACAAAATCCTATTGTCCAGTTACCTCATCCATATCCTGCACTTGTGTGTCCTGATCCAGCTGGGCTGGAGGCTCATCTGTTTTCTCTTGCTTTTCATCTTCCTCATCTGATTCCACCTCCATCTCCACCTCCTCACTTTCCCCAAACTTCTCATAACGCTCTTGGATCAGGATTCGAGCTCCCAGCTCTTCTGGAGTGGTGGGAGGAGGGAAATTCCCTACAAAGCAGAAAACAGAGCTTCTGTTTCTCTATCCCATTCCATTACTCAGCACACACTGACAGAAATGCCAATTCTTCAACAGAAAGCAGTGGCAACAAAATCCTTGGCAGCCGGACGATAAGGAAGGGAATGGATGGAGTCTATACAAACACCAGCATGATACATGAAGATAAAGTGACTTATGAATGGAAACACAACTAGAAATTGGGACAAGCTCTGGTATCCTGGTGGAATTGGAGAAGTGGACACTACTGCAGTCCTGGACTTCCTTCAAGGAGAACATCAGTGACTCCAGAGAAAAACAACAGCCTTGTGTCACAGACATCTTTTATGAAAAATCCTTTCCTTAAGATTTTGCCTCCTGAGAAGCTGAGAGGCCTCAGGAACAAAATGTAAACAATGGTTATCTGCTGCTGTGGAATGCAACAGGTGCATCTGGGATTGGTCTCATGGGGTTGTTTGTAATTAATGGCCAATCACAGTCAGCTGGCTCGGACTCTCTGCCTGAGACACAAGCCTTTGTTATAATTTTTTCTTTTTCTCTTCTTAGCTAGCCTTCTGATGAAATCCTTTCTTCTATTCTTTTAGTACAGTTTCAATATAATATATATCATAAAATAATAAATCAAGCCTCCTGAAACATGGAGTCAGATCCTGGTCTCTTTCCTCATCCTCAGACCCCTGTGAACACGGTCACAGCCCTGAAAAATGTCACTGTAAGGCTTTTCCCTTCAACTCTGAAGGATAAAAATGCTGCAAACCCCAATGTCTGCCTAAAAATGGCACTTCAGGACACATTTCCTGACAACATTTAACATCAGTACCTTGCTCATTGGGCTGGAAGTCAACTGTTTCCACAACCACAAAGTCGTGCCAGTCAATCTGGGCATAAGCAACACGCTCCTTCTCCTTCTCCTCCTCCTCCTTCTTTCTCTCTCGCTCCTGGAACTTGGCCCACTCCACTCTGTAATAGACCTGCAGGAGAAGACAGAGCCTGGTGTCAGACAAGGAACAGAACAGCCATCCCACTGCTGGGTTGCAGTGAAACGAAAGGAACAACAACTGGAGCAATGTCAGGCTGAGCTCAGGGCAAGGCTCTTCCCCCAGAGGGTGCTGGCACTGCCCAGGCTGCCCAGGGAATGGGCACGGCCCCGAGGCTGCCAGAGCTCCAGGAGCCTTTGGGCAGCACTGCCAGGGATGGACAGGGTGGGGTTGTTGGGGGGTCTGGGCAGGGACAGGGGCTGGGCTGGGTGCTGGGATCCTTCCCACTCAGGATATTCCAGGATTCTCCTCTGTAAGCACTTGGAAATGGGCTTGTGCAGTATCTCTGTGCTGCCACAAACTACCCCAAATAGCAGCACCAGCTGCAGCTTAAAGCAACTCTGAGCCTCTTCTACCTGAGTGACAGCAAGTGACACAGCCATTTTATTCTCTATTTGCTGCGAAAAGCCAAAAACACGCAAAAAGAAAAAATTCAAAACATAGCCAAAATGCTTCAGCATTTTTTCAATTTTTTTCTGGAATACCTGATCCAGGACTTCCTTGGGATTTTCAGCCTCCTTCTTGAGCTTGAGGAGCAAGCCCTTTGGTGGGATCAAGATCTGAAACACATTTTGCATGACAGTTGGTGACAGTTCTCTGTGCCAAAGCCTCTTTCAGTGCAATTATTCCCTTTCCACGCTGCTAAAAATACCAGCAGACCCCCAGGGCTATATCCTATTTATTCTACTGCAGCCCTCTCGCTACTTACTGCTCATCCCTGCCCTTTAAAATACAAATTTCCAATTTTTATTATCATTATATTACATTATATTATACATAAATAAAATAAATATATATTTATATATTACATTATATAATATATAATTATATTATATATTATTATTGTATAAATTATAGAATATAATTATATAATACAATATATTCTTATATAAACTTCCATTATATAAACATCCAATTATTATTATATAAATAATATTTATATAATAATATATAAACATATATATTCTTATATTCTATATAATATATTCTATTAGAATATATTATACTATACTATATTAGAATATACTATACTATATTAGAATATACTATACTATATTAGAATATACCATATCATGTCACGTCACACCATATCACGTCACACCATATCATATTATATTATATTATATTATATTATATTATATTATACTATATTATATTATACTATATTATACTATATTATCTTCCAATTATTCTCCAGGTTTAAAAAAAAAAGAAAACAAACTTTATTGAGATGACAATAGTGTGTGGTACATTTAGGTGACAGCCCACTGTGTTCAGCACAACATCCTCTCTGAAGAGCAGGATTTCAAGGACGGATTCCTGGATATTTCCAGCCTGGCTGGTTTGTAGGGCTTCATCAGCCCTCTGAACTCCAGGGAAGGAATCCCCTGCCCAGAGCACCTTTGTGGAAGTACCTTTGTGTACTGCTCCACCAGCTTGGTGAAGTAGTTGAAGAGGCTGTGCTGGGGGCGCAGGAAATCAAACTGGTAATTCCTCTGCTCCTTCTGCATGAGCTGGGTGAGGAACTGCCGCCCGTTGCGCGCCACAAACTGCGCCGTGAGCTTCACCACGTCCAGGTCGAAGGCCGAGATGGACGGAGGGTCCGCGATGAACTCGAACTCGGGCGGGGGCTCCTTGGGAACCACGGTCTCCTGGATCACCTGGGCCTGCACCTGCAGGGACAGCACACGGCCCTGTCACCTCCTGGGGTGCCTTGGCAGGCTGGGCTAGAACAGAGCCACACAGTGTCGGAGCTCAGTGCATCCCTCTGGGTGCCCAGAGTTGTTGGGACCCCTGCCAGGGGGCTCAGAGACCCTGGCACACAGCCCAGAACACCTGTGGGTTTGATTATGACCCGTGGAGCAAATTACCAACCTTGTATGAGGACCTGAAAGCCACAGAAGTTCAAGTAATGTAATAACAAAATTATCACTAGGTGAAAAAGTAGATTTTGGGGTTTTTAGAACAGGGGTTTTGGGGACAAGATGGAGGGACTTGGGTGTGTCCAGCCTTTCTTCTTCTCTACCTCCATCTTCTGCTGTGATGGTGGCACTTTGGGATTGGTTTAGAGTAGAAGCTCACTGTCTAACACAGGTGATAGGTATTGGGAAGTAACTGTAAACATGTTATACATAGTTTGTAGTGTAAAGAGATAACACTGCCCTGGGGGCAGGCAGAGTGCCTGGAACTGTCCTGCTGAGGGGACCTTGGCTGGACAGGAGAAAAATTTTTCTAGATAAGATACAATGAACAACTCTGAGACCGAGAACTGAAGAGCTCCAACTCATTCTTCAAATGTGCGGGCCGAAACAGAGACCGCTCACGTGTCTCAGGGCTGCAATAAACTGTGAACTCCTGAGGACACAGAGCTAAAGGATAAAGTAGGGATTTTTCCCACCTTGGGCAGCACAACTCAAAATGGCCACAAAACAGACAACAGGTCAAGGGGTCTCTCACTTTCATAAATTTTGCTCCATTTGATATTGGAGCTAATTGTCCAATTACAGCTTTAGCCCATAAAGTCTCATCCTTCTTGTTTTCTCTCTTCAGGCCCCTGTGTTTGTGATCTTGGGCCTGAGATTTGGATCATTTGTCCCTGGTCCCCAGCTAGAGAAGGAATTGTTTTGTCTCCCTGCTCTGTGAAGAGAGCTCACCATCCATAATATGAAGCCTAGACTTACACACCAAAGCAGAACATAATCTGAAAAATACAAAAGCTAAAACCTGAGGCATCACCTGCAAGGAACAGTCACCAAACACTCAGGAGAATATTTTTTTTCCTCCAGCTGCTGCAGGAAAGCAATGCCAGTTGCCATCCTGGCAGGTGCAAGGATAAGAAATCATCAGGTATAATTTAATACTATTAAAAATGTTGTTCCAACAGCAAACAAATCTGGAATGTATCAGGCCTTTGCTACAGGCCTCCCAGGGCCAGCAGTGTGGCTGCTGGCCATGCCAAGCATGGAAAAGCCCTGGATTCACTTCATGCCCTTTTCCCACCCAGAATGTTTAAAGGCACACCTGAACAAGGTGAGCAGCATTCTGTACTCCAAGTTTTAAGGGGAGGTTGATCCTTCTACAAAACTGCATGCAACAAGGCCAAACAGAACTCCAAAGGATTCCCAAGGCTTGCCTCTGCCACATTCCAAGTGATCCCCAGTGTAAGTACTTTGTAAGTCAACACAGAGCTAACTTAATTAACACGGACCAATTAAACTGTATTTGGCAGTTTCAAACAGCTTTCAGTTAACAGCAGCTGGGAGATGCACATCTGCATCAAAACACAGCCCCAGACACTCAACTCCAAGCCTGTCACTGCTGGCATTTTGACAACTGTACAACCAACTACTCCTTGACTTTCAAGCTTCCTCCTCAACCCCAGGCTGTGACACCACTCCAAAGTGGCCAAATCCTTCCCCAGAGGGATGAAAAGGAACCCTCACCTTCTGAGGGAGCTGCTGCTGGGCACTCTGCTGCTGCTGCATGACCTTGGGGATGGCAGCCGAGGGCTCCTGGGCTTTGCCCTCCTTGAACTCGCTGACCTTGTGCCTGTAGTAGGCATGGTAGGGGTCGTTGGGGTTCAGGAAGTTGAACTTGGGGTTATTTATTTCATTCTGACGAATTCGGGCTTCAAATTCTGGACCATTTCTGGGGAGCAAGAAGAAAAATTGTTCAGATCATCAACTCAATGGTAAATGTCTCTTTCAGACTAGGACATGCTGAGGCACCAGCCCTTGGAGATCATTTTCTCTCTCTCTCACATGTGAGGAGTTTTTCTCTCAGTAGCTGGACACACACAGGTTGGATACAACTGTCCCTTAATTCTGTCTTTAATGTGAATATTAAAAATTCACACTCACAACTGCTCCACAGTTGTGTCTGCACTCAAAGGCCATTCCCACCACTGACTGAACTTTACAGTTATGAAGCATGAAGCTGACAAGTTACTACATCAATTTTATCTGCTCTGTTAACAAGTTCTCAAGACTAATTTCAGTTCCAGAAGGATCATATAAGGGAAAAAAAAGCAGTAAACACCAGCCAGTGCAGGGCCTGAGCAGCCCAGAGTGCTGCATTCAGGAGCCCCAGCCCAGGTGACACCTCCTCCTCCCACCTGAAGCACGAGCCAGCTATTTCAGGGCAGTCTGAGAAAACTCCCAGCTGCCACAGGGTGCTCCTCTTCAATCCTCTGGAGATCTCCCAGCCTCATTTAGACATTCCACCTCCTCCAAAAGAGGAGGGCTCTGCAATCCCAAGGGATAAACACAGTCCCTTATGCTCAGAAGCAGCCAACACTCCCTGGCAGCACTTTGGAGATGAATTACACAATAAGGGTTTGACTGGAGCAGGTTTGCTAATTCTCTGAAACCAAACCCCACCACATTTTAGCACTAAAACACATCCAAGGCTCCCTTTGCACCTGGAATTTGGTTTCCCCTTCAGATCATTCACAACAGGCCCTATTACCCAGTTATGGCAGCACCCACTGCACATTTGAACAAGGGTTTTATTTATTTACTACCAGTTTCTCCAGCAAAGGGTGTCTTACACCGCCTTCAGCAGAATATTGTTGTTTCTTTTCCAATTCTTAAAATCCTTCATGCAAAACCACAAAACTGGGACCTGTTGCAGCTTCTAGGGCTGCACTGAGCAGCAGGAGGATGAAAATGCCAGGAGCAAGAGACACCACAGTGCCACTCACCTGGCTACAAAGCTGGCAGTCTTGTCCACGATATTCCTGACCTCTGGGGGAGGGTAAATGATCCCCACCACGGGCTTGGCTGGGGCTGCCTCCTCTTTAGGCTCCTCTTCTGGCTGTAATAAAGATAAATTCATTGCAAAAGGTGAAGGGGTGTCAGGATCAGGCATTCCAAACACTCCCAATGGCACACAGGAACCTTCACCCATCCTCCTCCTCCTCAGCACTGAGCTGGCTGAACAATCTGGATCATCCACCCCACCAACTCCCTGGATTCTCAGGGGCAGCAGGACAAGGAAGGGGCCTCCATGGGAAGCACAACAATTTTCCTGTCCCAGCCTTGACCCCAGGGCTATATTTCAATGCTGAGCCAGGAGTCTCCAGTAACATTTCCAGCAATAATTCATCATTCCTCACCAGCTGTGGAAGTTCTGTATCCTCCCAGGGGCCCGTGGGACCTGAGTTATAAACTCCACATTAAATAAATCACAGCTTTTAATGCCAGTGTGGTTGCAACAGAAGCTGTTTTGAAGATAAAATCTCCAACAGAATGTTGTTCTGATGTTACAGGAGGATCCAAACCAAAATCCCAGAACCTTCACTGTGGATGGCTCTGTACAACCAGGAGCTGCCTTTGCAGGACACTGAAGATTCTGCTTCTCCTTCCTCACCAGGCAGCTTCCAAGAAAAGCTGTTATAAACCAGCTCAGATCTGCTGGAAATGTTTATAATCCTAACAGGGACAGTCAGGAATAACTTAAAATCCAGGGATAACTTAAAACCCATGGAGAATCCAAGCCAGAGAATGATCTCAGGCCAAACTGGCCCCTGGCAGTGCCCAAGGCCAGGCTGGGCAGGGCTGGGAGTACCTGGGACAGTGGGAGGTGTCCCTGCCTGGCAGGGGTGGCACTGGATGGGCTTTAAGGTCCCTCCCAGTGCAAACCATTCCATAAATACCACCCTAACAAAGGGTGTTAAGAGAAAGGCACCAGGAACATTTCTAGTTTTCCTTCCCACTCCCTCAGAACATCATCTTGGGGAGCTGAAGGATGGGGCAGCATCACACTCGAGATATTTTATTCAGCAGTGATGCCAAGCTGCCTTGGTAAGCTCTGTGCATAAAAGCCACGGGGTTTTCAGGGGGAATCACAACTTTCCAAGGCTCTCAGTGAGAGCAGCTCCCTGTCAGCCCCAAGAGTGCTGATGCTGCTGTGTGAGAGTCAGGGCAGCAGCTCCAGCCCTGTGGGAGCTGAATCCCCATCTCAGGAGTGCAGGAGGAATGAACATTCCCATCTCAGGCTGCAAAGAACATGAAATGGCCAAGGGAGAAAGGATCTGGGAGGGAGCTGGGACACACAGCCCTGCCGTGCTCCAATCCTTCCTCACATCATTCCTGGAGCCAGGGCAGCTCCCACAGCCCCTGGGAACTGCCAGGGAAGGGCTCAGCTCCTGCCCAGCCCCAGCAGGATCCAAGGAATGCTGCAATGGTTTGGATGGGAAGGCAACCTGGAGCTCATCTCACCCCAGCCATGGCAGGGACACCTCCCACTGTCCCAGGCTGCTCCAGCCCCAGTGTCCAGCCTGGCCTTGGGCACTGCCAGGGATCCAGGGGCAGCCACAGCTGCTCTGGGCACCCTGTGGCAGGGCCTGCCCACCCTGCCAGGGAACAATTCCCAATTCCCAATATCCCATCCATCCCTGCCCTCTGGCACTGGGAGCCATTCCCTGTGTCCTGTCCCTCCATCCCTTGTCCCCAGTCCCTCTCCAGCTCTCCTGGAGCCCCTTCAGGCCCTGCCAGGGGCTCTGAGCTCTCCCTGGAGCCTTCTCCTCTCCAGGTGAGCACCCCCAGCTCTCCCAGCCTGGCTCCAGCCCTTGCAGCATCTCTGGTGCCTCCTCTGGGCTCTGTCCATCAGCTGCCCCAGGGCTGGGGCCGCTCTGCAGCGGGGTCTCACCGCAGCGGGGCACGGGGGTCACTGCAGTGCTCCGGATCAAACCGCAGCTCCCTCAGCCCAGCCCAGCCCAGCCCGGCCCGGTCCGGTCCGTGAGGGCCCCGCTCCCCCCTCACGGTTCGCGCCATTCCCGCTCCCTCCCCTCCCTCACCGGTTTGCTCTCGGCGGGGGGCGCGGGCTGCGCCGGAGGCACAGCCTGCACGGGTCCGGCGGGCATGGCGGGGCGGGGGCCGGGGGCTCCGCGCCGGGCGGGGCGGATCGAGGGCCGGGCGGGGCTGGGGCCGGAGCGGCGGCGGCGGCGGCACCGACTGGGGCGAAATGGCGGCGGCGTGCGCGCCGGAAGTGACGCAACGCCGGCGGGAAGTGGGCGGGCACAAGGCGTGAGCCGGCTGTGGGATGTACCATTAGAGTCCGGCGAGGGGGGAGGGAGCAAAGCAGGAATGCACCACTGCGGCGCGAGGGGGCGCGGTTGTCATGGCGACAGGCTGGGACGCCGAGGCCTAGCACAGTCCCGGGCCCCGCGGTTGCGGCTGATCGCTCCGATCGGCCCGGTTCCCTCCGGTTCCCCAGCACTCCTGGCGGCCGCCGGGCCCAGGGGTTACTCCAGCAGCCTGTCCCGGTAGGGCGTTGCCTGCACGCCAGGCTTGGTGGCCCCGCTGTTCCCGGGCCCGGCCCGCACCATGGCGCACCTGCTGGGCCACCGCGGCTGCATGGAGAGCCTGCGGGCCGACCTGCGCGACCTGCAGGCCGCCATCGCCGACGTGTGCTCGCGGGCCGGCGCCGTGCGCTTCCCCTCGTGGAAATTCCCCGACAAGGTGTCCTGCGAGCTGGACATCGCCGTGCTGCTGCAGCGCTACCGGCACAGCGACAGCGAGCCCGAGTTCAGCCAGCACGCACACGTGGTGCTGCTGGAGCTGCTCATTGACAGGTGAGAAGGGCAGCTGTGTGTCTGACCTGCCGAGTTATTGGTACAGGGCTTGCAAGGGTTGCAGGATGAAGAGAGAGACGAGAATGTTGACCTCATGTTCAGAAGGCTTGATTTATTATTTTATGATATATGTTACATGAAGACTATACTAAAAGGAATAAAGAGAAAAGTTCTGGGAATGCTAGCAAGCTAAGAATAGAAAAGGAATCAATAACAAAGTTCTGTATAAAGGAATCAATAACAAAGTTCTGTATCCGGGCAGAAAGCAAGAACAGCCCTGCCATGAGTGGTCAGTAAATCCAAACATTCGCAGAACACCATCCACAGCAGCAGATAACCATTGTTTACATTTGTTGCTGAGGCCACAGCTTCTCAGAAAGGGGAAAAATCCTAAAGAAAGGATTTTTCACAAAAGATGTCTGTGACAAGTTATCCCAGTCCTGGAGGAGCTTTTGGGCACCTCAGCACAGGGAGAACTCAAAGGTGTTAATTAGACAGCATCCAAATGAGGGCTGAGGGTGAGAGCACCTGATGTGTTCAGCTGGAACAGAGAACACTGAGGTCAGAGCTCAGTGGGGCTGCAGCTCCTCCAGGGTACAGCTCTGATCTCTGTGACCAGAAATGGGATTCAAAGAGTGGCTGGAGCTGTGCCAGGGAGATTAAGCTGGATATCAGGAAAAGGTTCTTCCCCCAGAGGGTGCTCAGGCACTGAACAGGTTCCCCAGGGAATAATCAGCTGGGTTGGAAAAGACCTTGGAGATCATCAAGTGCAATCTGTGACATAACAGCACCTTATCAATTAACCCATGGCACCAAGTGCCACATCATGGCCCCGAGGCTGCCAGAGCTCCGGGAGCCTTTGGCCAATGCTCTCAGGCACAAGGTTGGATTGTTGGGGTGTCTGTGCAGGGCCAGGACTTGGACTGGGTGATCCCTGAGTCCCTTCCAGCTCAGGATATCCCCTGGTTTTATGAAATCTTTTGGATGCTTTGTTCCCCGTGTATTTCCATAATGAGCAGTACCAGCACCACGGCCTCATGGCCTGCTGAGCTTTAAAACCCAACTGCTTTCCCTGCCTAGAGCTCCCAGCACAAACTGGCCACAAAGAAGCAGAGCCAGAGGTGGAGCAGATGGGACAGGCTGCTTAAACTGCCTCCCAAAACCTTGGAATCACTGGGACACAGCTGCATCAACAGCCCAGGGAGGCCAAAGCCCCTTTACAGTCTGAAATAAATACAGCTCTGGTTTGAAAGATGAGCCATTCCCACTGAGCTGTTGGCCCTAAAATCGGGATTTACAGCAGCACAGGTACCCCAAATCTTTGGGGGGAGCTTAATCACAGCCTCTCAGAAGTGGCTGCTCCACGCAGTGATCCACACCTGGGCAGTTCCAGGAGCACCAATGGCACCCTCCTGCATCCTGCTGCTGCAAATCCTGACTTTAGGCCCTACAGCTCAGTGGGAATGGCTCATCTTTCAAACCAGAGCTGTATTTATTTCAGACTGTAGAGGGGCTTTGGCCTCCCAGGGCTGCTGATGCAGCTGTCCAAGTGATTCCAAGGTTTTGGGAGGCAGTTTAACCAGCCTGTCCCATCTGCTCCACCTCTGGCTCTGCTTCTTTGTGCTGGGAGCTCTAAGCAGGGAAAGGAGTTGAGTTTTAAAGCTCAGCAGGGCATGAGGCCCTGGTGCTGGCACCATGGAAATACATGGGTGTCTTGGTTTGGAAAGCCAGGAGTCTGCTAAGGAAGGCAGGAGCTGCCCCTGAAATGGAGAATGCAAACCCTCCCCACCCCTCTGAATTGCTATGAATTTTAAATTAAGGGGCTCTCAGGCAAAAATATGGGAGCAGGAAATAACAGTTCTTTAATAGGGAAGGAAAAAAATAGAATAAAATAAACAATGCAGTACACCAGAACAACAGTGACAGAGTCAGAACCCAACCTGACACCCTGTGGGTCAGGGTGTTGGTGGCAGTGCCATTGGAATTGTGGCTCAGCCCTCCTGCAGTGTCAGGGGTGGTTCTGCTGGAGCAGGGATCCTGTAGAGAAGGATGGATTCTTCCTCTGAAGATCCAGTGGAAGGAGAGGCAGCTGCTGTTCCTCTGGGGAATCCCGTGGAGAAGCCGTGCTGGTGTCTCAGAACCTCTGGATTATATCTGGGTAGGAATGCTTGGCTCCTCCCCCTGGGCTCACATCTCCCAATGGGATGCTGTAGTTCTTATCAGCCATGCAGGGACATTCAATAGCTGTTATCAGCAATGTCCCCTCATGAGGGAGGTGTGAATGTGGGCACTCAGAGAGAGATAAAGCAAACTGCCCACTTGACAAAGGTAATCTGCCATAGAGATGGTAATGGAAAACATCTTGCGTTGCAATCTTCAACAATGGGGAACAAAGCATCCCAAAGACTCCATAAACCCTGAGCTGGGAGGGACGCAGGGACCATCACTCTGTCTGGGTGACGGGAGGGGCCCCAGCCGGCATTCCCGCCGTGTTTCCCCTTTTCCCAGGCTGCTGCTGCTGCTGCAGAGCTTCACGGGCTACGCCGAGGCGCTGCTGAGCGGGCGGGCGGTGCCGGCGCCGCGGGGCCCGGGACCCGGCATGTCCGCGGGGCTCACGGCCAGGACCTTCTGGAGCTCCATGCTGAAACTCGGCGCCCTCTGCCAGCAGCTCCGCGACCAGGTGGGACAGCTGGGTGGGACTTCTGGGGACGTCCCATGAGCTGAGTCACTCCCCTCGCCTCCACGGGTTTGGATCCTGGTGCTTCTCGCCGTGCCAGATGAGCCAGATGTGCGTGCAGCCTCTGACTGCTGCCCCTGTGTCACACATCTGTCCGCTCCCAGCCCGAGTCTCTTCCCTCCACTGCATCCCTCCTGCTCCACGACCTCGGGATGAGTGACCTGGGCTGCCTCCAGAGCTTGGGAAATGAATATTCTCCCACTGCCAAAATGCTGCAGCTCTGCTGGTCCCACTGTGGATCTGAGCTGCCTCAAGACAGTGAAATAAGTGGTGGTAAAAACAACCTGTCTGGCATTTTATTTTCCCCAGAATGATCTTTCTCATGGAAAAGCCTCACAACAATCCAGGAGGGCAAATCCAGGGGTGGGACAGAAGGGATGGTGGGGAGCTGGGGAGGAGGTTTTGCTGCTGAGGCTTCCCCACGGTCACTGTCCCTTGGCTGCACTGCTGTCCCATCTCCACACCTGATTTAGGCTTTTATGGGTCATTTCCACTCTGATCCAGGCTCTGGTTTTGTTCCGTGCTCTCTCCCTCGGGAGAAGGGTTGCAGGTGGGGGATCCCCACACAGCAATCCACTCCACCCTCTGCTCCCCAGGTTGGGAAATGTCAGCAGGAGCACCTGAAAAGCATCTTGCCAGAAGTTCTGGAGTCAGGAACTGCCTCAGAGGATGCCCAGCCCAGTTCTGTGTGCCCAGATCCCAGTGCCCAGCCCAGGGCTGGCCCCAGCCCGGCTCTGAGCACCCGCAGTGTCCCCACACAGACCCCGGGGCCACCCCTGGGCTCCTGTGACAGCTGCTCCAGCGCCCAGGCCAGCCTCCACGAGGTGGGCAGAGCCATCACCAGCATCTGCCAGAGCCAGAACATCCCTTCAGCTCTCAGCAAGTTCCAGGAGGTGCTGGAGGACGGCACAGGGAGAAGGAACCTCTCTGCAGCAGACATGAGCTACTGGGCCTCGGAGCAGAGCAAGGACCTGTCCCGCATCAACAAACACCTCCAGGGGCTGCTGCAGCAGCTCAACCCCGTGAGGGCTGAGCTGGAGCAGATGGGCAAGCAGAAGGACAAGCTGCAGAAACAGGTTGAGGACTTTTCCAGGAAGCTGCAGGCAGAGAAGAGCATCCAAGCAGAGCAGCAGAAGGCAGCTGAGCAGAGCCTGAAAGCCAAGGAAAAGGAGCACTCCAAGGCTGTGGCCAGGCTGGAGGAGGAAAAGGATGAGCTCAGGAGAGGTACAGAGCTGTTCCCAGCTGTTCCCAGCATCCCCTCTGCCCTGGGCTGACACCCTCCCAGGCCCAGGGGCATTTGCAAGAAAAAGAACAGAGTCCATGGGCAAATTCTGGCCCCATCACCATAAGCAGGGCTTCTTGTAGGTGCTGGGGGATTTTCCCTGCTGTGAGCCCAGTCCTGGGCAGTGGGAGCTGGTTGTGTGTGTCCTGTCACTGGATGCAAACTCTTTGGTGTGGCTGCTTGCTGCCCCTTGGTTGGGCTGTTTTTGAGGAACTGATTAATGAGAAGATTTTTGTGCTGGTTTAGAAGCTGCTCTGCTGGAGGAGCAACTCTCAGCCCTGAAGGAGGAGCTGGCAGCAAAGGAGGTGGCTGTGCAGGAGCTGGGTAAGGGGCTCACCCAGGGCTCACCCAGAGCTCACACATCCCTCTCCCCCTGGCCTCACAAGTGTGTCACAGCCCTGCAGCCCCCAGCACCCCCAGACTGGGCTGTGGAGCTGTGGGGATGGGCAGAGGATGGGCCTCCTTCACAGCAGCACCCCAGCATCACCCAGTGCCAGAGGGGGCTGATGCTGGGAGAGGTTTGGGGGGCTCACAGGTCTCCTGTCAGACCTGCCTCCCTTTGCCAGGGCCTGTGCAGGGCACGGGGTGCCCCCGAGCCACAGAATTGTGGACTGGTTTGGATGGGCAGAGATGTTAAAGCCCATCCAGTGCCACCCCTGCCATGGCAGGGACACCTCCCACTGTCCCAGGCTGCTCCCAGCCCCACTGTCCAGCCTGGCCTTGGGCACTGCCAGGGATCCAGGGTGGGCACCCTGTGCCAGGGCCTGCCCACCCTGCCAGGGAACAATTCCCAATATCCCATCCATCCCTGCCCTCTGGCACTGGGAGCCATTCCCTGTGTCCTGTCCCTCCATCCCTTGTCCCCAGTCCCTCTGCAGCTCTCCTGGAGCCCCTCTAGGCACTGGAAAGGGTTCTTAAATTCTCTCTGGAGCCTTCTCTTCTCCAGGCTGAGCACTCCCATCCCTCCCATCACCTCCATGCTCCTCCAGCCTCTCTCCCCTGCCCAGCCTGGGCCATAGTGGCTGTGTCTCCCCAGAGCTCTCCAAGACCACCTTGCTGGAGGAGGTGAGCACCACAAGGGTGGCCAAGAGCCAGGTGCTGGAGCTGGAGGAGAAGGTGCAGGTGCTCACAGGCCAGAGGGACAGCCTGCAGCAGGAGCTCAGTGCCAGCAGGGTGCAGCTGGAGCAGGAGCTGAGTGCCAGCAGGGTGCAGCTGGAGAAGGAGAAGGTCCATGTGGAGAGCCTGCTCCGGCACGAGGAGGTACAGCCAGAGCCTGGCAGGGCTGTGGGGATGGGGGCACGGCCCCACACGGGCTCACCCCCTGCACAGTCCCTGCAGGCCAAGCAGAGCACCCTGCTGCAGCAGCTGGACAGCCTGGACAGGGAGCTGCAGGAGATGCAGGCCAGCCTGGGAGAGGCCGAGGAGGACAAGGCCCGGCTGGCAGAGCAGCTGGAGCAGAGCCAGCAGCAGAGTGGGAAACAGCTCCAGCAACAGCAGGTGAGTGCTGGTGCCCAGGTGTGGGACACAGCCTCTGTAGCCAGGATATTTTCTGAAAAGTCCTTTCCTTAAGATTTTGCCTCCTGAGAATCTGAGAGGCCTCAGGAAAAAAATGTAAACATTGATTATCTGCTGCTGTGGAATGCAACAGGTGCATCTGGGATTGGTCTCATGTGCTTGTTTCTAATTAATGGCCAATCACAATCAGCTGGCTCAGACGCTCTGCCCGAGCTACAAATTTTTATCATTCCTTCTTTGTCTATTCTTTGCTAGCCTTCTGATGAAATCCTTTCTTCTATTCTTTTAGTATAGATTATATAATATGAATAATATAATATCTATAATATAATATCTATAATATTATATTAATTATATTATATAATATTATATTATATTTTTAATGTAATATATATCATAAAATAATAAGTCAAGCCACACGGCCACATCCCTGGGGAAGAGGCCTCTCCCTCCACCCTGTGCCTGACAAGGCTCTGGTTGAGTCAGGGCAGAGGAGAGCAGCAGGAAGGGACATCTTGAGGTGTTTCCACATCTGCAGTGTTCTGTTCTTGGACACCCAGACATGCTCCATCCACACTTTGTGGTTGGTGCTCGTGCTCCCAGCACACACAGGGATCTCACAGCTAGAACCCTGCACATTGCCCATTTCCAGCTGCCATGGGGCATCCTCGTCATCAGGGAAGGGTGGGAGCCTTCCATGAGGGGCTGAGTCCTCACTCTTGCAAACTTCATCTCCTCCCTGCTGTGCCATGCAGGAGCTGCTGGACACGCTGCAGCAGGAGAAGCAATCCCTGGAGCAATCCATCGTGGAGCTGCAGGCCAACACATCCCAGCTGCAGGAGCAGGCACAGGAGCTGAGGGAGCGGGAAAGGCTCCTGGTGTTCTTCCCTGATCTCCACACGCCCACTGAGACGCAGTTTGAGAGTAAGGGAGCAGATGGGTTTGTGCCTTGGGTCTCCAGAGCTCCCAGGGGATCCTGCTGGCCCCAGACACTCCCACTGACACCCAGGAAGGGCTCAGACCCTGTGTGAAGCTGTGACCATCCCAATGTGCCTCTGTGCATCCCACAGCAGGGCCAGGACATTGAGCAGAGCCAGGACATGGCAGAGCTTCCTTTGCCCACAGGCTTGGGGTTCCTGCTGCCACCTCCCAGGCTGTGCCACTGCTCCGTGCCCAGGGTGGGCAGGAGGGGTGCCCACACCTCTGAGCAGACAGGCAGCAGCAGGCTGGGCTGTTGGATTTTGTCTGCAGGCAGTGGGAACTTAACAGAGGACATGAAGAATCAGCTCCAGGCCAACAAGATCAGGATTGAGGTGCTGGAGAGGGAGAACACACAGCTGGAGGCTCTGCTGGCCAAGGTGAAGGCAGCAGCCGAGCAGGGCGTGCTCAAGGTGAGCTGGGTGCCCCAAAACCACCCCCTGACCCCCAGACATCCTTTGGGGACCCTGGGAGGGCCAAGCCCAAGCCCCTCATGCTGCTGGGAGGTTTCTCTGGTTTAACTGCTGTTGCCTGAGGTGCCCGGGGCTGGTTCCAGCTCCTTTCCATCAGTGTGTCCATTGTGCCACCAGCTGTGGTGGCCAAGGGATGTGACTGGAGCTGAAGCTGGTGGGGGGAAATTTCACCCTCTCTTCCTTTCCCCAGCTCATCCCACAGGCCCAGCTGGGGTCCCAGCTCCTCAGGGCAGCCAGCAGGCAGGACAGTGGGTGAGTAGGAGCCAGAGGAAGGGGCTGGGGCGGGTTCCTGCCCTTCCTCCCCTCTAACTGCTCCCCCCTGCAGGCGGCTCAGCAGCGGGAGCAGCGGGGACAGCCCGGGGCTGCCAGGATGCACGGACAAGGGCTGGCACAGAGCTGCCAGCAGCCAGCACTCCAACAAACTGCGGGCAGAGCCCTCCCCCCAGGCCAAACCCTGCCTGTCGCTCCCAGTGCGCCGCCTGGGGCTCAGCCTGCCCTCGCTGCACACCGGGGCTCACCGCAAATAAACACGGATCACTCTGCATTTCCTGACACACAAACTTCCACCAGCAGCACCTGCCCTGCCCAGGGGACCTCATTACTGGGTCTTGGTGCGTCAGGAAGGGAAAGCTGGGCTCTGCCTGCTTCCTGGGGGAGCTGCTCCAGGGACGTTGCTGGGCACTGGATCAGTCACCCTTGGCTACGCTGCTGCCGGAGTCCCCAGGAGAGCCCTGAGCTGATGCCAGGGCACAGTTTGTGCTAGCTCCTGCCAGGAACCATTCCCAAAGGGGCCTGGGATGTGGCCACACTTGGAAGAGGAAAGCAGAGCTGGCGTGGGATGAGAGGAGTCCAAACCACCCTCAGCCCACCAATACAGCCACAGCCTGGGAAAGTAATTGTCCCTCTATGAGCCCCGAGGGGCTGGGAACCACCAAGCCACTGGCACAGGCTGGCCCTGACCTCTGAGCTGCCTCCCCAGCACTGTGAGCCCCATGCAAGCCCCACAAAACCACACAGGCAGCCCTTGCTCCATGTTTAATAGGGATGGACACGTGCCACGTTGCAGCCATGGGGCAGGACCCAGGCAGGGCCCGTGCTGTGTCCCCAGTGACCGTGCTGGCTCTGCAGCTGGCTCGTGCCATCCTTTCTAATAAGTTATTATTATAAATAAAGCATCCAACCCCTGCCCTCCCACGGTGAGGCCGTGAGTCACCCACAGCCCTGCCAGCCCTGGCAGAGCTGTCACCCACCTCCCAGAGGGGCTGGCACTGCAGCCAGGCTCTGCCTACCCTGCCACGGCCACCAGCAAATAGACAAAAACCCAAGACTTAGAAAAAATGCTGTGAGCAGGGCAAGAGCACAGCAGGAGCAGGGCTCTCCCTGCCCCAGCTCCCACCCCATTACACCCATGGGTGCCCCAAATCTTCCCTCCCCAACACTGCCCATCTGGACCCCCCACCCCTCTACTCACACCCAGCAGGAGAGCCCAAAGTCCTTCCCTCTCCGAAGTCTGGGCACTGTGATGGGCACAGCCACACCAACCCTGCTGTGGCAGCAAGTGCCTCTCACTGGGCACCCCCTGCCCCCTCCCTGTCCCTGCAGCAGCCGTGGGTCTGTCCCTGGAGTGTGTCCTCGGGCCAGCTAGCTGTCCGTGCAGCAGTTCCCTGCAAGGGAGGACAGACAGACAGCCTTGGCACAGGGAGCCTGGCAGGCTCCAGGTGCTCCCCAGGCTGTGCCCAGGGTCGGGGGGGCTCAGCTGAGTGCCAGGGCGGTTCTCACCCAGGATGTTGCGCTTGCAGAGAGGGCAGGTCTGCTGCAGCAGGAGCCAGGGATCCACACAGTCCCGGTGGAACTCGTGGGAGCAGGGCAGCACCCGCAGCCACTGCCAGCAGGGGAGGGAGGGCACGTGTGAGCACAGCTGGGTGGTGGGACACAGCCCAGCCCCTGCCAGGGACAGAGCCCAGACCCTGCCAGGGACACCCCAGCCCTGCCAGGGATAGAGCCCTGCCCCTGCCAGGGATGGAGCCCAGACCCTGCCAGGGACAGAGCCCAGACCCTGCCAGGGACACCCCAGCCCTGCCAGGGATAGAGCCCAGCCCTTGCCAGGGACAGAGCCCAGACCCTGCCAGGGACAGAGCCCAGCCCTGCCAGGGATAGAGCCCACACCCTGCCAGGGACACCCCAGCCCCTGCCAGAGACAGAGCCCAGCCCTGCCAGGGATAGAACCCAGACCCTGCCAGAGACAGAGCCCAGCCCTGCCAGGGATAGAACCCAGACCCTGCCAGGGACACCCCAGCCCTTGCCAGGGACAGAGCCCAGCCCCTGCCAGGGACACCCCAGCCCCAGCAGTGACCAAGGCTCGGCGCAGGGTGGGCTCCAGTCCCACCTGGCTCTTGTGGAACTGGTCCAGGCACACGGCACAGCTGTCGATCTCACAGGCGCGGCTCCGGGGCGGCTTCCCAGGGTGGTAGCGCCGCGTTTTCAGCGCCAGCAGCCGCCGCCGGATGTGCTGCTTCAGGTCCAGCTGCAGGGGGAGCTGAGGGTCAGAGCCCACCCAAACCCCGGGCACGGCACACAGCACAGACATTGCCACATTCCCACCTCGGCATCCCGCTCCGACAGCTCCTGCCGCGACTGCCGCTGGGCCTGCACCATGACGCCGGTGCAGAGCAGCAGGGCGATCAGCAGGATGGTGTTCCACAGCTGCTGCAGGTACTTCTGTGGGGACAGCGCTGTGGGCACGGCAGCCAAAGCTCCCAGCCCTGCTCCCGGGCCTGCTCCCAGCCCCATTCCCAGCCCCATTGCCAGCCTCACTCCTGGCTTCGTTCCCGGCCCCACTCCCAGCCCCACTCCCAGCCCCACTCCCAGCCCCATTCCCAGCCCCATTCCTGGCCCTGCTCCCAGCCCCACTCCCAGCCCCATTCCCGGCCCTATTCCCAGCCCCACTCCCTGCCTCATTCCTGGCCCCACTGGAGCCCCAGTTCCATACCTGGACCTGCGAGCTGCTCTCCCCAGGGCAGATCACCCCCTGCCACTCTCCATAGAGGCCCCCTCGGGACAGGCCACAGGTGGACCAGAGTGTGAGGGTGACTCCCTGCAAGGCAGGACACGGCATTGCTGATGGCCACAGCAGCGTCCAGCAGTGTGAGCACACGTGTCCCGGGAGGAGAAACACTGCTGCTGCCAGCTGCCCTGTTCCCATGGGCTCCCTTCCCTTCCCTTCCCTTCCCTTCCCTTCCCTTCCCTTCCCTTCCCTTCCCTTCCCTTCCCTTCCCTTCCCTTCCCTTCCCTTCCCTTCCCTTCCCTTCCCTTCCCTTCCCTTCCCTTCCCTGTGCAGCTGCTCCCCATGGATTGGAGAAGTCTGGCTGGGCACAGTCACGCCCTGCTCTCCCACTGGCAGAATGAGGAAGAGGAGGACAGACAAACATACCAGGTTCTCCAGCAGCACTGCCTGGTACGTGATCTTGGCCGTGGCCCGGAGCCCACTGTGAGCAAAGAGCAAAGTGTCAGTTCCATGGACACAGCAGGATTTGGGCACAGCTCCCCCGTGCCAGGGAGCACCCCCTCCCCACAGGGATGGGCAGTGACCGAGGGGGACCAGAGGAACATGCAGGGGAGGTGACAGCAAGACCCTTCCTCCCCAGCTGTGGCCAGTGACCCTGCACAGGGCTCTTCCCCCCAGCCACGTGTGACACCATGGCAGCAATCCCAATGTCCCACACGTCAGGAGGACAGACAGGGTCCCACTGCTGCTGGTGGTGAGAACAAACACCCACAGATGTTGTGGGGATGGTGGTGCCATGACAAGAACCAACCAATCTGGATAATTTCTATTGAGTCCTAAAGCTCTTGGCTGAGGCCACTTGCCAGCCACCACATGGGGACCCATGGAAGGGCTCCAGCCCTGGGGAAGGGCTGGATCTGACCCAGATCTCCCCCAGTAACACATCTCAGTCCCAGCTGGCCTTGGCATGGCTCAACACCACCCCAGCAAACATGATGGGCTGAGTGAGAGGCCCCAGGGTGGGGGGCAGCCTGCTGGGGGACAAAGCAAGGACAAGGACAAGGCAGGGAGCAGGCAGGGGCCAGGCAGGCTCCAGCCCAGGCCGTACCGCAGCAGCGCTCCCAGCAGCCTGGTGACGTTGTCGGAGGATTGGATGACGATGACGGGCTTGGCCAGCAGCTGGGACACGTCCAGCTGCAGCGGGAGGGAAGGCAGCGGTCAGCGGTCAGCAGAGCCCGCCCGGCCCCGCCCTGGCACTGCCCTACCTCACGGATGGTGTTCTGGTTCAGCGCCAGGATCAGCAGGGCAGAGGCTCCCAGCACCAGGGCTCGCTTCATCTGCAGGGACAGCGGGGACACGATCAGGGGACAGCGGGGCTGTGTCCCCAACAAGCTCCTGTCCTGCTGCAGGAAGCACCCAGCACATCTCTGCCATGGTGAAGGGTCACAAGGGACCCAAGAGGGGTCAGAAGCTGTCACCAAGCACAGACCAGGAGCCCCCAGATCAGGCCAGGAGATAGCCCAGGTGACACCCCTGTGGGTTTGTGACCTGCAAACACCACGGCAGCCCTCAGGGTCACACAGAGGGTCACCTTGGTGACAACGGCGGTGGTGAAGGACTCCTCCTTGGCACCCCGGGGGCCCTCGGCCGGCTCCTCAGTGCCCACGGGCACCACCCCGATCCAGCCATCAGCAGCGCTCAGCTCCGGCTCCACGTCACCCACCTGGGGACACGGCAAGGACAGGGAGAGCTGGGATGGACCCCAAGGCTCAGGGCACCCCCAAAGCACCCCCATGCCCCAGGGGTCCTGGGGAGCCAGGCACAGTGTGGGGACAGGGACAGCAGGGGGGTAACACAGGGAAAACAGCCTGGCCTGCAGTGCCTCTGTGCTCCTGCGGGCACCTTCTCCCTGCTGCTGGCACACCCGAGCCGTGGCTGCCTGCCCTGGTCAGTCCCCAGTGTCCCTGGCGTCCCCACCAACCCCCCAGTGCCTCCCAGTGCCCTTCAGCTCCCTCTCCTCCTCTGCCTCACTGCTTTCCCAGTGCCCGAGGATCCATTCCAGCACCCACCGGCCAAGAGTGACCCCTCGCTCCCACTGACCGCTGCCCTGCCACTGCCCCCTGGTCTCCCAATGTCTCTGAGCTGCCACCGCCTCCCCTCATCACCGCCACCCCTCATCACCGCCACCCAGCAAGCACCCACAGCTTCCCCTCATCACCGCCACCCAGCACCCACCGCCTCCCCTCATCACCGCCACCCAGCACCCACAGCTTCCCCTCATCACCGCCACCCAGCACCCACCGCCTCCCCTCATCACCGCCCCCCAGCACCCACCGCCTCCCCTCATCACCGCCACCCAGCACCCACCGCCTCCCCTCATCACCGCCACCCAGCACCCACCGCCTCCCCTCATCACCGCCACCCAGCACCCACCGCCTCCCCTCATCACCGCCACCCAGCACCCACCGCTGCCCCCTCATCACCGCCACCCCTCATCACCGCCACCCAGCACCCACCGCCTCCCCTCATCACCGCCACCCAGCACCCACGTCCCCAGCCCCCAGAATCCCCTCAGTGTCTCCCGGTGCCCCCAGTCCCCACCGTTCCCCTGCCCCCCCAGTATCTCCCAGCGCCCTCCGGTTCCCACTTCTCCCCTCCCAGGCCCTGGCCGGTGCCAGCCGCACCCCAGCCCCGCTCGCCGTCTCCCCGCGCTCACCAGCACCAGGCGGCCTCGGATCTCCATCTCCTCCCGCTCCCCCCGCGGGCCGCCCCGGCCCGGCCCGGCCCGGCCGCCCCCCGCTCCCAGCACGGCCCCGCGCAGCGTGTACGAGCCGCCGGGCACCGCGCCCGCGCTGCCGGCCCCGCCGCCGGCCCCGTCCCCGTCCGGCCCCGCCGCCCCGGGCCCCGACACGGCCACCTCGACCCGCGCGGGGGTGGCGGGCCCCGAGCCGGCCCGGCCGAGCGCCAGCAGCGGGGCGAGCAGCGCCGCCCGCACCGCCGCCATGGCTGCGCGCCCCGCGCCCCGCAGCGCCCCCTGCCGGCGGGGAGGACCCGCCGCGACACACACCGCCCGCAGGGGGAGCCCGAGAGCCCCGAGCGGGACCGGGAGCGGGACAGGGATCGGGATCGGAACCGGGACACGGATTGGGACAAGGACAGGGACTGGGACAAGGACAGGGATCGGGATGGGAACCAGGACAGGGACCAGGACAAGGGCAGGGACTGGGACAAGGACAGGGATTGAGACAAGGACAAGGACAGAGATCGGGATGGGAACCAGGACCGGGACCAGGATCGGGATCGGGATAAGGGCTGGGATGGGGACAAGGACAGGGACAGGAATCAAGACAAGGACAGGGACTGGGACAAGGACAAGGATCAGGATGGGGACCGGGACCAGGACAGGGACTGGGACAAGGGCTGGGATGGGGACAGGGACAGGGATTGGGACAAGGATAGGGACAGGGATCAGGACAAGGATAGGGACAGGGATCAGGATGGGGACCGGGACAGGGATCAGGACAAGGACCAGGAGAGGGATCGGGACAGGGACTGGGACAGGAATCAGGATGGGAACCAGGACAGGGATCGGGACAAGGACAGGAACAGGGATTGGGATGGAGACAGGGATCGGGATGGGGACTGGGACAGGGATTGGGACAGGGACAGGGGTTGGGACAGGGACAGGGGTTGGGACAGTGACCGGGACAAGGACAGGGACCAGGATTGGGATGGGACCAGGACAAGGGCTGGGATAAGGACAGACACATGGATCAGGGTGGAAATCAGGACAGGGATAGGGGCTGGGGGGATGGGGATGGGGATGCAGACCAGGATGAGGACCGAGAGCAGGAGAGGTGCAGTGACAGGGAGCAGGGACCAAGACTGAGACAGTGACAAGGACCATGCCCAAGCTGCACACTTGGCAGAGCAGGGACAAAAAAGGTGATGGGGACAGAGACCAAGATGGGAACCAGGAAGAGGACAGGGACCAGGAGAGGGACAGGGACAGGGAATTGGGACCAGGATTGAGATCTAAACACAGAAAAGGGCTGAGACTGGGATGGGAACCAGCACTGGGACAGGGATGGGGCAGGGATAAGAACAAGGATGAGACCAGGATGGGAACAGAAACAGGAACCAGCTGGAAAACAGGAACAAGGAGAGGCACTGGAAGAACAACAGGAAGTTGGATCAGCACGGGGAAAAGGCCAGGAGCAGGACTGGGATGGGAACAATGAGAGGGACCAGGAGGAGGATAGGAAACAGGAGCAGGGACCGGGAGTGGGAGCAAGACAGGGACGAGCACTGGGATGGGAATGGGAACAGGCAGCAGCAGCAGGACAGGGACAGGGATGGACTCAGGGACCAGGAAACCAACTGGCACCAGGAGAGTGACAGGGACAGGAACAGGCACGGGGACACAGATATCCACATCCCCATGCGTGGATACAGGGACACATGGGGACACAGGGACACGTGTGCTCTGGGGGAACAGGGACATGGGCAGCCACAGCCATGGCACAGGCAGGGACACGGGCACCCCTGGGTGACACGGACACACACCAACACCCGAGTGCCCAAAACACAACAGCCCCCTGCACCGGACACCCCCCAGCCTGGGGGGCACCCGGCAGCCTCCAGTGCCACATCCTGACCCTGGGGTACCCCATCCTGACCCCCACCTGCCCCATCCTGACCCTGGGGTACCCCATCCTGACCCCCACCTGCCCCATCCTGACCATGGGTGCCCCATCCTGACCCTGGGGTACCCCATCCTGACCCCTCACCTGCCCCATCCTGACCATGGGGTGCCCCATCCTGACCCCTGGGTGCCATATCCTGACTCTGGGTGCCCCATCCTGACCCTGGGTGCCCCATCCTGACCCTGGGTGCCCCATCTTGACCCCGGGGTGCCCCATCCTCACCCCTGGGTGTCCCATCCTGACTCCCAGGTGCCCCATCCTGACCCTGGGGTGCCTCATTTGACCCCTGGGTACCATATCCTGACCCCTGGGTGCTCCATCCTGCCCCCAGGTGCCCCATCCTGACTCCCGGGTGCCCCATCCTCACCCCTGGGTGCCCCATCCTGACCCTGGGTGCCCCATCCTGACTCCCAGGTGCCCCATCCTGACTCTCGGGTGCCCCATCCTCACCCCCGGGTGCCCCATCCTGACCCCTGGGGTGCCCCATCTGACCCCTGGGTACCATATCCTGACCCCTGGGTGCTCCATCCTGACTCCTGGGTGCCCCATCTGACCCCTGGGTGCCCCATCCCGGCCCTGCTCTGGCCACGTGTGCCCAGCCCATGTGCCTCCGGGGGATTTGCTGGCTGGATTAGCTGTGGCATGGGCCCAGGCTGACCTGCTTTTGGCAGGGGCCACGCCGGGAACGGGGCTCAGGGCTGTGGGACCCGGGTTCCCGTGGCTGCAGGGTGCCATGGGATGGGTCTGGGTGTGTCCCCGTGTCCCTCGTGTCCCCATCCAGGTTGAAGTGCGGGGGTGTAATCACAGGGTGGGCACGTCCCTCCTCCCAGCCGGAGCCGGTTTAACCACACGGTGAAACCCCGATTGCAGCGGGTCTGGCTGTGCCATAAACAACAGCCGGGAGCACGGCTGGCTCAGGAACAGCCCGGAGTGTGGGGACACTGTGGGTTTGTGGGGGGAACACCAAAATGGGGCCTGGGGTGGCTCCTGCCAGAGCTGCCCCACGGAGGGGACATAGAGGGCTGTGAATGCTCCGTGGAGCATCCGTAGGTTCGTGGGATATGTGTGGCTTCCTGGGCATCTGCAGCTCCAGGGGACATTTATGGGTCACAGAACATGCATGGCGCCATGGGACATCTATGGGTCCCTGTTCCAAGGGACACACATGACTCCATGGCACATAAATGGCTCATGGGACATGCACAGATGGGACACAGGTGGCTCTGTGAGACACCCACAGCCCTCAGGGACGTGGTTTCATGGGATGTTTCCATGGGTTATCCATGGACATGTATAACTTCACAGGATACCCATGGGACATCCACAGCTTCATGGGACAAATAGGGTTAAATAGGGTTCCATGGGACATGCAGAGCTCTCTGGGACAACCATGTGTCCATGGGGCACACGGGGCTCTGCGGGATATCCATGGGACACACACAGCCCCATGGGCATCCTGCTCCTGATCCCCATCTTCCACTCACTGAGCCCTCCATCTGTCCCTGTCCCTTCTCCCTGGCACCCTGCCCCAGTCCCTGCCCCACTTCAGATCCCTGTTCCCACCTCCCATCCCTGTCACTGCCCTCATTGCTGTCCCCTCTCCCTGACACCTGGCCCATATCACCATCTCCCTCCATACCCCAATGTCCTCCCACACCCCCTCCAACCCACTGTGTCCCCCAAACTCTCACAGAGCCCCCACCCTTCTGCACACTCCATAACCCCCAGAGCCCCCTACACTCATCTCACCCTTGCCCCCCCAAATCCCTGTGTTCCACATGCCCCCAAGGCCCCCTGTGCCCCCCTTTGCCCATTCCCCACATTCCCCATGCACTCCTACCCCACATGGCCCCTACAGTCCCCAAGTCCCTCCTACCCTCAAGGCCCTCTATGCCCCCATACTCCCCATACCCCCTAAGCCTCCTCATGCCCCCATATCCCCCATAAACCCCAAACCCTCCCAACTCCTCCATACCCCCCCATATCACTTATAGCCCCCACACTCCCCTATAGTCCCCAAGCTCCCCTGTGCCTCCTCATGCCCTCATACCCCTATAGCCCCCATATCCTACAGCCTTCCATGTCCCACATGCTCCCCATACCCCCATACCCCCCATGACCCACATACCCCTCCATGCCCCCCACACCCCTCCATGCCCCCATACCCCTCCATAACCTCCATGCCCCATAACCCCTCAAGTTTCCCACAGCCCCCTACAGTCCCCAAGCCCCTCTGAGTCCCCATATGCCCCCTGCCTCCCTCACCCCCCGCACCCCCATCCCCGACCCCGGGGCGGCGGCGGGCGCTGACCGGGCGGGCAGGGGTCGGGCAGGGTCCAAGGCCACGGGGGTGGGCGGGGGCCGGGCCGGGCCGGGCCGGGCGGGCCGGGGGGCGGTCCCGGGGAGGTGCTCGGAGCCTCCCCGGCCGCCGGGGCCGGGCAGAGCCGCCCGCAGCGCACCATGAGCGGCCGCGTCGGGGACCTGAGCCCGCAGCAGGCGGAGGTGCTGGCCCAGGTGAGCTGGGACGGAGCGGCCGGGGAGCTGCGGGGGGAGCGGGAGCGGGGCCGGGGCCGGGGCCGGGGCCGGGCTGTCCTCCCCGATGTGCGCCGCATCCGCCGCGGGACCGGCATCACCCCCACCCCGCAGCCCAAACCCACGGGCAGCACTTCTGCTCCCGGCCCGGGGGGCTCCGCAGCCCCCCAGAGCACCCCAAACCCACCGGCATCACCCCCGCTCCCGGCCCCGGGGGCTCCCACCGCCTCGTGCAGCCCCCACATCCCCGGCTCCAAACTCGCGGCATCACCCCCGCTCCGGCCTCCGGGGGGCTCCGCACCCCAAACCCCCCGGCTTCACCCCGATTCCCGGCCCCGGACGCGTCCCATCGCCTTCAGCCTCCACCCCGCCCCCAAATCCGGCGCCGGGAGGCTCCCGCTGCCTCCATCCCTCAGCGCGGACCCCAAACGGGCGGGCCGAGCCCCGCTGTGGCACTGCCCACAGGGCCGGACCGTCCTGGGTGGGTTCTGGCGGTCCCGCTGGCTGCACCATCCCTCTGGCGGGCCCCCATCCCTTTCCCGTCCTCCCTGGGGCTCGGGGACCTCCTGTCTCACTGCGGGCCCTTGGGACGGTGCCCCTCTGCCACCTCCGTGCCACCCTGCAGCCCAGTCCCAAGGCTGAGCCCCCGAGGTGCTGCCCACCAGGGAAGGACCATCCCGGCTGTGCCACCAGCCTGGGCTCCGCCGAGCCCCGTTTTCTTCTTCCACCCTTCCCATGGGACCGGAAAACTTCCTGCCCTCACCGCCGGGATTGCAGGCCCGGGGACACCCAGGGCCGCCGATTGTCACCCACCACGGCCACCCCTGCCAGGCGCTGCGGTTTGGGTGCCAGCTGTTATCGGGGCTCAGTGCACCGAGAGGGCACCCCCGTGTCTTTATCTTATCGCTGCCTTTCAGCCCCAGCCAAATTCCACTGGCGGGCGATGACCCCGCCGGTGCCAGCACGGGGGGCAGGGGCAGGCGTGGGGCACGGTGCCCAAACCGTGCCCGGTGCCAGCCGTGCCCTGGGCGAGTGACGGAGGCGAGCGGCCGAACCCGTTCGTCCACCACCACCGGCTTTGTCCCAGGGTGAAGGAGCTAATCCCGGGTTTAATTACCCCTAAATTCAGCGGGAGATAAGCTAATCAGGCTCATTAAGGGGAGGGCCTCGGCTGGTACCGAGATTTGAGCTGTGGCCTGGTTGGGGTGAGCGGGGCCACATGGACAGGAGACCCTGGGTCCCCCAAACCTCCCAATGCTGCACCCCAAAACCCTCCTGCCTCTGCTGGGGAGCTGTGACCCACTGGGGGTCACAAACAGCAGGGGACAGTGTGACCAGCTCCATCCCAAAGGATGCCACTGGTGGGGACTGGTCTGCTTGGTCCCTCCCTGAGGGCACCCCAAATCTCCCAGTCCTGCACCCCAACACCCTCCTGCTTGTGTCACGGGGCTGTGACCCATTGGAGTGTCACTGAGACGGGGACATGTGGCAATCTGCTGGTGACTGCCTTCATCCCAGGGATGCCATTGGCAGGGCCTGGTCTGCCTGGTGCCTGAGGGGCCCCCTCTGAGGGGCCCCAGCTTCCCCAGCCCCCCAGTCCTGCACCCTGGCATCCTCCTGCCTGTGCCAGGGGGGCTGTGGCCCACTGGGGTGTCACTGGGCAGGGGTACACCCAGTGACAGCCTCCATCCGTCCCAAAGGACACCCCTGGGGGGGACTGCTTCACCCAGTCCCTGTGAGACACCCTGGGAGGAGCAGGGTGGTGACAGCCCACACACCTTATGCAAGGGCCTGGGGACACCCAGAGCATGGCAGCTGGGCTGGGGACAGTCCCCTGCCAGGTGACCGCTGATCCTGGCTGCATGTGGGGCAGGGAGGGGCACAGGGTGGCCATCTCCCCTGGCAATGTCCCAGTGCTGGCTGGCATGATTTTTGGGGGGCACAAGGAAGGGACAAACCTCCAGCCTTGAGGTTTTTGGGGAGGATCAGGGTTCACCAACTGTCCCTCTTGTCTGCGCAGTTCCGGGAGAAGGTGCAGGACGTGCTGCCCTCCCTGCCCTCCCAGGACGACTATTTCCTGCTGAAATGGCTCCGAGGTAACCCCAAAGTGGGGCAGTGCTGGCGGGGGAGCCCCCGTGGGGCTGGCGGGGTCTGAGCTCTCTGCTCTGCTCTCTTGCAGCGCGCTCCTTCGACCTGGCCAAGGCAGAGGCCATGCTCCGCAAGGTGAGAGGGGCACGCTGCTTTTGGGGCACCCCACCGTGCTGGGGCAGACCTGGTGTGAGACCCCACACCCTGGGCCACGGGGGCTCCACCCCAGCCCATGGGGTTCACCCTGTCCCAAATCTCACCCTGGTCCGCTCTGCCCCGCTGCAGCACGTCGAACTCCGCAAGCACATGGACGCCGACAACATCCTCGCCTGGGAGCCACCTGAGGTGAGTGTCCCTGGGCTCCCGGGGGTGCCCTGGAGGGGACTGTCCCTGTGAGGCCCCTGGGGTGTGTGTGAGGTGCCCTGAGCCCCCTGTACCCCCGCAGGTGATTCGGAAGTACATGTCGGGTGGGCTGTGTGGCTACGACCGCGAGGGCAGCCCGGTGCGCTACGAGATCATCGGGCCGCTGGACGGCAAGGGGCTGCTCTTCTCCGCCTCCAAGCAGGACCTGATCAAAAACAAGTTCCGGGACTGTGAACTGCTCCGGCTGGCCTGTGAACAGCAGAGTGAAAAGGTGGGAACCTGCCCACACTCTGCTGGCCCCAACAGCCCCTTGTGTCCACATCTGGTCTGCCCCTACCAGTCATCATCTTCCCCAGCCCTACAGGTGCCTGTCCTGTCCATTTCCCTCTGTCCGTGTCCCTGCCAGCCCCATAAGTCCATGCCCATCCCCAACACTCAATGCCCTCCCCAGCCCCATATATCCATCTCTGGTCCATTCTTACCAGACAATGTCCTTGACAGCCCTGTATATCTTACAGGTCCCTGTCCTGTTCATTTCCCTCGGTCCGTGTCCATTCCCACAACTCAAAGTCCTCCCCAGCCCATCTCTGGTTCATTCCTACCAGACAATGCCCTTGACAACCCTATAAATCTTATAGGTCCACGTCCTGTCCATCCCCATATGTCCATCTCTGCTCCATCTCTCCCAGCCAATGTCCTCACTCACCAGCCCTACAGGTCCATGTCCAATTCACCTCCCTCAGCCCCACAAGTCCATGTCCTGCCCACCCCACCATGGACCATGTCCCTGCCAACCCCATATGTCCATCTCTGGTTCACACTCCCACCCCACCACTCTGCATCCTGCCCATCCCCACCAGTCCATGTCCCTGGTGTCCCTCAGCCCAGGTCCCTGTCCCAGCTCCCATGGTGCCCCTTCTCCCCACACCAACACTTAGGAGGAGGCTCTGGCTGGTGTGACCAGCCTGTTGGGGCCACCCCATCCCTGAACCTCCCTGTGGGTCCTGCCTGATCCCCCCCATCCTCCTGTCCCAGCTGGGCAAGAAGATTGAGATGGTGATGATGGTGTACGACTGTGAGGGCCTGGGCCTGAAGCACCTCTGGAAGCCAGCTGTGGACACGTACGGGGAGGTGAGGGCTCCTGCCCACCCCCCTTCCCATGGACCGCCGGGGCTGGTCCCTGGATGATGCAGGAGCGGGTCCCTGCAGTGCCCTGCACTCCCCAGAGCTCTGGCTGGGTCCTGCTGGGTGCATGGCATGGGTGACCTGAGCTTCCCCGTCTGCAGATCCTGTCCATGTTCGAGGAGAATTACCCCGAGTCCCTCAAGCGCCTCTTTATTGTGAAGGGTGAGTTTGGCCCCGGGGTCCCGCTGCCCTTACCCAGGTGCTGACGCCCCCCTGACGCCCCGCTCTGCCCCCAGCCCCCAAGCTCTTCCCCGTGGCCTACAACCTGGTCAAGCACTTCCTGAGCGAGGACACGCGCAAGAAGGTCGTGGTGTTGGGATGTGAGTGCTGACCCTCCCCAGCGTGCCCCAAATGGAGGGACTGCATTCCCCCTCTGCTATCACCCCACCCAGGGGGGATACTCCAACCTGCAGCCCCCCCCAACCCCGCTGTCCTCCCCCCCAGCCAACTGGAAGGAGGTCCTGCAGAAGTACATCGACCCCGCGCAGATCCCGGTGGAGTACGGGGGGACGCTGACAGACCCTGACGGGGACCCCAAGTGCTCCAGCAAGGTAGGAGGAGCTCCTGTGGGATTCTTTAGGGGTGCTGGGCAGTTCCCCCACCCCACATCCTCCATCCCTTCCAGATAAACTACGGGGGGGACGTGCCCCAGCATTACTACGTGCGGGACCAGCTGGCACAGAAGTACGAGCACTCGGTCGTGGTCAACCGGGGCTCGTCCCACCAGGTCGAGTACGAGATCCTCTTCCCCGGCTGCGTGCTGAGGTGAGGGCAGCTCTGCGCCGTGGGGAGTGGGTGGGTGACAGCGCCGTGTCCCCAGCCCGCCGCAGCACTGCCCCTGTGCCCTCCCTGCAGATGGCAGTTCCGCTCCGAGGGCGCCGACATCGGCTTCGGCGTGTACCTGAAGACCAAGGTCGGGGAGCGGCAGCGTGCGGGCGACATGACCGAGGTGCTCCCCAACCAGCGCTACAACGCACACATGGTGCCCGAGGACGGCTCCCTCACCTGCTCCACGCCCGGCATTTGTGAGTGCCGAGCCCTCCCCGGGCCGCTGCGGGACCCCCGTGTCCCTGACCTCACTGTCACTGACACCCCTGTGTCCCCCCGCAGATGTTCTGCGCTTCGACAACACCTACAGCTTCCTCCACTCCAAGAAGGTGAGCTACAGCGTGGAGGTGCTGCTGCCCGACACCGCCTCGGCCCAACAGATCCAGGGGGAGTCCCCGAACCACAGCCCCTGAGCGCCCCGGGCTGCACCGCGCCCCCAGGACGGCCCCGCGGGAAGATGGAGCCGGGGCTGAGCCCCGGGGCTGCCGGACTGAGGCGGTGCCGAGCGGGGCCGGGCGCCCGCAGCCCCCCCAAACTCTGTGCCTTATGTGGGTGCCGCACCCACCGCTGCTGCTGCTGCTGCCTGGGCTGGGGAGTAAAGGGATGGACTGAGCGGGGTCTGCTCCGTTTGTGGCTGCCCCTGCTGCCCGCCGCAACCCTGCAGCCAGCCCCACAACTGCCCCCAGCCCCAAAGCTGCCCCCAAAATGCCCCCTCAGTCTCACACCTGCTCCCCCCAGCCCCTTGACTGTGCCCCAGACCCACAATTACCCACCCAGCCCCAGAACCACCCCCAGCACCAGAACTGCCCCCTCAGTCTCACACCTGCTCCCCCAGCCCCTTGACTGTGCCCCAGACCCACAATTATCCACCCAGCCCCAGAACCGCCTCCAGTACTACAACCACCCCAACCCAGCTGCCCTCAGTCCTACAACTGCCCTCAGTCCCACAACTGCCCCTCAGCCTCACAATTGCCCCTCCAGACCCGCAACTGCTCCTCAGCCCCACACTTGCCCCTCCAGACCCACAATTGCCCCCAGCCCCACAACTGTCCCCCAACCCCACAGCTGCCCTCCAGACCCGTAACTGCCCCTCAGCCCCACAGTCGCCCCCTCAGCCCCGGCCCCGCCCCCTTGACCGCCGCTGACGCAAGGCCGCGGGGTCACGTGCGCGGCCAGGCCCTGCCCCCGCCGCCATCCCGCTGCACCGAGGGGCGGAGCAGGAGCGTAACACACGGGGCGGGGCATGCAAATTAGTCTCGAGTGGGCGTGGTTCGGTGACGTGGAGCCGGGGGCGGGGCATGCGGCGGGAGCGGTGGCGCGCGCCATGGGGCAGGAGGAGCCCGACCTGTACCGGGACACGTGGGTCCGATACCTGGGTGAGCACCGGGCACCGGGCACCGGGGACTGACACTGAGCGCTGGCCCCGGGAGCCGGGCGCTGACATTGAGCCCTGACACCGGGAAGCGGGTACCGGCACCGGGCACCGGGCACTGACATTGAGCGCTGACACCGGGAAGCGGGCACTGACACTAAATGCTGACACTGGGAAACGGGGACTGACATTGAGTACAGAGCACTGACACCGGGTACCGGCGCCGGGAACTACGGGAGCGCCGGGAACCGGGCACTGGCACCAGAAACCCGGTACCAGCACCGGGCACTGACAGTGGGTACAAGCACGGGGTCCTGGGCATTGACATTGGGCACTAACATCAAATACCACTACCGGGACCTGGGCACTGCCATCGGGTACCGGCTGCACAAACAGGGCAGTGATACCGGGCGCCGGCCCTGTCACAGGGTACTGACACCGGGGACTGGGCATTGACACACTGGACGCTGGTACCGATGTCAGGCACCACATGAGGAACCAGGCACTGACAGCCGGCCCTGCTTTAGGAGCATGACACAGACACTGCATCGGGTACCGGGCACCACCCACTGCCCCAGGTGCTGGGCACTGCCGCGGTACTGGGCACTGGCACTCTGGTACCAGTGCTGGGTCTGTGGTACTGGGCAGCACCAGATACTGCACACTGCACCGGGCACTGATAGGGGGTTCTGGTACCAGATATTAGCGCCACACAGCAGGCCCTGGCACTGCACTGGCGTGGCACAGCACACAGGGTAACAGCACCAGGTACCTGTCATTGTCACCAGCACTGACTCTGGCTTGTGGCATCATCCACTGGCACGGTGCATGGACACTGGACATCAGGACAGTTACTGGTTCCTGCCAGGCACTGGGCACAGACACAGATCCCCAAGTGGGCACTGTCACTAGCACTGGGCAGTCACACACACCAGCCCTGGCACTGCTCACCCTCAGCCCCGCTGTCCTGGTGGCAGCGGGTCCAAGCGGACGCAGGCACCACAAACACCCCCTGTGCGAGATCCATCCGGTGACACTGGGACACCCTGCAGGGGTGACATGGGGACAGCCAGTCCCTGACCCTGCCACCCCCTCAGGTTATGCCAACGAGGTGGGCGAGTCCTTCCGCCCGCTGGTACCGGTGCCGGTGGTGTGGGCCAGCTATGGCGTGGCCACCGCCTACGTGACCGCCGACGCCATCGACAAGGGCCGCAAAGCCGCCACCGTGAGTGCCACCCTGCTCGCCCCCAGCCTCTCCATCCCTGCCCTTCTCCTGACCCTGGTCTCCCCCAGGCCCACCCACGGGACCCCTGACCCCTGTGTCCCCCCAGGCCCACCCGCAGGACCCCACGCGCGTGGGGGTGGCCGTGGTGGACACGTTCGTGTGGCAGAGCCTGGCCTCGGTGGCCATCCCCGGCTTCACCATCAACCGGCTGTGCGCCGCCTCGCTGGCCCTGCTGGGCACGCTGACCCGCTGGCCCCTGCCCGTGCGCCGCTGGACCACCACGGCCCTGGGGCTGGCTGCCATCCCCCTCATCATCACCCCCATCGACAGGTAACGAACGGGGACACCCCTGGGGCGGGGACAGGCGCTGCCACCACCCCATCGTCACCACAGCCCGGAGGGATGGCACACGTTTGTCTGCTTGGGGCTGGGAGCAGAGGGTGGTGACGGGATGTCTCCACTCCAAGGGGCTTTGCTGGGGTCCAGCCAGGACAGGGATTATCCGGATTGAGCCGGGATTAGCACAGTGAGGCTGTGCTAAACCTGGTTTTGGTGGCGCTGGTGTCTCAGGGGATATTAAGGACAGCCCCACCCATCCCACATCACTGCCCCAGAGACCCCCGGGCCCCGCTGACGCCCTCTCCTGCCGCAGGACTGTGGATTTCCTGATGGATTCCAGCCTCCGCAAGATTTACGGGGCACCGGGAGAGCCCCCAACGTCCCACTGAGCACCTCCCCATGCACTGGGGAAACAGGCATGCTGCTGTGACCCACCTACTGTGACGTCTCACTCTGGTGACCCCCAGAGTGGCCACCCTGCCCCACACTGGTCCTAATAAACCATTTCAAACATGACCCCTGATGGGTGATGCTGAGGTGCCACCAAGACCAGGCCGTGTCCTCTCCTGGGGGACAGATGGGTCTGAGTGAGTCCCAATCCCTCAGGGGTCTCCATCTGCCCAGAGCAGCCTGCTGTCCCCACCCTGGAACCTTCTGCACCTCCACAGCCTCATGGGACATCCTGAGGACTGTCCCCAAGGAGCTGCCACCACATCCATGGTCTCCAAGGACACGAAATCCATGCAGCCCGGAGCTGCCATCTCCAGCACCGCAGGCTGGGACAATGCCACAACGCCTGGAAGCCACAGGAGCCTGGAGATGTGGCTTGCCAGTGTAGGAGCACATTTCCATCCATTGGTGGCATCCACACACTACCAACCAGGAGAAGCTTTAGAGAAAGCAAAATCACGTTTATTGGTGAGAAAGAGGCTCTGTTTCTCTGTCTCCCTGAGGAGCAGGGCCCCCACCACGCTCTGCAGCTCAGCCTGGAAGGGACACCTGTGCCTCGGTGGCCGCTGTCCCCTCCGGGGGCTGCCCAGGTGCCCGGTGGGCAGGGCCAGCCCCAGCAGCCCCCCCAGCACAGCACTGCCCACCAGGGCCAGCAGGAGCCTCCTCACCATCCGGCACGGGGCTGGGAAGGGCACAAACACACCCGGGGGTCACCACAAGGGGTGGGGGTTTTGGGGCCATGGGAGAGCATTGGGGTGTCCCTCACCTTCGTGCCATGGCAGCTCCTCCTTCTGCACCAGCGCTGGTCCAACAGTCTCCTGGTGGAGTGTCCCCTCTCCTGGGAATGCTGTGGGAGGATATAACCAATGCAGTCCAGCCCAGGTCCAGGAGTCCTCCCAAGACCCCAGAACAACCTGGGGCCACCCTGTCCCAGCCCTGGTACCTGGCATGTCTCCATGGAGGGTGTCAGCAGCGGGACAACCGGTGTCACAGCAGTGGCATGGGGTACAGTGGACAGGGTCCTCTGCGTTGTGCCAGCTGGGAGAGGAGAGGACAGGACTGGGGGGTGGCTCTAGGGGTGCCCAGACTCCACCACAAGACCCACATGGTGCTGTCCCAGAGGAGATGTCTCCAAGCATCTCCACAACACCTCTGCAGCGTAGGGGGAGCTGGAACCTGTGGTGATGCCACCATCTGCCATCGAATAAGAGGTGACAACCAGACAACAGTGGGGTGACTTGGTCTTCCCAGAGATGGGTTCTGCCCCCAGCACACCCATGGGGTGCTTGTGTCCCCACACACACACACAGCGTACCTGGCCGTGGTGAGGCTGTAGAAGCAGGACCTGGTGGCACGTCCTTGTCCCCATGGCATCAGCAGGCAGTGCACGTAGACCTGTGAGACACCACGTCCTTCCTCAGGGACTCTGCTCTCCTTCTGCATCACCTCGGGGAGCTGAGGCCACCCCAGCAGGAGCACCATGTCTCAGGATGGACAATGTTTTGGGACACCCAGGTCATGCCCCTCCTTGGGACCTCCATCCCTCCTCCAAGGGCACCATCCCGTGGTGGTCCAGTAGCACTGATGCACGTGGCTCTTCATGGAGATGCTGGGACTGAAGTGGACACTGGCTTCCAGGTGGATTACAGAGCCAGGGCTGAGCACTGGCAGCTTCTCTGGAGTGGCACTGGAGTCCTCTGGGAAGTGTGGGTTCAGTGTGACAGCCCCAAACCTGTCCCACCAGAGGTGAGGGCACCAGACACATCCCAGACCACCATCCCTACAGCTTCCCCCTTTCAGAGCCCACCCGCTGTCCTGGCTCTGTCCCCCAGGCCTCCTTTCCCTACTCTCCAGAGCTTCCTGGACTCCCCATAGAGCTGAGAGGGACCATGTCACCCATGGGGGCAGAGCTGACCCCAAACCCCATCGTGGTATCGGGCACAGGACTGGGAGCATCTCAAAGCCCTACACCCTCCACATGGATGGGGAGGAGCTCCTGCAGGGACAGCCACCTTTCCTGGTGCTCCAAGTCCTGGGGCCAGCCAGGAGAAGGCTCTGACTGCTGCTGGTTGAGCCCTGGGTCTTGGCTGGACCCATCCCGTGGTCTCACCCCCAGTGTTTTCCTGGACTCACCATCCAGGAGCCTCAAGGTGAAGTTCAGGATGGGCTCCTCAGAATGGGGGTGAGCAGGAACCCTCCCTGTCCCCATGCCTGAGGGCATCACTGGAGCTGTCATCGTATGACCAGGGGGCTCTGAGGCAGCTGGAGCCATGGTGGTCCCTGCAAGGGAAGGGCTGAGCCAGCAGTAGCATGTCCCAGGCAGAGCAGGGACATCCAGGTCCTCAGGTGTCCCCAGGACTTGTTGGGGACAGCAGCACAAAGGCACCTAGAGCACCCAGGAGCACATCAGGGGCTCCTCTTTCCCCAGCTGCACCACAGGAATGCACCAGGAGCATTCCCAGCACCGTGACCCTGCCCAGGGCTGGGGACAGCCCAGGAGCTGCTCATGGGGTGGGACACCACAGCCAGCAGCCACAGACCCCACCAGGGCCTGTGATCCCCCTCACCCCAAGCAGGACCCACCAGCCCTGCTGGGACCTCAGGGGAGCTCCTGGCAGCCCCTTGCCCCAACCCTCAGAGCTTGGGATCATTTTAGGAAGGCTCCTCTACCCTGGCCAGCCCCCAGGTGACCATCAGGAGCCAGCACTGGGCAAAGCAAGGGACACCCACCTCCCCCAGGACAGCCAGTGGGAGGAATGAAGGGGGATCCCAGCCCCAGTCACCCGGCACCTCCAGCACAGCCCCACCCAGCAGCACCAACAAGCACAGCTCCATCCCCAGTGAGCAGCATCTCCACCCCACCAGCTGGGGCTCTTTATGGGCTTGGGGCTGGGTGTCAATGGGTCCCAGCTGGCACTGGTGGGGCTGGGGGCTTTGCTGGGTCTCTGCAGCCATCAGCAGCCCCACACCTGGGGCTGGTCCCACCTCTCACACCTTCCCTGCCCCACCACAAGAGCCTGTGCCCATCTTCCAGTCCCCATTGCATCCACGGCCCCAGTGCCACCACTCAGACTGGTCCTGCAGGTGGTCCTGAGCATGATCCCATACCCACCAGTCAGTCCTGGTCCCAGGTGTGATGCTGGGCCTCCCATGCCATTGTTGTGGTCCTGGTCCTCAGCAAGGTGCAGATCCCACCACAAGGTCCCATCCCCACCAGTCAGTCCTGGTCCTGTGCATGGTGCTGCTCCCACCATGTCCTTGTGCTCCTGCACGTGGTGCTGATCCAAGCAGATCCCAGGTCACCACGTGGCCCGGTCCCATCACTCAGCCTCGGTCCCTTGGACGTCCCTGGTCCCACCTCAAGGTTCTTAAGCCCACCCCAGTTTGGACCCCATCATTGTCAGGCTGATCCTGGTGCCACCAGAGAGTCCCAGTCCCCAGCACCCCTCCTTGTCCCATCATAGCTCTGCTGGAGAGGAACACCACCTGGGAGCAGCAGCTTGGTCACAGCCAGAACAGAGACCTGGTGAAGTGCTCGTGTCCCTGGGTCCTGCCTGCCTCAGGTGTCCCCATCACAGCCCCAACACCCCCCAGAGTCTCCTCTGAGTGGGCTGACCTGGTGGCCTGACTGCAGAGGGAGCGTGGAGAAGACCCAGTGCAAGTCCCATGGCCACCCCTGAAATGGGGTGCTCCCCACCAGCAGCAGAGCTGGAACATGGTGGCACCAGTGGTTTGTGTCACCAGGGATGGCAGGTCCCATGGCTCTGCTGTCCCTGTGAAGCCAGCAGACCTTCCTGGGGGCACCTGCACACCATGGGGTGTCCCCCACACTCAGCAGAGACACTGGGACAGATCCAGGCACCCCACTCACACTGAGGGTCTCATTCCTCAGCACTGCCTGGGGGACACAATGCCCTCCACCCCAGGACTGAAGGGGACAGTGGTGCCAGGACCCTGGGGAGCTCCCAGAAGGAGCAGGGACTGGCTGAGCATCCTGCTGTGGCTGTGAGAACATCCTCACCTCATCCATCCCATCTCAGAGGAGGAGATGGCTGGAGACCAGCTGGACCATCCTTATATCCAAAACTACCAAATATACAATGATATTACAAAAGTAAATTATTCTTTTATTTCTGGTTTTTACAGAAGGAGCTGAACACAGGTAGGGGGACAATGGGGGTCCCTTTGCTGGGGGGTGGCTCAGCCACAGGTGCCACCTCTGTGCCCAGCCAGGGCCACTCTCAGTGGGACGTGGTGTCACCGGTGTCATCCAGCCCAGCTGGGACGCACGAGGTTTGTCCCCAAGGCAGGGTGGGCACTGGGGATGGCCCCTGGCCCCAGCATCCCCACTGTGCCCTGGATGGCATCATGGGGACAGTCCCACTGCACCCACTCCCATCTCCTCCCCACACCAGTTGTCACCAGACCCTGTTGGCCTTTTGGGATGTCCCCTGTGGGGACCAGGACCACGGGCTCCTCTAACTGGGACGATGGGGGGCAGTGAGGGTGTGCCCTGTGCCACGGGGACTGTTGATAAAGTCCGGGGCTTTTGGGATGGGTTTTCCAATCTCCAAATGGCTCCGGGTGCCTCTAGGTCACAGCCTAGCTGCTGTGGGCTGAGAACATGCTGCACTCATCACACCCAAGGGCTGAGGCAGTGCAGCAGGTTCTGACATTCCCACACCCCAAAACCAGGGCTCAGTGGGGTGATTTGAGGAGCTCCTGGAGGGTTGGGTTCCCTGTGGGCATCTCTGCCCACCCTGGGCAAGGGAAACCCTCTAGCACTGCTGTCCCAGCACATCCCTGCCTGCACCCAGCAACCTGGTGATGGATGTCCTGCTCCCGCTGTGACGAAGCCACATCCTTCATAAATCCCTCCTCCAGCTTTTCCATGGGGAAGGAATAAGTGGATCCTGCAGGAAAACACCACCCCTGGGCCCCCAGCCCTTGACTCCACTGACGGAGGCAGAGTCTCCACTCTCCTGCCCAAGCTGGGGCTCTGCAGGAAAGTGATGGAGGGTCCCCCCAAAAGTTCCTGGGCTCCAGAGCCTCCAGCCAGTTCCAAACCAAGAGAACCATGAGTAACAAAAACGAAAGCACCTGGTTCTTCCCCAGGGAAGCAGGGGACCCGCCAGCCCCTACCACTTGAGGAAGTCCCGCACGTGGCTCCATAGCTTGGTGATCCAGAGGTTGGCCCCCAGGTCAGTCAGGTACTGGATTTCTGGTGTCAGCATCTTGCGGCACAGCTTCTGGTGCTTCTTGCTGATCTTCTTCTTCAAGTTGTACCCCAGGATGGTCTTCTCCCCCAGGGGCTGCCAGGGCTGCATGGAGGACTCCTGGATGGCGCTGGCGTCCACGGCGTGTCCCCCGTCGATGCAGATGCTGGTCATCTTCTTGTTCTCCCTCTGCAGCTCGGCCACGTCCCGGGCCATCCTCTCCCTCCCGTAGGCCTCCACCTTGCGCCAAAAGGTGGCATTGAAGTAGCGGTAGAGCTTGGCGTCGATCAGGTTCCAGGCGGTCGCCTGCTCGTACAGCTCCGGGGTCAGCCGCGACACCGTGGAGCCCTTGCGGGCGTTGAGCTTGAAGTAGAGGACGTCCTCCAGCTGCCAACACAGCAGGTCCTTGAGCAGCACCAGCGACTCGTCAAAGTACTCGAGCAACATGACGAGGTGGAAGCGGCGGTCGATCTCCCGGATGTGCTCCTCCACCAGCGGGCTGTTGGCGTCCATGCTGCTGTCGTAGCCGAAGTCGAAGAAGAGGAGGTTTTGGAGGTAGTGAGCGTTGAACCCGTTGGGGTCGTAGTAGTGCTGGGGGTCCCGGAGGAACTCGTCCAGCTTGTCCTCCCCAGTGATCTTCCAGGTGAGGGGGATGACGGGCCCGAAGTAGTGGAAGGAGGACTCGAAGAGGTACGCGGGGTCCCGCAGCACGGTGACGAAGGTGGCGTCGGGCGGCAGGAGCTTGCGCACCTCCTCGTAGTGGAAGCGCATGTGGTTGCAGATGATGTTGAAGCACACCCCGGGCCGGTAGTGCTGCACCTGGCTGCGCTCGAAGAAGGACGGGTAGTAGAAGTCGTTGCGGCCATTGGGGAAGGCGAATTTCAGGCGGTGCTTCTCCCCGAAGCGGAAGAGGATGTTGAGGATGGTGCTGCTGGCGGTCTTGTGGGTCTTCATGAACATGACGTTGAGCTTGGGCCGGCAGCTCCACCCCGAGGTGCTGCCCGAGCTGTTGGACAGGGATGGAGCCTGGGCCAGGTGGGAGGAGCAGGAGAAGGGCACGGGGATCCTGGGTGAGAGAAGAGGTGGAGCACCATGGTGAGGGGCACTGGCACTTAGAAGGATTTGGGATATTCTGTTCTGGTGGAGCTGGATCTGGGGATGGGTTCTGGACCTGGGAATAAGTGCTGGATCTTGGGAATATATGCTGAACCTGGGAAGGGGTGTTGGACCTGGGGACAGGTGCTGTGCCTGGGAATGGGTTCTGGAAATGGAAATAGAGCAGGGGGTCTCCATGGGCATGGCCACGGTGGTCCTGGAGGAGGTGATGCCAAAAAGTGCATCAAGGAGAGCTCTCCAAGGTCACAACTCCATGGAGAGGACCTGATAACATTTTTATGGGGTATGAAAGCTCTCAACCCTGGATTGAGAGGGGAGCTATGGAGGAGGCTTGGGAGCTCTCAACCCTGGATTCGTGCAGGGGGGCCAGCGAGCTCTCAGCTCTTTGTAGGATCCATGGGGGAGGCCTGGGAGTTCTCAATCCCTTGTAGGATCCATGGGGGAGGCCAGGGACCTCTCAACCCCTTCTAGAAGTCATGAACTCCTCACAGAGTCATGAACTCCTCCATGGAGGAGGTCTGGGAGCTCTCAACCCTTTACAGGAGTCACAAACCCCTCAAGGGATCTGTGGAGCTCTGGCACCCCTCAGCACCTTGTGGGATCCAAGAAAGATTCAGCTCCCAGCAAAAAGGGAAATAATTCCAGAGCCTGGCCCCACAGATGAGTTCATGGGCCCTGAAGGGACATGTGAGGACACAAGGGACCTTATCTGAGCTGCCTGAGGCAGCAAGCAGAGCACACAGAGCAGAGTGACTTTGGACACCTGTAATCAACTTGCCAAAGTGATCCTTGATGAGGATCCCCACCCAACAGCACCAGGTTTGTGAGGCACGTGGACCTTGTTTACAAGCTTGGAGATTAATTTGATGACAGGCAGCACGGGCAGGAGCTGAGCACTGTGGAGCAGTGAAAGAATCTGAGACTTGAGTCCTCTCCTCTGTCCACTCTCCTCTCTCCTCTCTCCACTCTCCTCTCTCCTCTCTCCTCTCCCTTTCCCTCCCCTTTCCACCCAGGAGCACTGAGTGCACCACGGTGTCCCCAGCCCTGCCAGGAGTTGGGAACTGCAGAAAGGGGACATCTTGGTGTGAAGCCACGAGGGCCTGGAAAGCCCCAGGGCCATCTCCATCAGCTGGGGGTTCCTGGTGTGGAACAGGGAGGCCGAGCTGCAGGGGGGCACGCGGGGACCCCAGACTCACTCAGTGACGCTGACTTGCAGCGGGGGCACGGCGTAGGAGTAGAGCAGCAACATGAAGCTGGTCAGGAGGGTCCCCAGGACCAGCCCCTTGCACATGGACCTCCAGGGCTTCCCATGCCACAGCATCCTGGTCACCTGCAGCCAGAGAGGAGAGACGATGGTGCCAGGGACACGGGCACTGGGGGTGTGTGGCTCCAGCGAGGCACGTGGACGTGTCACAGGCACGGAAATTCCCAGGAAAGCATCCCACTGGTGCCTGGCGTGATCCACAACACATCTGTGGCACGGGCCCAGAGGCTCTGCCCGCCCTGCCAACCTTTGCCCGCCCTGGGAAAACCGAATGACTCCTAGGGTAGGAGAGGCTGCAGGGCTGGGACTGGGGGAAAGGGGAGCCATGGAGAGCCCAGGGGCAGAGTGGGCAGCTGGGGGACAGAGAGGCCATTCTCCACTGGGACACCACCAGCACCAGCAGGCGCTCCCTGAGGGTGCTGGGATCCATTTGCCCAGGAAAATCTGCAGGCCAGAGCAGGAGCTGCAGCAGCTCGGGATGGTTTGGGTGCTGCAGTACCCTCCCCATGCGGCCTCTCGGCCCTGCCAGCAGCACTGGGGGACTCAGCAGCCCCAGGTGGGGGTCAGGGACACGGAACTGGGGACAGAGGGGTACAGGCAGCATGGCATCCCCAAACACACAAAACACACAGAGGGCACACACAGACACCCCCGTCCCCTCGTGTGCGCCAGGACACACAGCCCTCAATGCGTACATTCATACGCACACAAAATGTGCACACACATCAGCCATGCTCACTCACACACACACACACACACACACACACACACACACACGCTCACAGAGCCCCTGTGCCCGCTGCCCCCTCCCCAGCGCTCCCCCCGTGTCCCCGTCCCTGTCCCCTCCCTCCTCCCGGGACACGGGGGTCACCCTCACTGTGACACCGCATTGCAGCAGCGCCGTCCCCTGCGGCAGGACGCGGGGACACGGGGACACGGGGACACGGCACCCGTGACCGCAGCCCTCCACAGCAGAGCTCCGCTCCCCGGAGCCCCCCCGAGCTGGGGGCTGAGCCCCCCGGCCCTGCACCCCCATTTAGCGGCGGGAGCAGCATCACCTGCCCGCCCCAGCCTCCGCTGCTCCCGCTGTTCCCGCTGCTCCACATCCTCCGGAGCCCCCCGGCCAAGGCTGGCTGCGCTCCCACTGCGTTACACCCCCAAAAATACCCCCTGGCCCCCCACCCCCGCCTCGCATCGCCCCCTCACCCCTCAGAGCTCCCGCGGATATCCCGGCGGGGTGAAACCCCGCTGCCACGAGCCGTGGGTCGCAGCCCGGCGCATCCCAGCCCCGGAGCCCCCCGCTCCCGGCTCACCCCCGGCCCCGCGGTGATCCCGGGGCGCCGCCGCTGCCGCCGCTCCCCCGCTCCGGCCCCCCCGGCTCGGATCGCCTCGTGCCGCCGAGATTTCCAGCTCGATGAATAATGAATGGAAAATGCAACCGGAGCCCCGGGCTGCGGCCGGCGCTGGGCACAGCGCCGCGGGCAGGGGGGGAGCTGCCACAGGGGCACCCCAAAAGCTCATCCAGGTGCCCCCCACTTCCCCTGGAGCCGGGACCGCTGGATCAGGCCGGGCTGGTGCATCCAGCCTCTTCCCGAATGGTTTTCATGTGCGAGGGGGGGTGCACGGTGTCACCACGGGGGGAGCAGGTGGCTCTGACAGTATCCCAAAAGCACCGTGTGGGTGGGAATGCCAGACGGCTCCAGGAGCAGCTGGAGTTCGGCTTTACACGGTCGGTGCCTGTGATTCCATCGCAGTCACCGCCTGGCACCACCTGGAAAAGCCACTGGCCCTTTGAGAGGGCTGGGGAGACACCCACTTTTGTGGGTGCTGCCAAGAGGGAGCAAAGTTGGCACCAGCTTTGCTGGCACCAGCTCCACAGGAGAGAGTGAAATGGCACCATAAACCCCTCTGATAAGTCCCAATGGATCCCAGTGAGTCCAGATGGGTCCCAATGGATCCTGATAGATCCCTATGGGATCCCACCAGGCCCCCAGGACCACACGGCACCGAATTCCAGAGCTGTGGGATGCCAAGGGGATGCCTCGCTCCACTCTGCCTGCCTCCCACGGGTGGTTCTGGCAAACACTCCCCAGCTAAATATTCTATTGACTTTGCCTTGAGTGAGCAGCTTAATTATTAATAGCTCGTTAGGAGAGAGTGGTGCACTGGGTGTTCTCCTGGGGCTCCCACGGGTGGGGTGTGCCCGTGGCGCCAGCCGGCTGAGATGCCCAGCTGGAGAGCACGGCTGCACCCACCATTTCCTCAAGGGGTACCCCTGGGCCAGGCTGGGCCAGGCCAGGCCAGGCCACCCAGCCCTGCAGCCCCCTCTCCGTGTCCCAGCAGCTCCCTATCTCCCTGGGGGCACCCCAGTTGGCTTTTGGGCTTTCCCTACAGCATCCATTTTTTTAATAGGGCCAAGCCCCTGCCATACACAAGGCGCATGCACCTGCTTGCTCCTGATCCCACAAATCCGTGGACACGCTGTTTTCCAAAGGCCCCATCCCACACGGGCATGCTGCTTCCTACCCCCCTGTCCCCTCTGTGCCCCATGGGTACACAATTCCCCTCATCATCCTGCCCCATAGAGCTGCTTCCAGAGCATCCTGCTGCCCCCCAGCACCCCAACACCCTCCAGGCATCCCAACATCCCCTCAAGCATCACACTACCTCCTTATCATCCTGTGGCCCCCCTCAGCATCCCACTGCCTCCCAAGCAACCCAACGAGCATCGTGCTGCCCCCTCCCCATCCTGCCACCCTCCAAGCACCCCCTCACCCCCCAGTATCCATCACCTTTTCCTGTCCCGCACCGCAGGCGCTGGGCCGTGCCTCTGCTCTCCTGCGCTGACCGGGGTGCCGGGGGAGCGGGCGGCACGGGGCGGGGGTGCCGATGCTGCTCCGACATGGAATAAGCTCTTCCCGGGCAGCTCCCCGCAAATGCCGGCTTTTCCAAAGCCTCCCCACTGCACGGCGCCGTTTATGGCATCACCGGGATCGCGGCCCTGGGTCTCCGGCCTGGCAAGGGGGAAGGGGACAGCAGTGGGAGCGGCTGGCGGGGGACGCGGGGCTGCGGCCGGGCACTGCCCGGCTCCCCGGGGCCGGCCCTGGGTGCCTGCGGCCACCCCAAGGCACCCGGCCCCCACCCACTGCCGGGGCACAGAGGAGCCATTCAGCCCGTGCCGCGAACAACGGGGACATTTGTCTCCATCTGTGACCGCGGCCTCAACGGGGACATTGTCCCCGCGGGCCCCGCTGCCGGCCCCTCGGCTCCCTGCCACCAGCCCGGCGTGGCCCCACAGCCCTGGGTGACCATGGCTGGCCCTGGGCGGCCGCACCCACCTCTCGGCAGCCACCGTCGTCCTCCTCCTCCTCCCGGTCCCACAGGACGGCTCCTGGCCTGGCTGTCACCTCCCTCAGCCGGAGCTCACCGGGGTTTGGGGAGCTCCCGCACCCCGGCCCAGCCCCCTGCTCCCCGGGGCACCCTGGCCACGCACCATCGGCTCCCCTTCATTCTCCCGCAGCTTCCCCGCCCTCTTTCCTCCCTCCCACTATGTTTCCATGGATTTATGGCCTTAATGACAGCAATATTCCAGCATCTCCAACCTTGGTGTGACAAGTGTGGGACAACCACGGTGCCACCAGCCTTTCCACGCTCCTCTTGTCACAGTGGCCAACTGGGTGCCCAGAGGGTGCCCTGGCTGCACCAGGAGGGCTCAGCCCTGTCGCTGGTCCATCACCCTGCATGTGGCAGGGTGAAAAAGGGGCTCTTGTGTTCCTGGATGCGGCCTTGGCTCTTCCTGCTGGCCTTAGTCTCTCTCACTAACAGAGGCAGTGTCAGCATTGGGGCCTCAAGCAAGGGGTGACCCCCTTGGCCATGCCTGGGGTTCACCATCCCTGTTGGAGGTGTTTGGGGTTCAGAGCTTGTCCCTAAAGGATCTGAGGATATCACCTTGCAGTGAGCTGGCAGCTCTTGCCCCATCCTGCCTGGCCTCATCAGTTCCCACACCAGGGTAACCTGCACAGGGAACCCTCCTGGATCAAGAAAAGCCAAAACACCTCAGTTTTCATTACCATCATCATCATTGTAACAGGAGAGATGAAGACCATTTATCACAGTCACAGGATTTGCTGTGGAACTATCCCTCCCTTCCTCTGCAGGGCACCTCTCCCAGTTCCAGGTTTCTCCCTCTTTTTTGGGATGTGTCACAGAAGGACACCAGGTTTCCCACTTTTTGCAGGTGCATTATGAAGGGATTCCAGGTTTCCCCGGTGTTTTTGAGGGGATGGATTGTGAAGGTTTCCCCCCCGTTTTTGTTTTTTTTTTGGAATGGGTCACAAAATATTTCCAGGTTTCTCATTTTCTGGGGAATGGGTAGTAAAGAAAGGGTTTGCAGCCAGAAGAGAGCTGCAGTGGCCGGTATGTGGCAGCTCAGCCATGGAATGCTGACAGCCTGGGGGATGGATGTGAGCGAGCTGGGAAGCTGCAACCCCCCAATCTCCACATCCACAATGTCCCACAGAGTGACCAGGAGGGCTCCACCACCTCACACCCACCCCTGTCCCTGTCCCTCCCAGATTTGGGGCTACACAGCAGCACTCACTGAGAGCCGTGATGGCCGGAGCCGTGGATCCTGAGGGAGCTGTGGATCCTCAAGATTGGGTGAGGAGGCTGAGGGTGACAACGCTGAGGGGTCACACTTGGCTGGACACAGCCTTTATGGGCTGGGGAGGTGCTGGGCAGCCGTACCAGTCTGTGCCCACTGGCACCGGCCCTGCCCGGCCGGCCCAGGCCCTCAGCCCGGCCTGGGAGCGAGGCCTGGGCCTGGGATTTGGGAACTGGGGTTTGTTTGGAACCAGGGTTGGTTGGTTTGGGGCTGGGGTTGGTTTGTTTGGGGCTGGGGTTTGCTTGTTTAGAACTGGGGTTTGTTTGTTTGGGGTCAGGATTTGTTTTTTTGGGCCAGGAGCTCCCAAGGTTTAAGGCCCCGTTCGGGCTCTCCTGCTCTGAGGGGAGCCCCAGCCCTGGGGCTGCCCCAGGGGTTGGTCCTGCTCCTCTTGGGAGAGGGGAAATCAAGGAGAAAACCATGAAAACAAACGGAAAAGCCTTCCAACCCTCTGAAATGGAAAAAAAATATATAAAGAAAAAAAAAAGAGGGGGAAGGAGGTAAAAAAAAGGGGGAGGGGTTGGTGCTGCTCCTCCTGGGAGAGGGGAAAGCAAGGAGAAAACGATGAAAACAAACGGAAAAGCCTTCCAACCCTCTGAAATGGGAAAAAAAAATATAAATAAAAAGAAAAGAGGGGGAAGGAGGTAAAAAAAAAAAGGGGGAGAAAAAGCGGGGGAACGAGTGAAGGGGAAAAATAAAAAATAAAAAGGAATAAAAGGGAAAAGATAGAAAAGAACAAATGAAAAAGAGAAAAATGGAAAACAGGAAGAATGGAAATAGTAAAAAGATAAAAAGCACTTAAATAAAATAGAAAATAGAAAAAAAAAGGGAAAAAATTCAGGAAAAGAAACTAAAAAGAAATAAAATCTGAAAGTCTGGGTGTTCCCAGCTCTTCTGTCTGAGCTCACTCCCTTCCAGGGGGTGTCTCTCTGCAGATCCTCTGTGTCCCCACAGCAATGCCAGTGGTGTCCTCCAAAAATTCTTGAGACAGAGCCTTCACCACATTTGGGGACAAAGGTGTGCCCATAAACCCCATGAGACATCTTGTCCCCAGCTGTGGTGCCTCCAAGGTGTTTTGGGGGGAAAACCCAGGACTGACAGGTAACTGCTGGTGCCAGGAACGCATCCAGCAGGACCAGCAATCCTGGCACCAGCCATGGATCTCCACATCACCTCCTGAGGGGCCCCCCCCACACCCAGGCAGAAGGAGCAGACAACAAACACCACCAGAAAAGCATCACCTTCTTTAATTAAAAATACAGGGGAATATGGTTTTCTGTGTGGACACTGGGAAGGAGCTCTGGGCTCCACACTCCTCTGCCCCAGGGAGCTCTGGGAGCCAGGCTCCAGCAGCCAGGGCTGTGCAAATTCACGTGGAACGATCCCAGAGCTCTCCTTGGCCTCCTCTTCCTCACACAGAGGTGGCACCAGCAGGGAGAGGACAGTCCTTGTAACACCGACTCCGCAGAGGGGAGCGGGGCAAAGGCAGAGCAGCAGGTGGATTTACAGATGGGAAACGCTTCAAACACAGCATTTCTGCCCCAGCAGCAAAGCCAGGGGTTTTCCACCCAAAAGCAACAGTGGAAAACCGTCGAGGAGCCCCCGGCCCCGTCACGCTTGCCGCGCCTTCTTGTTCTTCTTCTTCTGCTCCTTGAGGGCTGCGTCGTGGGCTTTCCTCTTCTCAGCCAGTTTGTTGGCCTGGGGAGAGACCCCCGAGACCCCCAGTCAGAGCAGGACAGGGGCTGCGAGCCCTCAGACCCACCCAAGCTCCAGCTGCACGTGGAGGACGGGCCCCACAGGACCAGGATCAGGGCTGGGATCCAGGGAGGGGACACAGGGAGCTCTGCCCGCCTGGGGACATTGGCAGGGACCTCAGCTCTTCACCAGGGACAGGGAGGAGCAGAAGGAACGAGTGGGTTTGGATGAGGTGAGGGCCCAGCCTCCGTACCTCGCGGATTTTGCGCTTCTTCCCGAACATGATCTTCTTGTACAGGTACTTCTCCCTCTTCTTCATCATCATGATGGCCAAGCGCTTCTCCTCCTGCTGCTGCTCCTGCTCCAGGCGCTGCTTGTCCTCCAGCCGCACCTTCCCCGCTGTCACCTTCACAGGGAGCACCTGTGGGGAGCCAGGCAGCTCAGGACACCGGGAACCCCCTCCTTCCCTGGGGAAAGGCATTTCCAGCCCTTCCACTGCGGGCCAGGGAGAGCCACAGCCCTCACAGCCAGGCCCTGACAGGGATGGCAGCTGCAGCTCGTGAGTGGGGGGCCAGGAGCACCCCTGGGAGTGTTCCAGGCTGGGCTGGAACAACCTGGGACAGTGGGAGGTGTCCCTGCCCATGGCAGAGGCTGGAACAAGATGAGCTCTAAGGCCCCTCCCAACCCAAACCATTCCATGACTGAGTATCCCAGTGGTGCCAGGACAGGGACACCGGGGCTGCCTCCATGGGCTCCCACCTTTTTGCTTTGCGTGCTCTGAGTCTTCTGCTCTTCCATCTTTTGCTCTTCCATCTTCTGTAATTTCATCTCCTCTTCTTTCTCAGACTCATCTTCCTCTTCCTCCTCTTCTTTGTCATTGTCACCTTCCTCTTCCTCCTCTTCTTCCTCCTCCTCCTCCTCTTCACTCTCTTCCTCTACAAAGAGACACCATCGTTACCCTTGGGATGCTCCACAGCAGGCACAGCCCAGCTCCCAAACTCCTCTGGGGGCTCCCAGCACCTGGATTCTCTCCCCTCTGCAGGGCCAGCAGCTTCAGCTTCTCGGGAGGGACGTAGTCACCCTCCTTCTCCGTCACGAAGGGCGAGAGGTGCGGGGGCAGCAGGAGCCCGGGGAAATAATCGGCCACGGGCAGGCACAGCTTGGCATTGACCGAGTCAAAAACCCACTGGGGCTGCAGGTAGTACCTGGGTGGGGCAGAGGGGACACACCTGAGCCTCTGGAGCCCGCGGGACAGCTCTGGGATGGCTGCTGTGGGCAGGGCCCCCCTGCCCCACGCACCTGCCAACCACCTGCTTGTCCAGGCGGGGCCGGTCGATGATGTGGTGGGTGATGGACGGGTCGCTGGCGTCGTAGGTGGCACCAATGCACAGGGACTTGTCCCAGGACACCTGGCCACCAAAGCACCTGCGGGCAACGCCACCAAGGAGTCAGACGGGCAGGTGGGACCCTCAGGGTCACCTCACCCACAGGACATTGGGTGACCTGGCCCCAAAGTCCTGCCAGAGGGGGAGGCCAGGGCTGCCCCCACGCACCGGATGACGAAGGCCAGCGGCTCCCGGGGCACCTCCCTGTTGAGGAAGAAGCGCAGCCCCTCAAAGAGCTTCTTGTGCTTCTCCAGAGCCTCCTGCTCCTTCTTCTTGGCATCCATCAGCTCTGCTGTCTCCTGCTCAGAGCAAAGCCCTCAGCCTCCTCCCCACACACAGCCCTTGCCAAGGCTCCCTTGGCCACCAGGGGTTTCAGGAACTGTCCCCAAGCTGCCAGCCTAGGCACAGGACAGGCTCCCCCAAGGCCAGGCATGAGCCCCCCACCAGGGTCTTACCCCCTCCACTGGGAATTCATCCATCTCCACCTCGTCCTCGTGGGCTGGAGCCACTGCCCGGGCCAGGCTGGAGCTCAGAGCCGAGAGTCTCTGCAGGGAGAGGACACAGTCACATCCAGGGGCTGGGAACGGGGGAAGGGGATTTCTCAGAGCAAGAGGCTGGAAGAGCCAGGGCCCGGACAGAATTCAGCTCCTCCCGGGCCCATCCCCAGCATGGGGCTCTGGGGGGTCCCTGGCCATGCAGGGGGAGGCTGGTGGTGCCTGAGGCCGAGCCCAGCTCTGCCCTACAGGAACAGGGAGTTTGGGATCAGCACCCTGCAGGGATCTGGCTCTGTCCTTCAGTGCCACGCCAGGAGGGCTGTGAGCAGGACATGAATGCCACACAGTGTCCCCCCAGGTCACAATGCCAGCAGTGTCCCTCACCTCCAGGTAGCTCTCTGAATCCATGGCATACTCCTTGCCCTCTGCAGGCTTCAGCTCATCCTCAGTCTGGGTGTCAATCTGGGGAGGAAAAGGGGTGAGGAGGCAGCTCCCAAACACAGATATCCCAAAAATCTCTCATTTCCACCAATCTGGGTTGCCACCACCGCAGGGTGGGACACAGTGACCCCGGGGTGGCCTCACCTTGGGGGGGTACAGCAGGTTGAGGGACTGGTAGAGGCGGAAGTTGACGAAGCCCAGGAGGGTGGTGTAGAACTCGGTGAAGGTGGCCATGACCCGGTAATCCACGTCTGTGGGGTGCTGCCAGCACACGGGATGGGACACAGGGATAAAGGACCCCCCTGCACAGGGACCCATCCCACCCACAGGGAGAAGGATCACACAATATTCCCATTTGGGAAGGCACCCATAGGGATCATCCAGCCCAGCCCCTGTCCCTGCCCAGACCCCCAACAGCCCCACCCTGTCCATCCCTGGCAGTGCTGCCCAAAGGCTCCTGGAGCTCTGGCAGCCTCGGGGCCGTGCCCATTCCCTGGGCAGCCTGGGCAGTGCCAGCACCCTCTGGAGAAAAAGCCTTTCCTTGAAAACCAACCTAAACGTGCCCCAAGTGCAGAGATGTCAGAGCCACCACCAGACCCTGGGCAGGGAGAGCTCTGCAGGCTCCCCCCAGGGTCCTGCTGCCATCCCTCCATGTGCCTGGATACATGGAACACTTCATCCCATCATGGATGGGGACCTCGGGGTTTGGTCCAGGGACTCCAACTCTTCAAGGTGAAGAGTGCAGGGGACAGCAGAGCTGGACAAGAGCAGGACAAGGGGAATGGCTTCCCACTGCCAGAGGGCAGGGCTGGATGGGATATTGGAAATGAGGAATTGTTCCCTGGCAGGGTGGGCAGGCCCTGGCACAGGGTGCCCAGAGCAGCTGTGGCTGCCCCTGGATCCCTGGCAGTGCCCAAGGCCAGGCTGGACAGGGCTTGGAGCCACCTGGGACAGTGGAAGGTGTCCCTGCCCATGGCAGGGGTGGAATGGGATGGGCTTTAAGGTCCTTTCCAACTGATAACATTCCAGGGTTCTATTGATTCAGAACCATAAAAACACAAAACCTCAACCCAACTGTGCTCAGCCCTGGAAATGCTGGGAGGGAATGGAGAGGGCCCTGCTGTGCCTGTGAGCACCTGCCAAGGCTAAGGGGAAGCAACCCCATGCCCTGGAGACATGGAGACACTGCAGAATCCCTTTGGGGAGGCTGCAGGTCTGACTCATCCCTTCCCTCTGCTTGCACAGGTTAATCTTTAATGGCTGATAAAGGAGCACATTAATGATTGGAGACATATGAATGACTGGGAGATTGGCACCGGCAGCCCCGGGGATCCTGAGGTGACAGCTGGCTGTGTCCCCACGTGCCTCTGCAGCCAGGCCCTGTGATGTGTGTGTCCCATGTGCCACGGGACAGTCCCTCAGCCCTTGGGGATCCCCGGGCTCTCCCCAGGTACTCACGTCGTGGGCGAAGGCGTAGGGGGTGACCCAGGTGATGGGCTGCCCCAGCACCTCTGCCTGGTAGTAGATGCCCTTGATGGAGAGGAACACCTGGCAGGACAGAGGACAGAGCACGGGCTCAGCAGGAGGAATGCTGCTGTGTCACTGTCACTGTCACCCTGCCCCTGGCAGGAGGTTCCTCAGATCCCAGTGGGATGTGTGAGCCCATAATCCAGTGGGGTCCCAGCCCTGACACCCCAGTGGGATCCTGACACAGACATCTTTTATGGAAAATGCTTTCCTTAGGATTTTTGCTCCTGAGAAGCTGAAAGGCCTCAGGAACAAAATGCAGACAATGGTTATCTGCTGCTGTGGAATGCAACAGGTGCATCTGGGATTGGTCTCATGTGGTTGTTTGTAATTAATGGCCAATCACAGCCCAGCTGTTCAGACTGTCTCAGTCAGTCAGTAATTTCTTTTCTATTCTTAGCCAGCCTTCTGATGAAACCCTTTCTTTTACTCTTTTAGTATAGTTTTAATATAACATATATCATAAAATAATAAATCAAGCCTGCTGAACCATGGAGTCAGATCCTCATCTCTTCCCTCATCCTAAGACCCCTGTGAACACCATCACAATATCCCTGCCCTGGCATCCCAGTGGGACCCCTGCCCTGTCCCCCTGGTGGGATCAGTGACCCGACATTGCAGTGTCCCCCTGCCCTGATCCCCTCAGTGGGATGTGTGAGCCCATAATCCAGTGGGATCCCTGCTCTGACACCCCAGTGTCCCCCTGCCCTGTCTCCAGGCAGGACTGAGTGTCCCCACAGTGTCCCCCTGCCCTGACCCCTCAGTGTCCCCCTGCCCTGTCCCCGCCGTGTCCCCAGGCAGGGCCGGCTGTCCCCGCAGTGTCCCCCTGCCCTATGGCCCCAGTGTCCCCAGGCAGGGCTGGCTGTCCCCGCCGTGTCCCCAGGCAGGGCTGGCTGTCCCCGCAGTGTCGCCCTGCCCTGTCCCCACAGTGTCCCCCTGCCCTGTCCCCGCAGTGTCCCCAGGCAGGGCTGGCTGTCCCCGCAGTGTCCCCCTGCCCTGTCCCTGCAGTGTCCCCCTGCCCTGTCCCCACAGTGTCCCCAGGCAGGGCTGGCTGTCCCCGCAGTGTCCCCAGGCAGGGCTGGCTGTCCCCGCAGTGTCCCCAGGCAGGCCGGCTGTCCCCGGGCCCACCTTGCGCAGGGAGCGGGAGGCGATGACGAAGTTCTGGAACTCCACGGCCAGGCGCCGGCACAGCTGCACGGTCTGCACGTGGCACTTGCCCGTGCGGGGGAAGGTGGAGAACAGGAAGCACATGGACAGGGCATCGTCCAGGTCCCGCAGGGCGTCCACAAACGTGGGGTACCTGTGCCCAGGGGGGGGGACACGGGGGTCACTGCCAGCCCCAGAGCCCTGCACAGGCTGCTGGGGCTGGGGGAGAGCCAGGGGGAGGAAGGAATGGGAGCTGTGGAGCATCCAGCTGCTCATGCCAGCAGGGCACACACAGAGTGAGGGAACAGCCTCATTCAGGATGGTTATGGGGTTTCCTCCCTCAGCAGAGCCTTGGCAGCTTTAACCCTCCATCAGCCCCCTGAGGAAAGCACCCCACAGGGAGAGCAGGGAGCTCCCTGTGTTCTCCTGGAGCCACCCAGGATGGCTGGCTCCTCTCTCATTCCTTCTTCTCCAGCCCAGAAACACAAAATTCCACCAATAAATCCAGAAACTGTACATGAGGTGGATTCCCAGAGAGGGATGGACATGGTGAAAGATCAGAGAATCCCAGCATGGGTTGGAAGGGACCCTAAATCCCACCCAGTGCCACCCCTGCCATGGCAGGGACACCTCCCACTGTCCCAGGCTGCTCCCAGCCCCAGTGTCCAGCCTGGCCTTGGGCACTGCCAGGGATCCAGGGGCAGCCCCAGCTGCTCTGGGCACCCTGTGCCAGGGCCTGCCCACCCTCACAGGGAACAATTCCCAATTCCCAATATCCCATCCATCCCTGCCCTCTGGCACTGGGAGCCATTCCCTGTGTCCTGTCCCTCCATCCCTTGTCCCCAGTCCCTCTCCAGCTCTCCTGGAGCCCCTTCAGGCCCTGCCAGGGGCTCTGAGCTCTCCCTGGAGCCTTCTCCTCTCCAGGTGAGCACCCCCAGCTCTCCCAGCCTGGCTCAGAGCAGAGGGATGGGTGGCCTGAAGACCACAGAGATTTCCACAGGATCATCCAGTGCCACCCCAGCCATGGCAGGGACGCCTCCCACTGTCCAAGGCTGCTCCCAGCCCTGTCCAACCTGGCCTTGGGCACTGCCAGGGATCCAGGGGCAGCCCCAGCTCTCCCAGCCTGGCTCCAGCCCTTGCAGCATCTCTGGTGCCTCCTCTGGGCTCTCCCCAGCAGCTCCAGGTCCCTGCAGTGCTGAGCCCAGGGCTGGCTGCTGCAGGAGGCTCAGCCAGGGCTGCCTCACCTCTCCTTGACGATGTGGTCGAGTTTGTAGGTGGGTTTGTTGTCCTTCAGCCTCTCCACGGTGCCCCACTCGCTCTTGCCGTAGGCCTTGCGCAGCTTCCTGACAAACACCTGTGGGGACAGGGGGACGTGGGGGCTCTGTGGGCCAGGACAGCCCCCAGGGGGCCCCTCGGGGGGGGGACACTCACCTTGTACTCCCGGAATTTGTTGACAATGGGCTCATGGAGCAGGAATTTGATGTCCTTGAGCAGGTAGAAGGTCCTGGGGGCCGTGGAGCCCTTGTTCACCTTCTTCTTGTGCTTGGGCTCGTGGGGGTAAATCCCCTTGAGGATGCAGAGACGCCTGGGGACAAGGGACAATGCTGGGACAGGGGGGGCACGGCTGCCCTGTGTCCCCTGGGCCAGCCCAGAGCCCTCCCATGCAGGGGGAGCCCCAAACTCGGCAGCCTGAACCCGGGGCAGCTGCGGGGACAGGGAGAGCCCTCGGGGAGCAGCTCGGCCGTCCCAAACCCACAGCGGGCCCCACCGGCCCTCGCTGCCCTGGGTGGCACCGGGGGAGATCGGGGCACCGGAGGGTTCGCAGGAAGGGGTGAAGGGGGTTCGGGGGGCACCGCAAGGGCCGCACCTGAAGTCGGGCAGGCTCAGCTGCAGCTTCTTCCGCGCCCGGTTGCGGGTGATGTAGTTGGTGGCGGCTCCGCGCTCGTACTGGGGAGAGACGGCGGCGTTGGGGGAGCTCGGGGGGGCGGAGGGGAGCCCCGCAACCGGCCCGGGGCCACCGGGAACCCCGGGAGCGGACAGGGAGCAGGGACGGGAACCGGGGCATGGGGGGCTGGAAGGGGGCACCGGGCACGGCCAGCGCGGGGGCAGCAGCGGAACCGGGCACCGGGAGAGGGAGCGAGCAGCGCCGCCAGGGAGGGCTGCAGGGGCACGGCGCGGCCGGAGGGGCGGCACCGGGGGAGCAGCACCGGGGGGCACGGAGAGGGCAAGGAGGGGGGAAGGAGGGACGGCCCGGGGAGGCTCCGGGCGGTGAACGGAGGGCGGGCAGGGCCCGGTACCTTCTTCTTCTCCAGCCCGCCCATGGCCCCCGCGCCGCCGCCGCCGCCACGTGCCCGCGCAGCGCAGGACCCCGCGCTGCCCGCCGCCCGCCTGCGCCCGCCGCCGGGCCTGCGCACACCGAAACCGCCCCGCGCGGGCACCGAGCGCGGCGTGAGCACCGAGAGCAAAGCGGGCACCGAGAGCAAAGCGGGCACCGGGCGGGCCGGGACAGGCGGCAGTGGGGGCTCAGTCAGGCGCGCCGCGGACAGCCCGGAGCCCTAGCAGGAGGGGTCCTGAGGCGCAGAGCGCACTGGAATATTGCGGTGCCGCGCGGGGGATGCCGGGATATAGCGAGGCAGGGAGGCACGAGGCATGCCGGGATATACCGAGGCATGGTAGCGCGGGGCATGCCGGGAGGTACCGGGGCGGGGCTGCGCAGGGCATGTCGGGATACAACGAGGCAGTGCCACTGAGCATGTCGGGATATAGCGAGGCAGCGCTGGCACGAAGCATGCTGGGATATAGCGAGGCAGCGCTGGCGCTGAGCATGCCGGGATATAGCGAGGCCGGACCGGCGGGCCCGGCCTGGGTTCAGGGGCCGGGTACACACACCGGTATGGCGGCCGTGGGTCCCTGCCCGGGCCTCCGGGTCCCGCTGCCCACCTGTGGTCCCTGGCGCCGCAGCACCGACCGCAGGCACCGGCCTGGGGGCCCACAGCGGGGCCGGTGTTTGGGGAACAACCGGGCACGGGGGGTCTCGGTGCCAGGGGCTCCCCAGGCCGCCCCCGTGCTCGGGTGTGCCCGGGCTGGCGGGACCTGAGCCCAGCGCGGCCCCGGGATGCCCTCCTGGGCTCGGGGATTCGCTTTCGTGGCTCAGGACCGCACCCAGCCCCCAGCAGGGGAGTTCCACTTTGCGGGGCTCAGGACCCCCTCAGCCCCGGCTTTAGGGATGTTTGGGGGGTTCGTGCCCCCTCCCCGCCTGTCCCGCGGCTCCCGGCGCGGCTGATCCATCCCCGCTTTCTCAATTAAATCGTTCTTGGAGGCGAGCACGGCGATTCTTTCCAGGGGCCGGGTTTGGCCGGGTTTCAGCCCTGTCTATTTTCGGGCTGTGGCCGCCGGCGCTGCCCCGAGCAGCGGCAGCTCGGGTCGGGCTGTCCCGGGCAGGGTGTCCCGGGCTGCCCCGGTCAGGCTGTCCCGGGCTGTCCCCGCTCCCCTCGGCCGCGCCTCAGCACAACTTCTGCCCCGTTTGTGCTGACTCGGCCCCGTTGTGCGGAAACGGCCTCTCGCCACACCTTCCCGTGCTGTCCCCGCTCCCGGCTCGTCCCGTCTCTCTCGGCTGTCCCCGCCGTGTCCCCTGTCCCGCTCCGCCATGGGGCTGCCGCTGCCGCTGCTGCTGCTGCTGCCCGCGCTGCTGCCCGCCCGCTGCTGCGGTGAGTGCGGCCCCGGCCCCCAGCCTGCCCGGGAACCCCCGGCCGGGGCTCGCCCTGAGCTCGGGGGGTCCCCGAGGAGCGGGGCTGGGGGGATGAGCCCCATCTCCAGCCCTCGGTGACAAATTCTCCGGGGCTCAGCTCCCCCTAACCCACCCCTGCTCCTGCTCCATGTCACCTCTTCTTGTTTCTTCCTCTTTTTTTGGTGGGAAATCGGGAGGTTATGGGATTTGGGGGGTGTGTGGATGGGTGGGCGCTGGGGTCCCTCCCCACCGCGGCCCCGCACAGCTTTGGGGGGCTGTGGGGCTGCAGGGCCCTACCGGGGGGATGTCTCGGGCCCCCTGACCTGCGCTGCCTCTCCCGGGCCGGGCAGAGCCCCCGGCGGGCTCGGGGGGCGCCGTGCGGGCGCTGAGTGCGCGGCTGCTGGGGCTGGCCCGGGACCCCGAACGGGACCCGGACCCCGCCGTGTACCTGGCCCTGCGCCTGGCCCGAGAGCACCACCCGCGGCTGGAGCGGCGCTACCTGGAGCGGCTGCAGGACAACTTCCAGCACCCCTACGGCAGGTGGGTGCCCCGGGTCCCCCTCGGGCCTTTGGGGCTGCTCCTGTGCCCCGCACTGACAGTCTGTCCCCGCAGGAGCCTGCAGGGCTACGGGCGCTCCCGGTGGGACGCTGAGCGCGGCATGTAAGTGTGGGTGTCCCGGGGTGCCCTCGGGGCAGGTGGCACCTCGGGCGGTGCCCTGGGAGGTGACGGTGCCTTGCAGGAGCGTGGAGGAGCCCCCGCACACGGGGCGGCTGGCACTGTACCTGCTGGGGCTGCAGGCCTCCTGTCCCCCCGTCAGCCCCCATCGCTCGCTGGTGACATGGCTCAAGTACTACCTGGAGGAGGAGTGGACAGGTGAGGGTGTCCCTGCGGGGTGAGTGCCCCCCTGGCACTACACGTCGGGCCATGAGGCACCGGCTCACCCTGGTGTCACCACCCATTGTCCCCAGGCTCCCAGCAGCGAGGCCACCCCGTCACCAGTTACTACCAGTACGGGCTGGGCGTGCTGGCGCTGTGCGTGCACCGCAAGCGCGTGCGGGACCCGGTGGTGCAGCGGCTCCTCACGGCCCAGCAGCACGGAAAGCTCGGGCACGGGGGCAACACCGTGGGTAAGGGCCTGTGGGCGCAGGCGGTGGCACCCTGGCAGTGTGTGACTCAGGGGTGACACCGGGCGGTCCCTGCAGACACCGAGGCCGTGCTGGCGCTGGCCTTCACCTGCCTGGAGCGGAGGAGGCTGGTGGGGACCGAGCTGGCGGCCAAGCTCCGGCTGGCTGCGCGCGAGGCCAGCAGGAACATGGCCAAGGCCCAGGGCCCCGACGGCATCATCGGCAACATCTACAGCACCCCGTGGGCCCTGCAGGTGGGTGTCACCTGAGGGGACATCTGGGCTGGCACTGGGAATGGGCATGGGGGAAGTGGGTCTGCAGATCTGAGTGTGGGTGCAGGTGGAGATGTGGGTGCCCAGGCAGATGCAGCTGCCGTGGGGCAGGTGATGCTCAGCAGTGCAGTGCCCAGGTACCCAGCCCTCCTCCCTCTTCCCACCACCTCCATCCCTCCCCGTCCCAGGTGTTCCTGGCCACAGGCGAGTGCCAGACAGAGCCGGCGTTCGGCCAGGCCATGGCTGCGCTGCTGGAGAACCTGGAAGCCTTCGGCACCGCTGCCACCATGGCCCAGGTGCTGCCGGTGCTGCACGGCCACTCCTACCTGGACATCGCCTCCAGGCACTGTGGGGAGGAGCCAGGTGAGAGCTGGGCTAACGGGACTGGGGTCAGCGCCGGTGTCCCCACAGGGGTGGCTGTGTGTCACCAGTGCCGTGGTGGCTTCCCGCAGACACGCTGACACCCCTGGACATGGAGCCCCTGCCTGAGGTGCCGGGGAACAAGACGGTGCAGCTGGTGGTGGAGTGTCCCCTGCCCTGGTGCTATGACCTCCGGCTCTACGACCGCCTGGTGCCCGTGCCCGCCGCCGCCTCCCTGCTGGACGTGCTGCAGGCGGCCGCAGCACTGGACCCCCGGGAATTCAGGTGTGTGGAAGTCACCCTGTGGTGATCATGTGTCCTGCACCTGTGCCGGGCTCACTCCGTTCCCAGCTCACAGCTCCCTTGGAGCTGCTCTGTGCCCCCCCAGCAGTGCCGAGGCCGCAGCCTCGCCCCTCTGACCCCGCTGTGCCCCCCCAGGTTCCAGACCCAGGACACCCCCCAGGGCCCCTTCCTGACCCAGGTGCTGGGGCTGGAGGCCCGGCAGGAGAAGCGCAACTACTGGCAGATCCTGTCTGCGCCCAGCACCCCCCTGCAGATGGGTGAGTGGCGGGTGGGGGTCCCTGGGGAGGTGGCAGGGATCCCCCACAGCCCCGTGGCTGCTGTCTCACCCCACACTGTTGTCCCTCTCCCCACAGGTATCGCCGAGTACAGACCCCCGGATGGGGCGACCATCATCCTGCGCCTCAGCGAGTGGTAGAGGGTGGGGGGTGATGGCAATGAAACCCCCACTGTGGGCACAGGACCTGCCGGCTCCCTGCCTCCTGCTTTCTGTGGGCCGGCACCCCAAGTCTGCCAGGGCCACGAGGAGGGGACACACACCGTGCTCTGTGTCCTACAGGAGCACCAAAACCAGCAGCCCCTCGAGTCCTGGTCGCACTCGGGAATGGGGCAGGCAGCTGCTGGGAGCAGCCGTTTTTGGGGTGTCCAGAGCATTTTTGGGGCGGCCAAAAATTTGGGGAGTCCGAGTCAGCGCTGTTCATGCTCAGCAAGCTGGATCCTCCTCCGGGGTTCCTGAGCCCCCACTGTCCCAGGGCTCGGGCACCGCAGTGCCCGAGGGACCCCCCCAAATCTGCCCATCTGTGACTCCCGCTGGGTTTAACCCGGCCCCAAATCCCCGGGGCAGCGGCGGCCCGGGCTCGGGGCTCAGCGCCGGGGCCGGGCGGCGTTTGGAGCGGGGCGCTGCGGGCCGGGCGCGGGCGGCGCGGGCGGTGCCCCCGGTGGTGCCCGGTGCCCGTGCCCGCCGTGCCCCGCCCGACCGGCAGTGACGCGCTGCCCTCGCGGGGCGGAGCCTCCGCCCTCCGCTCCCGCCATCACCAAACTTTCCGCCCGCCCCGGCCGCCGCCGCCGCCTCCCGGCACATGGCACCGCCAGTTCTGCGCTGAGCCCCGCCAGCAGCACCGCCGGGCAGCGGGGACAGCGCCACCCGGGCAGCGGGGACAGCGCGACCGCCACCGGGGGACAGCGCGGCCGCCGCCGCGCCAGCGCCGCTGTCACCGGCAGCCATCGCGGGGCTCGGGGAGGACGGGGCAGAGCGGCGAGGGGCGGCCGGAGGCGGCGGAGCCGGTGCCCATGTGCCCGCGGTCGCGGCGGGGCGATGAGGCCGCGATGAGCGCGGCGGGCGCGGGCACCGTGCGGCCCTGGAAGCCCGACCCGGGGCAGGCGCACGGGGGGCGGCCGCCGGGGCCGGCGCTGCCGCTGACCCTCAGCGTGCTGGCCTGGCTGGGCACCGGCACCACCATGGCCGGCCTCAACAAGTGGATCTTCGCCGCGCACGGGTTCCGCTACCCGCTGCTGCTCTCGGCGCTGCACATGCTGTCCGGCGTGGCCGTGGGCTACCCGCTGGGCTGGGCACGGGCTCCGGGCCCCCGGCCCCGCGCCAGGATCTACCTGCTCAGCCTCACCTTCTGCACCAGCGTGGCCCTGGGCAACCTGGGCCTGAGCTACGTGCAGCTGGACGTGGCCCAGGCCGTGGCCACCACCACGCCGCTGGTGACGCTGCTGCTGGGGCTGCTGGGGGGCCGGCGGCCGCACCCGCTGCAGTTCTGGGCCATGGGGCCGGTGTGCGCCGGGGCCGCCTGCAGCATCGCCGGCGGCCTCTGCTTCTCCCAGCCCGGCTGCGGCTTCCTCCTGGCCGCCACCGTGCTCCGCGCCCTCAAGTCCATCCAGCAGAGTAAGTGCCACCTGTCCCTGTCCTGCATGTCCACCCCTGGGGTGCAGGGGTGCTGGTGTCACCTCGGTACCACCCCCGGTGCTGGGGGTTCTCCCTGCTCGTCCTGCCATCCTCTGTGCACCCTGGTGTCATCCCAGCCCCAATTCCACCCCACCCTATCACTGCTGTCACCCTAATGCCTCCTTTGTGCTTTGACCGTGGCCACGATGTCACCCCAACCGTGGTGGCGCTCTGGCTCCCAGGTTCACCCCAGTCCCGGTGCCACCTGCTGTCCCTGTTGGCCTTGGTGCCACCCTTGTGGCATGGCACCCTTGTCGTGCTTGTGGCCCTGCCCTGAGGTGACCTGACTGTAGTTTGTCATTGGTGACACCATTGGTGTCCCTGTGGTGTCCTTGGGCCAGGGAGCGTGGAGGTGCCCTAGCTTGGCTCAGGGTCACCCAGCCTGTCCCATCCCTGTGGGCTGCTGGACTCCCTGCGAGTCTCCCCTTCCCAGGGTGGCCACGGTGCCACCCAGGCCATGGTGTCCTTGGCACATGGCAGTGAGGAGCCAGCTGGGATGGTTCTGGCTGGGAAGGGAGCGTTTCCTCTGGAGCCTGTGGCTCGGGGCACTGTGGGGATGGGCTCTGGCATGGGGCCCTGTGCCCACCCCAAGGGCTCCATAGCTGTAGTGGGACGCTGTGGTCCCCCAAGGGACACCGCTGGTCTTTGTGCCACTGCCCTGTCACCCTTTCACCCCTGGTGGGACATGGACAGTGGCCCTGGGGAGGGTAAGGACATGTCTGCATGTGGCAGCCAGCCCTGCTGTGCCTGCTGTCCCCTCTGTCCTCAGATGACCTGGAGGAGGGGATATGGGGACAAACGTTCTAAAACAGGCTGGGAAAACTGCCCTGTCCAACCCTCCCAAACACAGGCACCCGTGAAAGTGGACACCCTCAGAATCAGGGCATCCCCAGAGCGGGACACCCCCTAAAGCAAGGAATCCCACAAATGAAGGACTCCTGAACAGAGACACATCCAAACCACGGAACCTCTAAAGTGGGACCTCCCCAAACCAGGGCACCCTCACCCCATGGAAGGAACTTCCCCCCTTCATTTTCCCTTTCCCGGTGACATTTGGGATCCCTTTACTGCTCTGTCTCCCGCGGGTGGGTGTCTCCCGTGGGTGTCCCTGCGGCGGGTGGGTGTTCCCGGGGACGTCCCACTGAGCGTCCCCCTGTCCCCCCAGGTGTGCTGCTGCAGGAGGACCGTCTGGACGCGCTGTCCCTGCTGGGCCTGACGTCCCTGCCCAGCTTCGTGCTGCTGTTCGGGGCGGCCGTGGCGCTGGAGCTGGGCCCCTCGTGGCAGGGCGTCCTTCGGCCCGACGCCGCGCTCTGGGGCTGCGTCCTGCTCAGCTGCCTGGGCTCCGTCCTCTACAACCTGGCCACCTCCTGCCTCCTGTCCCTCACGTCGGCCCTGACGCTGCACCTCCTGGGCAGCCTCACCGTGGTGGGCAACCTGCTGCTGTCGTGGCTGCTGTTCGGCACGCGGCTGGGCGCGCTGGGCTACGCCGGCGTGGCGCTGACGCTGGCGGGGATGGTGCTGTACCACCGGCCCCGGCTCCTGGCCGCCTGCTGGGGCCTCTGTGGGCTGCGGCGGCACCCGCGGCACGAGTAGGGACCCACGGGGGGTGAGGGGCCGGGAGGGCTCTGGGGGAGCGCTGGGCACGTGTGTGCCAATGAGTGTGACTCATCTGTGCACGTGTGTGCCAGGGTGTGTGACTCCTCTGTGTACATTTGTGTGCCAGAGTGTTAATTGTGCACGTGTGTGCCAATGAGTGTGACTGTACATATGTGTGTGCCAGTGTGTGACACTGTGCATGTGTGTGCCAGTGTGTGACACTGTGCGTGTGTGTGCCAGTGTGTGACACTGTGCACGTGTGTGCCAGGGTGTGTAACTGTGCACATGTGTGCCAGTGTGTCTGTCACTGTGCACGTGTGTGCCAATGAGTGTGACTCCTCTGTGCACGTGTGTGCCAGGGTGTATGACTGTGCCCACGAGTGCCAGTGTGTGTGACTGTACACGTCTGTGCCAAGGTATGTGTGTGACTCTGAGTACATGTGTGTGTGCCAGGGTGTGTGACTGTGTACACAGATGTGCCAGTGTATGTGACTGCACGTGTGTGCCAGTGTGTATGACTGTGCCCACGTGTGCCACTGTGTGTGTGTGACTGTGCACGTGTGTGCCAGTGTGTGTGACTCTGTGCAGTGTGTGCCAGGGCGTGTGTGACTGTGCACAGGTGCCCAGAGTGTGTGACTCCTCTGTGCACGTGTGTGCCAGTGTGCATGGCTCTGTGTGCACACACAGCTGCTGAGGCACACACGTGTGTCAGTGTGCATGGTTGTGTGCCTGTGTGTTTTCTGGTGTGCTCAGAAGTGAGTGTACACGCCCTGCTTTGCACAGTGTCCAGGTGTGCTGGTGAGCACAGCACTGTGCACACAGACGTGCTGACGTGCACACGTGTGTGGAATTGCACACTCTTGGGTGTGAGTGGGTCTGTGCACAGCTCTGTGCCTGTGGGTGTGCACAGGCTCTGCAGGTGTGAGCATGGCTCTGTGTGGGACATGCCTGTGTTAATATGTATGACGCTGCACACATAGGTGTGCACAGCTGTGTATGGATGTGTTGGTGTGCACATGTCAGTGTGCACATATTGGTGTGCACAGGCCCTGTGTGCACGTGTCAGTGTGCATGCATTGGTGTGCACGTGTTGGTGTGCACACGGGCTTTGTGTGCAAGCAGGTCTGTGCTTGTGGGCACGCATGCCCTGCCCCAGGCCGTACACAGGTGTGTGCACAGTGTCTGTGTGGCACACGCGTGCTGGTGTGTGCAGGCTGGGCGGGCACGGCTCTGTGTGTGTGTGTGTGCAGGTGTGTGCAGGTGTGTGCTGCTGGCAGGTCCCGCTGTGCACTGGCTCTGCACGTGTCCGTGTGTGCACACAGGGCCCAGGGACGTGGCTCTGGACACACCTCTGGACACACAGCTCCGTGCATCCAGCTGCCGTCCCACCTGGGCAGACAGACATGGCTGTGTGTCTGGCTGTGTGTCTGTGTGTCTGTGTCTGTGTGTCACTACTGAGCTCTGCTGGCTGGAGTGGCCCCTGGCTCTCTGTGTACACTCGGTTCTCGTGGCCGAACCGAACGCCCAGGACAGGGCGGGTGTGTCCCCTCTCCTGTCCCCGTCCCCACCGTGTCGTGACAATCCCAGGGGCCGCCGGTGGTGCTGCCGATGTTGTCCTTGTCGCCACCACGCCCCTGAGCCCCCACAGCTGTCCCCACCCCTCCCAGCTCGCTGCAGACTGGCATCCGTGGCAGAGATGGTGAGAGCCCAGCCGAGGGCACGGGAGCAGCCTGGACCCGCTGCCATCGCTCCAGGACAGTGGTGGGCTGTGACACGGGACAGTGCTGGGCTGTGACACAGCACATGCCATGGCAAAGGGACACCCGGCGTGTGTGCCTGGCACCGCTGCCGGGCCCGTGGTGGCCTTGCCACACTTGTATCCCCACGCCGGGGCCGAAGGACCCAGCTCCGATTGCACTTGTCCCAAAATAAAGCTCTATTTTTGTTGTACTCCACCCTTGGCTCCCAGCGATCTCCTGGCCAAGAAGGAAGGAAGGGAGGAGCGCCCCGTGCAGGGATAGCAAAGCGAGGCACAGAAATGCCTCAGGATGTGGCAGCTCTTGGGAAGCCGTGTCCAGCAGGGACAGCTGTGGCTGGGCAGCTCCAGGGCTGGCACTGGGACACCCCACAGGACACGGCAGGGGTGCAGTGACACAGAGAGCACCCACTGACCACCAGTGTCTGGAAAAGGGCTGGCTGCTTTGCCCTGCCCTGGGCTGCCATGACACTGGAGCATCCTGTCCCGTGAGTCATGGAATCATGGAATATCCTGGGTTGGGGAGGATCCACCAGCATCATCGAGTTCAGCTCCTTACCCTGCCCAGGACAGCCCCAAAAGTCGCACCATGTGTTTGTTGCTTGTTCCATCCCTCTCAGCCTGGTGACTCACTTGAACACAAAACCACAGCCCCGCTTCCCCCGGAAAATCCCCACTGGTTCCCGCCCTCTTTCCGAACAGCGATGTTTTTCCATCATTAGGGCAGTGATTTGAGGCTGTTTCCAGCCACACCCGAGGAACGGCTCCTCCGCAGCACCCGGGTGAGGGCGGGCAGCTCTCCGGGGTGTGCCCGGCGTGCCACCGTGCTGCCACCTTTGCCAAGGTGCCCCAGGAGCGGCTGGAGCGGCGCCCATCCCAAAAAGGACACAAAGGGCCGCAGTTATCGGCCAGCGGCCCCTGCTCCGGCCGGCAGCGTGTTTGCTTTCCGGGCTCACATTCCAGAGGCTTTTTCACCGCGGGGAGTGTTGGAAGGAGGAGGGAGAGCTGCAAAGCTGCCACCTGCAGCATGGCCGGCTCAGGAGCTCCTGCCTGTCCCAGCCCCCAGACTCATTTGCTGGCGCTGGGCTCTGCCTGGCTCCCGGCTCCATCCATGGCTTTGCCTTCCCCACCTTGGATCCAGTGCCCTGTGATGCTCCTGGTGCCCTGCAGCTCCCTGTGTGTCTGTGTGTGTCCCTGAGCAGTGGTGACAGTGCTGGGGGCTCAAGGGCAGCGTTCCTGCTGGGATTGGGCTTGTGTTGTCCATGGAAAGGCCAGCAGTGGTGGCTGGCTGTGGTCACCCTCTCTCTGGGTATTCCAGGCCATGATCTCAGCCTGGTGTTATCCCTTTGGCCCCAGCAAGGATTGGGTTTCTCACCCCTCTGACAGCTGCCCATGTGCTGAGCCTGGTGCTGCTCCGGCCAGGCTGGATGAGGGAGAGGCATCCCAGCCCTGGGGATTTTGGGAAGGGAGCAGATGGGACACGTTCCTGGAGAGCAGCCCCTGGCACAGGGCAGGAGCAGCCCAGCTGGAACAGCGGGCACAGCCCTCACAGGGGCATAGGGAGGGGAGGCTCCTTCTGAGGAGGGGTCACAGCTCTGAGGGATGGGGGCATCTCCACGTGCTTGGAGGTGCTGGCTGACAAACCATGGAATGACAAGATGCTTTGGGTGGGAACAGAACTTAAAGGTCATCTCATCCTATCCCCTGCAATGGACAGGGACACCTTCCACTGTGCCAGGCTGCTCCAAGTCCCATCCAACCCAGCCTTGGACACTTGCAGAGATCCAGGGGCAGCCACAGCTTCTCTGCATAGCCTATTCCAGGGCCTCCCCACCCTCCCAGAGAATGATTCCTTCCCAATATCCCATCCACCCCTGCCCTCTGGGAAGCCATTCCCTGTGTCCTGTCCCTTTGACCCTTGCTCAAAGTCCCTCTCCATCAAGGAGCTCCAGTGAAGTGTGAAAGTCCAAGGTGGGGGAAATAAACCTGAGTGCGGTGGGACAGGGCAGCTATGGCATTGTGCCAGACAGTTTTCATGGATCTGCTCTGAAGCACTGCTGAACCTGAACCCTTCCCTGGAAGTGGCAATGGAACGTGCTGGGATGGGGCTGGAGCAGGAGCAGCGTGTGCCCACACAGGGGAGAGGAAATCCAGGCTGGATTTGCTGTGTGCCTGGGAGCACAGCGTGGAAATGATCTCTGTTTCAGGACAGGGATTAACTGCTGCCCTGGGGCCTGTCTGCCCTGGCACAGCAGGGGCTGGGATCTGCAGCAGGGACAAACACTTGCTAAGCTGTGGAGCCTGAGCCGGGAAATTACATCCTTCTGGGATATGCTGGGCTGTGCTCTCCAACCTCCCACATCCCAGTCCTCAAACAGTGTCAGGGACTGTCCTGGGTACGAAGCTGGAATTGTGGCAAAGCCTTTTTTAGGGTAGATGTAGGAAGATAGCATTTTTCCTTGTAGGACAGCCTAGCCCAGAGAGCTGAGGGTGTTTGAAGCTGCCCAGATGAGACTGGAGGCCAGGAGATGGACAGGATGACCCCTCAGGCTCCCTTCCAGCCCCACAGCCTCTGTTCCAGCACCCAAAAATCCCCTTCAGGCTTTGCCCTTGACCATTTGGTGGCTTCCCAGCTGGTTTCACTGCTGGCTTCACTGCTGGCTCTGTGTCACAGGCTCCTGCCCTGCCCTGAGCAGGCTCTTGGCTCAGTAGCTGAGTTTCTAAAAGATGAAATCACTTAAAGACATTTTAAAAGCCTTAGAATCAGAGGAAGATGGAGTGGTTAAGGTTGGATGTGCTCTCTAAGATCACCAAGTCCAACTGTTCCCTCAGCACTGTCAAGGTCAGCACTAACCCATGTCCCCAGGTGTCACATACTCGCATATTTTTAACATTTACAGGGATGGGGACTCCACCACAGTCCTGGGCAGCCTGTTCCAGTGCCTTGCCACCCTTTCTATGAAGAATTTTTCCTTAATATCCAACCTAAACCCCCCTTTGTGCAACTTGAGGCCATTTCCCTTGTCCTGCCTCTTGTTCCCTGGGAAAAGAGCCTGACCCCCACCAGGCTCCAGCCCCTCACATCTGTTGGGGCTGTGGGACCCCACCAAAGAATGGGATTCTTCACCATCAAGGAGCAGCTTGCTCAAATCATAAGACATGGAATGATTTGAGTTGGAAGGGACCTTAAAGTTCATCTCATTCCAAAGCCCCGCCATGGGCAGGAACAACAACCATGGACCTCCCAAGCACCTCCTGAAAAGAGTTGTGGTAGTTAAGTGGGAGAACAGAAAGGTGACATCTTTTGGTCTCTCCCAAGCAGAGATGCTGGAGCCTGTGCTCGTCCTTCCCTCTCTGGAAGGCAGCAGATGACAGGACTTTGAGTTGCTGTCTCAAACCCCAAAGCTCTATCCCAGTTAGGAAAAACAAGTGCTGGTGACATTCCAAGTCTCCTGACTCACAGCAAGTTGCTGTCCTGCCTCAGCAGCACATTTTGTGCTGGAATAAAACAACACTCCCAGAGCACGTGGTGGTCTCAGAGTGCCTGTCAAGGCCCTGGTACAAATGAGATGTGAAAACTCTGCTGATTTTATTAATAGTAAAATTCACTACTCGTGGAGTATCTCAAATCCTCTGTACTTTCAGCAGCCCAGACTTCATGTTCCAGCTTCTCACATGTGAGTTTATTTTCAGTGCTCCAGCATGGCTCTGGGAGAACTGCTGCTGGCTTTCCCTGGATTTCTTGCCAAGAGGTCACAACAGCTCATTTGTACTCAGAGCAGCAGAGTTTCTCCTACTCCATTTCCATAAACGTGGGGCACCATCCTGGCTGGAGAGCTGAGCACCTGGATCTGCTGGTGCTGGACCTGCACTGGCCTGGCCCTGCTGCCAGGAGCTGCTGCTGGGGTGGCAGGATTGGACCTTGGAGAAAGCCACTGTGCCCTGGGCTGAGCCCCAGTGTGGGCAGCAGGGCAGGGGCATTCTGCACTTCTATACCAGCCCAGGTGAGATCTCACCTGCAGAGCTGCCCCAGCACAGAAAGGAGCTGGGGATGCTGGAGAGAGTCCAGAGGAGACACCAGGATGAGCAGAGGGATGGAGCAGCTTTCTTGTGAGGAAAGGCTGAGAGAACTGGGATAGCTTGGCCTGGAGAAGAAAAGGCTTTAGAGTGACCTAATTACAGCCTTCCAGTACTTGAGGGGAGCCAACAAGAAAGATGGGGAGAGAAAGAAAGAAGAAAGATGGAGAGAGACTTTGGACAAGGGTCTGGAGAGACAGGACAAGGAAGAATGCCTTCAAACTGAAGAAGAGTAGGTTTAGACTGCACATTTTGAAGAAACTATTCCCTGTGAGTGTGGGGAGGCCCAGAGCAGCTGTGGCTGCCCCATGCCTGGCAGTGTCCAAGGCCAGGTTGGACACTGGGGCCTGGAGCACCCTGGGATAGTGGAAGGTGTCCCTGCCCATGGCAGGGGGTGGAACAAGATGAACTTTAAGGTCCCTTTCAATCCCAACCATTGCATGATTCCATGGTTCCATGGTTCTGTTCCTGTAGGGAACATGGAGGATGCTCCATCAGGCCAAGCAGCCAGTGGGACTGACTCACCCCTGTGTGTCCCCATGCCGTGGATCCTGGCTGTCACTGAGCCCAGCAGCTGCAGATGGGGGCTGGGGGTGTCCTTCAGGGGACACATGGATGCTCCCTGTGGGGACAGAGCCCGGTCACTGCTCCAGGCAGACACCGAGGGTGGTGCTGGGGCAGTGGCAGAAGGGCAGGAGGAGCTGTTGGAACACGGTGTCACTGAGGCAGAGTGTGGAGGTGACTCCTGACAGCCACCTGCCAAGGTCACCATGACAACAACCGACCAGCCAGGGCAGAGACCGGGCCATGGAGGAGCAGGGCCAGGCACGGCCTCGTGTCACCTTCTTCACAACATCCCAGAGCCAGCAGAGCGGCTGGCCCCGGTGCAGGGCTGGGGCACCCTCACACTGGGCTGGGGATGGGGAACCCTCACACCGTCCTGGGGAACCCTCACACCATCCTGAGGCTGAGGGACCCTCACACTGGGCTGGGGATGGGGCACCCTCACACTGTCCTGGGGCTGGGAAACACTCACACCATCCTGGGGGACCCTCCCACTGTCCTGGGGGCCCCTCACACTCCAGGAACAGGTCTGTGGGCCTCTGACATGAAGCCCCTTCTGACCCTGAGCAGCCCTGCAGATTGGGACCTTGACTTGGACTACCCCCTGCCCACCTGCAGCAGCCACACCAGTGCCCAGGATCTGCAGCTCCTGGAGGAGCAGGTGAGGTCTCCTCTTCCCTGGGGCAAAGCTCATGGCCCCTGTGGCACAAGGAGGCCTTTAGGTCTTCAGCCAGCTGGATCAGGAGGGGGTGCCAAGGCTCTCTCCAATGGCTGGGAGAGGCAGTTGTTGGATTTGGGCCACCTTTGACACGAGTGGTTGTGCCTCCATCCCAAACTCAGGACACAGCTGCCATATCCTAAGTCACATGTGGTTTGGAATAACCTACAGACATGGGCTTGACCTGAACTCAGATGTTGTTCCAATGGTACCCTGGAAGAGAATAAGTTTAGATTGGATTTTGGGAAGAGATTCTTCCCTGTGAGGGTGGGCAGGCCCTGGCACACAGTGCCCAGAGCTGTGGCTGCCCCTGGATCCCTGGGAGGCTTGGATGGGATCTGGAGCAACTTGGCCTGGTGGAAAGTGTCCCCGTGCATTGAAGCAAGATGAGCTTTAAGGTCCCTTCCTGGGCTTCTCCTAAGCCCAAATCATTCAGTGATTCAGTGATTCTCTGACTCTGTGATTATGCATATTGGAGCTTTTTGCTCGGAGATCACCTTGGCCAAAGTGAGGGATGTGGCGGGATCTGTCTCCTCCTGAAGACAAGCACTATTTTAGAGTTCTTTATTTCATGGTAGGAGAGTGGCAATAAAGGCTTATGTTTGCTCTCACAAAGGTAAAAAAATTTGAGAAGGCCAAAAGGAGAACTCATCGTCTCTACAAACAATTACGGCAGCAGTTTTTGAAAGAACAGGAGAGGAAGATGGCGTGGAGGAAGAAGACAGCGGAACAGTTTCAAAGGTCCCTGGAAGTGTTCGATCGCAGGAGCGGGAGGGTGCCCGGCCCCAGCTCCCGTTCGGGGGCGGCTGAGGCGAAGCCCTCGGAGTAGAGCAGCGTCCGGAGAGCTCCTCCTGCAGGGCGAGCCCCGGCTGCCGGCACACAGGAGCTTTAGGAACCCAATCCTACAGCAATAAACCCGAGCTCCTCCTGCAGGGCGAGCCCCGGCTGCCGGCACGCAGCAGCTTCAGGAACCCAACTGTACTGCAATAAATCAGTGCAATCCCTCTGGCGCTGCTGCCCTCTGGGAATGGGGTCATTGGAGAGCCTGGGCTGGAGGGAGCAGTGAGGGAGCTGGGGGTGTGTGACCGTGTTCACAGGGGTCTCAGGATGAGGGAAGAGACGATTTGACTCCATGTTTCAGAAGGCTTGATTTATTATTTTATGATATATATTACATTAAAACTATACTAAAAGAATAGAAGAAAGGATTTCATCAGAAGGCTGGCTAAGATTAGCATAGAAAAGAATGAGAACAAAGGCTCTGTCTCAGACTCTCTGTCCGAGCCAGCTGGCTGTGATTGGCCATTAATTAGAAACATCCAACATGGGCCAATCACAGATGCACCTGTTGCATTCCACAGCAGCAGATAACCATTGTTTACATTTTGTTCCTGAGGCTTCTCAGCTTCTCAGGAGGAAAAATCCCAAGGAAAGGATTTTTCATAAAAGATGTCTGCGACAGGGGTGTTCAGCCTAGAGAAAAGGAGACTCAGAGGTGACCTTGTCACTCTCTGCAGCTCCTGAAATGTGCCTGTGCTCAGCTGGGGCTGGGCTCTTTCTCCAGGAACTGACAGAACACAGCCTCAAGCTGTGCCAAGGGAGATATGGGTTGGATGTTATCTTTCATGGAAAGAGTGATAACATTCTAGAATGGCTGCCCAGGCAGGTGGTGGAGTCCCCATCCCTGGGTGTGTTTAACAAAGCCTGGATGTGGCACTGGGTGCCAGGGTTCAGTTGAGGTGTTGGGGCTGGGTTGGACTCGATGACCTTGAAGGTCTCTTCCAACCTGGTCATTCTGTGAATTCTGTGAGGCAGCTGCAGGAGTGAAACTCCTCTTCAAGGGACTGCTGTCCTGTGAGGGAGTGGGAGTGCCATGTGAAAGGATGGAGTTTTCCTTGGCTCGTGCCCTGGGGGGTGGCCAGGCACTGCCCAGGGAATGGGCACGGCCCCGAGGCTGCCAGAGCTCCAGGAGCCTTTGGGCAGCACTGCCAGGGATGGACAGGGTGGGGTTGTTGGGGGTCTGGGCAGAGACAGGAGCTGGATCAATGATCCCTGGGGGTCCCTTCCAGCTCAGGAGATTCCATGACTGTGTGTCCTGCTTTTCCAGCCACCATTGCAGTGTTTGGATTTCATAACATAAACCTTTTCTGCTTGAGATGAAGCTGCTTATTTTTTATGCTTCCCAGTGACCTCGAGGGAATAATTGGACCTTGGAAGATTGCTTCCACATCCTCAATCACGTCACATCCTCAGTCAAGTGCTTCCTTCACTGGATTGAAAAATGCCCAGTACCTCCAAGCTGTGCCCCTCAGCTGGGATTTCTCAAAACTGATGGGAGAGGCACAGCTCAGACAGCAGGACAGCACAAGCAAGTCACATCTCAGCACTCAAAAATCAGGAGCCATCAGGCCTTGGCAATAAATTCTCTATTTACTGTTAAAACTGTTATTTAAAGAAGCACAAAACTTTCTCCTAACCTCCCTATAGACATAATTCAGGTGCTGCAAGGCTCTAGAAACACTGCATGGAAAATCAGGGTTTGGCACCTGAAGTGGCTTCAAACCATAGATCTATCAAGTCTTGCTTTCCCAGAGTATTTAAGGTATGTTTTTTAACTCCTCCCACCTGTGATAAATCTGCCCTGCTTCCTTTCCTCTCCATGGACAGACTCTTCCTTCTTGATCTCAATTCTGCCAGCTGGGTTTGTCCAGAAAAAGGAGGATTTGCTGTTCACCAGATGAACTGGATGATCTTTAAGGTCCCTTCCAACCCAAAACATTCCATGGTTCACTGTGACAGCTGCTGGGCAGGAGAGACAGGGAACATCTCTGGTCATGCAGGCACCAGTGCCAGGCTGGTGCCCACCTGCACCAGCTTGCTTGGTGACTGAAACCCAGGAAAAGATGTTTTGAGATCAATAAAAACGAAATGCCAAAAAGCAAATAATGTCAGAATTTTTTAGAGAGGAGCCTGGAGGTTGTCACTGCCTGGAGGTTGTCACTTGGGGGTGACCCACACTGGCCACCCCTGAGGTTTTCCTTTTGGGAAGATGCTGTGGGAAAAGGAGAGCATCAGAACCAAAGAGCACCCACCCTGCCCACTGGGGGAGCGGATGGCCCCGAGTGGCTCCTGGCACGCAGCAGCACCCGGGGGCATGGGGGATGTGTCCCCTCCTCGCCGGGGAGGCAGAGGGGCTGCAGGGCTCTCACAGAGCTGCTCTGTGCAGAGGTCACAGAGCTCAGCCCCTCGGTGCTGGGAGGAGCCTGTCATCGGCGGCTCCGCTCCCCACCTCGGGGCTGTCCTTGGTGCCACCATGCCCATGGGCAGACAGCCCTGGCACGCAGCAGCTCCTCGGGATGAAGAGCCCCAAGCCGAGGTGATGCCTGTCCCCCTCTGCCCTCCCCTCACCACCTCCCCAGCCCCGTGGCCTTGAAGCCTCTGGAGCAGCTGGAGCTTGTTGGGGAAGATGAAACAGGAAAGCCTCATAAATATGATTGCCTGGCAAAAGATTTTGAGAATATGGAAACTATAAGTGAGATTGAAATGAAAGCAAGCTTTGAGATCCCTCAGTTACTGAACAACTGGAAAACAATGGCAGGGCCAGCTGAAGGTGATCCCCTTTTGATGGAACAACACCCTCTGCTTGCAGACAGGCCTAAGGGTCAGAGCAGACCCTACAGCTTGGCAGAAGGGCCCAAAGAGGAGTTTTTAGGGTTTAAAATGTAACACAGTATGGGAATGTAATGATTCTTATAGGCTGTATGGAAATGCTATAGGATTTGTATCTTGTACTAGATTGGTTAGTGAGAATCAGAATATTCAACACAGAAAAAGATTTATGGTATTGGAACAGGAACCTCGCTCTCTTACCCTTTTACTCTCTCACCCTCTCATCCTCTCTGCCCCTCTCTTCTCTCAGCCCTGCCCCAGCTGTGTTTGGCAGCTCCCAGCAGGGCCCTGCACCCAGGCCCTTTGCAATGAACCCCAAGTTCCTGACCCGGCTGCAGACATCTCTGGTCTCTGTCCCCACCGTCCTACCCCCGATGCTCCTACAGGAGCTGGGCGGTTCCCGGGCAGGCCGGGGGGTTTGGCACACCCAGGGTTGGTGTCGGTGCTGACCGAGCCCTGTGCGCTCCCTTTCGGCAGGGCCAGGGAGCAGCGGGCTGTACCGGGGAGATGGAGGCTGTGACTTGCTGCAGACTCACGGAATCACAGAATCGTTAAAGCTGGAAGAGCCCTCTGAGAGCATCAAGTCCAACCATTCTCCCACCACTGTCCCCTGTCCCCAGGTGCTACATCCACATGGCTGTTAAATCCCTGCAGGGATGGGCACTCCAACCCTGCCCTGGGCACGTGTGCCAGTGCCTGAGCACCCTTCCCATGTAGGAATTGTCCCCAAATCCACCCTGAGGCTCCCCTGGCCCAGCCTGAGGCCGTTCCCTCTGCTCCTGCCCCTGTTCCCTGGAGCACAGCCCGACCCCCCCGGCTGTCCCCTCCTGTCAGGAGCTGTGCAGAGCCACAAGGGCCCCCTGAGCCTCCTTTGCTCCAGGCTGAGCCCCTGCCCAGCTCCCTCAGCCTCTCCTGGGGCTCCAGCCCCTGCCCAGCTCCGTTCCCTGCCCTGCACACGCTCCAGCCCCTCCAGGTCTCTCCTGTCATAAAGGACACAGAACTGGACACAGGATTTGTATGACCTCCTTTGGCCTAGCAGACAGATTAGGACCAAACTCATACATTCTGGTCTCAGTGCCCTGACAGCCCCAGGGACATTTTCCTGTACCACATCTGCCCACAGCTGGCTGTGTCCCTCTGCACTCCTGCTCCTGCCACCCAGCTCCAGCCTGGTGCTCTCAGAGCTAACCCAGCACCTCCAGCCCTCCCGTTTTCCTTGTTGGCTCCTTTAGCTCAGAGCTTACACCAGCCCCACTACTCTCATCCCTTCAGCCAGCTCTGTGCTGCAGGGACTCCCTGGTTTCTCTGTGCCCTGTCTGGGCCTTCCTGACAGGCTCTGGGGGCCAGGGAAGTGCAAACTCCTTCCCAACTGTTCGGGATACAGATGCCATCATCCCACTGACAGTGGGACATGGGAATGAGGAACAGCAGCCAAAGCTGCAGGAGGGATGTGCTCAGGGATCAGCTGGCCCTGTGGAGTCCTGCAGGCCTTGGTGTGGTGCCAGAGCTCCATGCTGCCGGCAGGGCACAATGTAAGGCTACAGCCAAAGGACTCTGGCAGGAGGGGACTTGGCACAGACATGTTTTATGAAAATCCTTTCCTTAGGATTTTATCTCCTGAGAAGCTGTGAGGCCTCAGGAACAAAATGTAAACAATGGTTATCTGCTGCTGTGGAATGCAGCAGGTGCATCTGGGATTGGTCTCATGTGGTTGTTTCTAATTAATGGCCAATCACAGCCCAGCTGTCTGGACTGTCTTGGTCAGTCACAAGCCTTTGTGATCATTCGTTTTCTATTCTTAGCCAGCCTTCTGATGAAATCATTTCTTCTATTCTTTTAGTATAGTTTTACTATAATATGTATCATAAAATAATAAATCAAGCCTTTTGAAACATGGAGTCAGATCCTCATCTCTTCCCTCACCCTGTGACCCCTGATAACACCATCACAGGGACTGGCCCTGCAGTGACAGGATGGGGTGCTGCTGCCTACACCAAGGCTTCATTGTGTGCTCCTGCTCTGTCACCAACATTTCACAATTCGTTCAAACCATGCCCCTCCTTGGTGTCCCTTCCCAGGTCCCACACAGGGGTGGGTGGTAGCAGGAACAGGGAAATTATTTGGGCAAACCAGGCTGGGGTGGGTCATGGTTTTCCCAGCAGATGGACCTGCCAGCTCCCACACTCTGAGCTGTGCTTCCCTTTGCTGCAGAGGATGGGATTCAGCACCTGGAGAGGGGTTTGGGTGCTGCTGAGGCCAGCTGGGGCCAGGGGAGTCCATGGCCCTCAGGTGTCTGTCACAGTCCTGCTGTTGGAACACAGCTGGACTCAAACTGTGGGGGACACTGTGCCCAGGGGCTCCGGGCTCTCCCTCCCCTGCTTGGACATGCCCCACATAATTTGGATTCTTGGGCAGCTCTGGCTCAGGCAGTGATGCAGTCTGGTGGGTTTGGGTGCAGAGAATTGTTTGAGGATGGATCTGAGGCTTTTCTGCATCCTGGATGAGGTGGGATTGACGCAGGTTTGGTGATGCTTCATCCAGCTCCCAAAGTGACCCAGTTTTCCTCCTGGCTGAAGAGCTGCTGCTGGCCTGGAGCAGTGTGGAGCTGCAGGACGAGTCAGGGCTGCTCTGGACATGTGTCATCAGCCCCATCTCCTCCCGGGAGATGGCAGTGTCTGTAATTACCCAGATCCAGGAGGGAGCAGCAGTGATCCACAGTCTTCCCTGCTTCAGAGGAGGTTTGGATGCGACCCACGGCTCCACCCCTTTCCTTCCTCTTTCCCTGGATGTCACAAGGACTTGCTGTCCCTTCAAGCAGGCTGTGCACAGCTGTGCACACCAGACACGGGGAACTCTGGTGACAGTCACTGGCCAGCTGATGCCATCTCCAGGTCATGGTTGTCAGCAAGTCCAAGTCTGCCCTTCTTGGAGAGCAGTAGCACATTTCAAACAAAGCAATCAGAACACTCCTCAACTTTGGAAAGACATCCTTTTCATGATGGATTTCATTCCAAAATATCTGCAGTGCATGTGGCAGCCTTTCAGGGGGGTCAGGGATCCCTTCTGGAGTCCTTGTCAAGAAAAGCAGCAGCTCTCCATGTCTCAAGGGCTGTTCTCTGTTGTGTGATGAGCTCCATGACAGAACTCAAATCACAGTTCTGCTGTGCTCTCAATCATAGTGGAGCCAGGAAATCACTGATCTTCTGGATCCCAGTTGCTGAATTAGAGCTTTAGAAGGTGTTCCTGGGCAGGTCAGTGCTTTCCCTGGAGGCTACAGCAGGCTGGGTGGGCCCAAACCCAGAGTCCCTGTCACACTCAATCCCATTCTTGATTTGGATCAGTCCTTTGGCTGAGCCACTCAGGGCAGGAGGGAACCCACATGGAGGTCACTGCTCCAGGTAATGGGCCTGGAGGAAAATGACTTGGGGGTGCTGGAGATGGTACCAGGTATGCCAAACATCCTCTCATCCATCCTCACCAATGCCACACCAGAAAGCCCAGTCCTGGTGGTCCCAATACATCTCCCACCACCATCCTCTCTTTGCTTTGTGTGGGGAGCAGTTGGGAATGGGTGAGCAGAATTATTCTTGCACTTGGACACTCCCTGCACAGAAATAAAGGAGCTGCTCAGGCCAGGTAAGCTGGGACCTGGGACAAGGCTGCACATGAGGGCATGGCCGCCCCACCACTGTGCTGTGCCAGCTCCTGCGAGGGACAGAGATCGCTGTGAGCGTGGCTTGGAGCTCAGCATTGCCGTGTTTGCTGCTGGAAACCAAACCCTCCCCTCCCGAGGGCATCCATGGGCACAGGCTGAGGGCAAGCTGCAGGGCAGCGTTCAGGGGCCATCGTGTTCTTTGCAGACGTCAGTAAATCACAGGTAAGCAATTAACTCAGCCTGTACAGCATCAGCATCTTCATCAGCTGAGGTTCATTATCACTTTATGGCCCTGTAAAACCAGCCACGTTAATAGTGCGGCTCAGGGGATCTCTCTTGTGTCCTGATGGTTCAAAACAGCCTCTTCGGAGCTCCTGGACACCCACTGGGCTGACCCGCGCCTGGCAGACGTCACCTTGGGGAGATAAAGTTTATTCTTCGGGATAAAGTTTATTCTTCGAGCACTTGTCGGGCTCTCAGATCTGGGCAGCTCAAATGGAACGAGCCGCCTCTTCCCCCTCACCCCTCACAGCCCCCTCAGCGCCATGACACCCCCCAACCCCTGGCAGTCGCCACAGCGGGACTCTTCATTGGACAACGGCGCTGTCAATCAAGCGACAGGAGGCGGGGCCAGCACAGCTCGTCGTGAACAGCCGGGAAGGCCCCGCCCCCTCGGGTCGCCTGGCAACGGGAGGCGCTGTCAGCGGGACCGGGACCGGGATCCGGACCGGGATCGGGATCGGGATCGGGATCGGGATCGGGATCGGGATCGGGACTGGGACCAGGATCGGAACCGAGTGCGCTTCAGGGGTGGAGGCCGCCTGGGGCCGGCATCCCCCAGTAACCGACTCCTGAGACACCCCGTCCCGCCCCGGGATGCCCAGGGCCGCTGGTCCCACGGATCCTCCCGCACCGGCCCCGAGCCGCCCTCCGCTCGCACGGGGGTGTCCTCACCGGGAGTCACCGCCCCGACCTCTGACTGCTCCCCGGTCTCTGGGGCCTCCTGCGGTCCCACACCCTCACCGAGGGGACCCTGCACTCCCTGTCGGCCCCTCCGCTACAGCTGTCCCCATCTCCTCCCTCCCCTCTCTCCTCCTCTTGCCCTGTCCCTGCCAGATGCCCTCTCCTTCCTCCTCCCTCTGACAGGACAGGCCTGCAAGGGCAGAGGTTTCCCATAGAGGTTTCCCACTAGGAACCCTCCCCTCTAGGGTGGCCCCAGGGCTCTCCAGACCCCTCTCCACACCCCTCTGGGGACAGCAGAGCTGCAGCTTGTGCTGCTCTACCTCAGCTGCTGTTGGGAGCTTTCCCCCCACCACCCTTCAAAGCCAGGAATCCATCACTCCCTTCCTATGGGTGTTTGACAGCTGCTCTGGGACAGAGACCACCTCTAATCCACAACCCCATGTCCTGACCCCCTGCCCAGACTCACAGAGAACTCCAGGGTAACCTCGGACTCTGTTTTCCCAAATTACATAATTTCTCTAATGCTGTCACTGTGTTTTCTTTTAGAGAGAAAATCCAAGAAGGGAGATTACGTGACAGCAGCAGCACAGGGACCTCCATTTTCTTCCAGAGTCTCACCTTGTGTAAGAGCTGCCGTGTCCTTGCTGGACCTCAAACCACCCAGGCCAGTGGTGTTTCAGTGAATCCAAGGCAACAGGGGATCCAGCTGCATTCCAAGCATCCTCACGAAGCAAAGAACCTTGGTGAAGGCCATGGCAACTCCAAGGAAGGCAGGGATCCCATTAGGTGTCATGAAGGTGTTAGATTCACGCCAGCTAAAGCCTGACAGCACGGAGGCAGAAAGAATCATGACTGTCTTGGATGAGACCATTGTCAAGCTGGAGATCACCAGGCTGATCCCACGGATTACTGGCTCCCTGGACAGGTATGCCGTGATGCTGGGACCTGAGATCACAAGCAGCCTTTTGGAGCTTCAGAAGCTTTCAATGGAAATACAGCAGCTGCACAGCAGCCCTGGAGATGCAAAGACCATCAGAGCTGCAGAGAAACACCTGAAAAGTTCCCTGAGAAACATCCTGAGGCTCTTCCTGGTCAACCCCTTGCTTTACCATGGGCTGAAATTCGAAGTTCGGGTGAGAGAGTCACCAGCTGATGCTTTCATCAAAGCCTTCATGGAGTTCCGGGACTCCATGCTCGAGAGGCTCCTGACCACTCCTGATGAGGAGAGGGAAATGATTCAATTCATGAAAGACGTTTCCCTCCAGGTTGAGAAGAACACAGAAGTGATCTCAGCTCTACAGGCACAGCTTGAAGGACTCATCCAGGCTCGAGATGAAGAGGTATGACCTTGTGGGAATGTGTTTTCCAACCAAGTGGAAAGTTGCTTTTTATTGGAGCAAAACCTTGCTAACTATAAACCAATCCCTTTATTGCAGTTCCTAAAGAGCAAGTTCCAGAAATCCTTTCTAAACCAGATCTAAAACTTAAGAATAATATTTTTATTGTAAAATATAATGAAAAATGCATATAGCATGCTTGATTTTTTTTTTTAAACTCAAATTTGGCATGTTTTGAACCTGTTGTCACCAGTCAACTTAAACAATGTAAGTCCCTGAGTTCCAGAGGAGTGGGAGGACAGGCACAAACTGCTGTGGTGGTATCCTGGCAGGGTGACAAGGCCAGCTGCTTCATTCCCTGCTGCTGAAAGAATGAAAAATCATTACAGGGAGAGATTGCTCTGATTAAAATCCATTTTTAATATTTGCTCTGTCTTCACTCTTGCTTAAAACCAACATTTCTGTGACTCCCAACTCTAGCAGCTGCTTTGGAGCCTTTGTGATTAATCAGTGATTATACAAATTACATGAATCTTGAATTTTATCTGCAGCTGAGGTGCAGATAATTGACTGGGCACTTCCCAGGCACTTTTCCAGCCTGTGTACCAAGCCCAGAGCTTCTGACAACAATCCTTTGTTTTCTACCTGGGTTTCTCTTTCTCCTCCCTGCAAGAGGGGTTGGCTGAGAAGGTTTTGCCCAGCTCACTTGTGGCAGAGCCTGCTTTCCCCTTTCCCTCTGCTCCTTGGAGTTCTGGGAGTTGAGATTTTTATGTGCAATTTGGCAGCTTGTCCAGGACATGGGGAATAAATCTGTTTCACTGATCCCAGCTGGGAATTTCCCTCCCTGAGCTTGTCCCCCAGACAGTCACTCAGAGCCTGATCCAGCCCTTGAGGGAGCCACAGGACCACTCCAGGGAATCTGTTTTGGCTGCTCCTCAGGTGGCAGTGCCAGTGGGGCTTGGGATGGTTTGTTCACTCTGTGCCTTTACTAACAGGTTCCCAGAGGAGCCAGGGGAAGGTTTCCAAAGCTCCTGTGTAAATCTGACTCTTCCCTCAGCCAGCAGTGGCAGGGCCTTGGTGCTACCTGAGCTGGCCCCTGGGGGTCCCTTCTTGGATCTCCTCCAGCTTTTCTTCTGCTCACCTTATCCTCAGGGGCATTTCCCAAAAGAATTATTCTTTTTTTCTGGTCTAGGTTAGCAAGAAGGACAAAGAAATCGAAAACCTCAAAACCACCATGGAAGATCTGGCCAAGAACTGCAGGACTGAAATCCGGCTGCTCATGAAGGAAGGGGGAAAGCAGAAAAAGGGGGATGAGGAAGCCTCCCAGGAGAGGTGTGCCAGGCTGAAGGAGGACATTCAGCACCTGGGAACACAGTTCAGTGCACTGGTGCTGAAGCATCGAGCCTCAGAGCTGGTTCTCAGGATGGTGAGAGGAGAGGAGGGGAGGAGAGCCCTGGGACAGAAGGTTGAAGCCTTTCTGCAGAGCTGTCAGCTCTGGCTGCTGCCTGCTGCAAGGAGTTGCCTGGTCCCTGCTTGTTCCTGGCAGGATGCACATGGTGTTTGTCACAGCACACCCGCCCTGTCCTCATGCTCTGCTGATTCCAGTGCAAAGCAGCCCTGCAGCGACAGCAGGGACGGAGCTGTCACAGGTCCTGCTCCTGCTGCCTGGGAACACCTTCCCACTGTGCTGTGACACCAGGCAGGGCTCAGGCCAGCCAGCAGGAGCAGGACACGTGTGGGATAGTGACAAACCAGGGGTCTGCTGTAGGGGGAGCAGAGCAAACAATATTGCCTTGGTAGAAGGCATCTTTTAGAGCTGATTTATTGTTCAGGGTGGAATGGAGCTGATGCTGAGGGCTCAGCAGGTCCTGCTCTGCCCAGCTTGGCAGAACAGACAAACCAAGAAGGAGTCAGGCTGGGCTGAATGGGGGGAAATGTAACTTCAAAGAATCATCCCAGAATAGTTTGGGTGGGAAGGGACATTAAAGCCCATCCAGTGCCACCCCTGCCATGGCAGGGACACCTCCCACTGTCCCAGGCTGCTCCCAGCCCCAGTGTCCAGCCTGGCCTTGGGCACTGCCAGGGATCCAGGATGGGCACCCTGTGCCAGGGCCTGCCCACCCTGCCAGGGAACAATTCCCAATTCCCAATATCCCATCCATCCCTGCCCTCTGGCACTGGGAGCCATTCCCTGTGTCCTGTCCCTCCATCCCTTGTCCCCAGTCCCTCTCCAGCTCTCCTGGAGCCCCTTCAGGCCCTGCAAGGGGCTCTGAGCTCTGCCTGGAGCCTTCTCCTCTCCAGGTGAGCACCCCCAGCTCTCCCAGCCTGGCTCCAGCCCTTGCAGCATCCCTGGTGCCTCCTCTGGGCTCTCCCCAGCAGCTCCAGGTCCCTCCTGTGCTGGGCCCAGGGCTGGGGCAGCTCTGCAGGTGGGGCAGAGGAGCAGAATCCCCCCTTCCCTGCTGCCCATGCTGGGGACTCTTGCAGGGCTGGGAGGTTTCAGGGCTGGGGCAGGTGCAGCCCTCACCCAGCAGCACCCCAAAGTCCCTGTCCCCAGGGCTGAGCAGATTCAGGAGGAGGAATGGGAGCAGCAGGCAGGCTCAGCCCCCTGTAGCTCCAACTCTGCCCTGAGCAGAACCCACTGGGGACACAAAGAACTGAGAACTGGAAAAAAGGGCATTTTCCTTCTCACTTTGCTCATCCTGAGTGTTCTCTCCAAACCAGTGCAGCCTCCCATGGGCAGGAAGCCCACATGGTGGTGGGGCATCTGTCACTCTTGCATTGGGTGGCACAGCATGAAGGGCTGGGCACTGACAAAACATCAGATCCAAGTCAGAGCTGCAGTACAAGCCCCAAAATCTTTGGCAGAGGGGCTGTGCCAGGCAGTTCCTGCTGCTGTTCCTGCCACAGCAGGGCTGCTTTGGAGAGCTCAGCTCATTCCACCACCCCAGCAGATGCATTTACTGACCACAGAAGCCTCCTTTCCTCAGCAAGTACAAGTTGTACTTGTGGTCTAAATAGCTCAGGTGGGACCTCGTGATGGCCTGGGAGCCCTTGGGCCATGCTGGGGTTGTGCCACACAGGAAATGGAGCAGGAATGATTCCACAGAGCACACATCCAGAGCTGGAGGGAACCTGCCCCAGGCTGTACAGGAGTACAGCCATTGTTAAACTGTTGTACAGCCAGAAAGAGCTTTCTTTTAAAAGGCACCACCATCTTCTGAGTATTTTCTGTCCCAAATTCAGGTTTTGCAGTTCTCTTCTGCTTCAGTTTCAGGCTGGTTGCCTCAGTTTGTTGATGACTTGCCACATTCCATCAGACACGTTCATTTCCTCCTGCAGAAAGCAACTTCCAGGTGCTGTTCATCCCCCCAGCTCCATGCTGTAAACCAAATAAAGCCCTCTGGGAATGTCCCAGGAGAATCCTTAAACCAGGGCAAACCACATATGTGTCAGCTGAGGGAAGCTTGTCACAGGGAGGAGGTGAAATATTCAGATATATAATGATGCTGTGGCTCGAATACTTAAATATAATGATGATGTGGCTTAAAGTTTCCCTGTTTTCTCACTCAGGGCACTTCTTCCCAGGCCTCAGATGTCTTCAAGGATCTGATCTTGTTTTGTTTTTCAGGAAAAGTGCAAAACAGAGAGGGAAATTCAGGAATGGGTCCAGAAATACGACACAGACATGACAGAAAAACAGGTGTTGGCTTTAAGTGCTTTGCTCTGCCATAAAGTGATTTGCTTGGGTAGATTCCTTTCCAAAGGGACACAGGAGACCATGGAAGTGAGAGGCAGTTCTGCATCCAGGCAAACCTACAGGAAAGGGATCTTTGTCCTGCCTGTGTGTCCAGGAGTCTTCTGCTGCTCTGGCTTTAGGAAATGTTACATTCACTCAATCCCACAGTAAATCCCACGGTATCTGTGGGATAAATCTGTGCTAAATCCCACAGGATCTGGGGGCAAATGGGTCACCATGTTCTGTCTGGGGTGTCCACCTGATGCCAGGAAACAGGTTTTACAGTTTTGCTCCAATCCTCAATCCTCATGGCCCTACCTGGTGTCCAAATCCTGCTCCTGTTCCTGCTGAATCCTTGGGGCATGTGCTGGGTGTTAAGAAACCCAACAGCCTGCCCACAACCGAGCCATCACAGGCTCAGGGTCACATCAGAACCCCCAAAACTTGCCTCTAGGAAGGCCCTGGGGGCTTTCCTGTTCTTGCAGTATTTATGGGATTGGATAAAAGCTGCTGGATTCCTTACAGAGCAAAATACAGGGAGGGGCCTGAAAGCTGCTGCTAATTGTAAGGAATGATCCTGTCAGATGTTTAATAATGGGATTATTTTGGTTTCCTGTCCCTGGAGAGGCAGGAGCCCCATGTTTGGGGCAGAACTTGTCAAGGCAGACCCACCCCCACACTGGCAAAACATCAAACCCAAGTTAGAGCTGCAGTACAAGCCCCAAAATCTTTAGCAGAGAGGCTGTGCCAGGCAGTTCCTGCTATAGCAGGGCTGCTTTGGAGAGCTCAGCTCATTGCAGCACCCTGGCAGATGCACTGCTGGTTCTCCAAATCTTCCACTGTGTGTGGGAGCATTTTTCAGGGGAGCATCAAGGCACCCAGCATGTCATGAGACTCCCTGGGTACTGGGCACATCCCTTCCTTTTGAATCCCTTTGGAAAGGCTCTGACCAGTTTAGGCTCCATGGCTTTGGGATGGGTTTCAGGACCCCCACCTGGGGATGTGGGGAGGAGCTGCTGCCCAGCTGTCCCTGATCCCTGCTGTCCTTGCAGACCACATATGATGAGCTCCAGATTGCCTACAATGAGGAGAAGCAGCAGTTGGCCGTGCTGATGGAGAAACACGCCCTGCTGATCCAGGAGTACACCCTGATCGAGGAGGAGCGCAGGATTCTCCAGGAGAAGGCAGAGGAGGCTGCACGGGAGGAGGCCAGGAGGAACCAAGCTGCCACCTGCATCCAGGCCTACTGGAAAGGTTACTTTGTGCGGTGCAAGTACAAGTCACTGCGGAAGAAGGGAAAGGGCAAGGGCAAGGGCAAAGGCAAGAAATAAAGCCCCAAATCATTTTCTCTCCTGGCAAAGCTGCTGTGTCTGAGCTCTTCCAGATAAAAGCATTAAGAATTGTTAAGGTTGGAGAAGACTTTTAAGATCATCCAGTCAAGCCAGTACCACCATGTTCACCAGCAACCCTTGTTCTCAAGTGTCACATCCATATGTTTTATGAACACTTGCAGGGATGGCGACTGTACCGCTTCCCTTGGCAGTCTATCCCAGGGCCTCAGGACCCTTTCCACAAAAAAAAGTTCTGTTAATATTTAATATAAACATCCCCTGGCACAACTTGAGGCTATTTCCCCTCATGCTGTCATGTCCTACTTGTGTGGATTTGACAGCCCACTCCTGACTTTAGGGCCCTTCCTTGCAGCCTCCCTTCCCCGGAGAGAACAGTGGCACTGGTGAGGCCCCTCTCTCTTCAGACATGGCCAAGGAAGGTGTGTTCCCTTCTTGGCAGCCACAAGAGATACTGGGATCCATGAGACTTTGAGAAGTTGGCAGCCATGTGGATAGTTTGGGGTGTAGTTACATCAAGAAGGACATTCCCTGTGCAGATAGACTTCAGTTCCCAAAAACCTACAGCCTCCAGGGAGACCTTAAAGGCCCTTCCAGTGCCTAAAGGGGCTCCAGGAGAGTGGGAGAGGGACTTGGGACAAGGGGGAATGGCTTCCCACTGCCAGAGGGCAGGGATGGATGAGATATTGGGAATTAGGAATTGTTCCCTGGCAGGGTGGGCAGGCCCTGGCACAGGGTGCCCAGAGCAGCTGGGGCTGCCCCTGAATCCCTGGAAGTGTCCAAGGCCAGGCTGGATGGGGTATGAAGCAGCCTTGGATAGTGGAAGATGTCCATGCTCATGGCAGGTAGTGGAACTGGGATGAGTTTTAAGGTCCCTTCCATGGTAACCCATTCCATGGCTCTCTGAAAAGCAGCCTTTGGAGTCCAAAGCCCTCTCAGGCTGTTGCAGACAGAGGAGTGGCCCCAGAAGCTGCCTCAGTGTCTCTGGTGCTCCTGCCTGAAGGAGTCTCCAGGGAGGAATGGCTCACTCAGCTGCAAAGAGGCCGGAGCTCAGCCCAGAGCAGCACATGGAGGGTCCCTCACCCTCAGAACTGCCCAGCCTGGAGCCCAGCGCCCTCTCTGGAGAATTCCCAGGGCTGGAGAAGGCTCCTGAGCACCTGGCACGGCTGTGACAGTGTGTGAAGGTGATGGCTGAGGATAATGGGATCAGGGGGATCAGAGAGGATCAGGGAGATGAGTGAGACGTGATCTATGATGGGGGGGAATGAAGAGGGGAGAATACAAGAGGAAGAAGGAAGGGGAAAGGGAAAAGGGAACAAAGAAGGGGGAAAAAGGCTGGGAAGAGAAAAGGGAAAGAACCCTCAGCAGACATGGGAACACCTGGCCGGGTGGCACTGCCACAGGCCTCCACACTGCCCTGTGGACGGGCACAAAACCCAGGCCCGTGTGCTGCTGGAGGGGGCGGGTGAGCGGGACACGAGGATGGGGCTTCTCCTCCCAGCAGGGCAGGCGGCACCCAGGAGGATTTTTTTACGGGAACATTTATACGGAACAGTTTCCACCATGCCCCCCGCCCAAGCCCCCTGGCATGAAATGGCGGCGGGGGGCCAAAATGGCGGGGGCGGTGTGAGGGCGGGCGCGGTGCGAGGGCGGGCGCGGTGCGCGCCGTTCCCGCCCCGCCGCCGGGGGGCGCTCCCGCCCGCTCCCCTCCCCATGGGGCAGTCACGTGGCGGCGGCGCCGCCCCCGCTCGGTGCGGACGGGCCGGGGCCGCCCCGGGAGCGGCGGAGCCTCGGCCGGGCCCCGCGGGGTCTATGGGGAAGGCGGCCGCGCTCTGCGGCGGCGGCACCCGCGGGCTGGTCTCGCTCCTCAGCGCCGTCCCCTGCCTGGCCTGCCACGAGCTGCCGGCAATGAGCGCCGAGCCGGGCGGCCGCGGCGGCGGGGGCCCGGCGGGGGGAGCGCCCGCCGCCCCCCCGGGCTCCGACACCTACAAGGGCTGGCTCTTCAAGTGGACCAACTACCTGAAGGGCTACCAGCGACGCTGGTTCGTGCTCAGCAATGGGCTGCTCAGCTACTACAGGTACCGGGGCCGGGGGGCCGGGCAGGGGCCGCCGGGAGGGGGGATGGACCGCGGCGGCTGCGCTGTTGCACAGCGAAAATCGCCTCGTATTGTTTAGTTTGGGCTTTTTTTCCTCTTTTAAAGCCAAACTCGGGTTTTGATCCTGCAGAGCCGCGGGGGTCCAGCGGGGCCCCGGGATGATGGATCGCCCTGGATCTCCCATCCTTCTCTCTCCATCCCTCCGCTCCTGGTTCAGCAGCTCCGGCTGCTACAGCTGCCCAAATCACAACCTCCATCCGAACACCCCAGACCCTCCTCCCTCAGCTGTGTAACCTGCTCCTGCTGTACCCTGCCGGAGCCTGCGGGTCCTTCCCCAGCGGTGCCCGCGGCTGCGGGCGCTGCGGTGGCGGTGCAAGCGTGGCCTGGGATGCTGTGCCGGGAATGTCGGCCTTGGGAAGGCAGCCCGGGCTGGGGCTGCTCCTGGGGGCTGAAGGAAGCCCCAGCAGCTGCTCCGAGCCGTGCCTGGCTCCCGGCGCTGTCTGACGGGCTGTGGGCTCGCCGAGGAGCGTGTCAGACACCCCGAGGCTGAATCCAAAGCGGTGTCATCTTCGTAGCGTCTCTTGTGCTGCTTGTCTCACTTGGGCGGTGAAAATACAAATGGTGTTTTTATCCTCCAGGAAGGTGTCTCTGTGTATGGTAGGAGGTGGAACGACAGGAGCTTTAAGGTCCTTTCCCACCCAGACCATTCAGGGATTCTGTGATTTGGATCATGTTTATCTTTCTCACTGGGAACACAAGTGCTCTGTCACCCTCAGTGTTGTGCAGCAGATGTTGGCTGTACTTCAGGACATGGAAACAATCCTGAATGTTAAAGATGGTTAAAAGCTTTATAAAATAGTAACTCTTTAAAGTGCCAAACCCCCTGAGACAGGAATTCTCTATAAAGGTTGTGCCAGAGCTGTTTTTCCTCCCGACATAAAGTTCATCAGCTGATTTCCTCCCAGCTCCAGCTGCTGACACGTAGCCTGAAGCAGATTGCAGAGCTCCAGCTCCCTGTCAGATGTAAATATAAACTCTTCCAGCTCTAAGAGACCCCTGGAACCTGGGTCCCAGGGTCAGACTACAGCAGGTAACAGTGCAGAAGACAGATGGTGTGGTTATCTACTTGCAGTTGTTGAAAACCCTCAAAGAACTAAAGCCAAACAACCTCCCCCCAAAAAATGTAATTACCTCTCAGTAATTCAGCTAATTTACTGTAATCCTTTCTGGAATGCCTTAACTCTGCTCAAAAAGGCTGTTGGAGTTTAACACCCCATTTGTAACCATGTCAGAATATTATTTTTGCGTGTTGATGCCGAGTCTGTCGTGAGTGAACAAGTGGTTTTCTTCAACAATTATTTTAGATGGGAACAACCTGGTTTATTTTGAGACCATTTGATCTGTTTTAGGCTGAAACAACAAACAGAAACACCCAAGGAAATTATTCTGAGCTGCATGTGAAGGAGTTGAAACTTTGTGAAGCTTTTAGGCAGGGCAGACCTTCAGCAGCTGCTTGGGGAAAAGGATGCTGGAGGATTTTGTGCTTCTTTTCATCTCTGGGCTTGATGACAACTGAATTAATTTGGTTGTGAGTCAGGAGTACAAAAATACAGCGCAGAACACGTGGTGAAGCCTTTCCTAAGTGGAGAAAAGCCTCCATGATACTCTTCAAACCCAGCACTCTGCAATTGTGCCTGTGTCAGCTTGAATTGCTCATCTGGGAGCGCTCCTGGGAGACAGTCTGGGGTAAAACCTGGCACTTGTGTTTTGATAGGAATTCTAGCTCCATGACAGGAGCCAGGCAGGTGTCAGGCTGCTGCCTGTTCGCTGAGAAAGACAAATATAGATAGATGCTCTATCTGTAAGTGTTCTATAGAGGTCCCTGGCATAGCGAGAGTCACGGGTCCTGCTTTCTGCTGGCTCTCTGTGCTCAGCCCAGCTCAGCAGGTCCACACCAGGAGTCTCCTTTCCTGCCCTTGCAGGTGAATTGCTGTGCTCTTCTCACCTTGGTAGCTGCACAGCCCACCTGATTTAGCTATGGCTACTTTGTAGAAACTTCATTTTGCTTGTCTGCTAAAATCATCTGGATTGGGAAGGCTGCCCCGTGGTGCCCAAGCCGCCTCCTTGAGCGGATTGATTTTGTTCCGTGTTGAAGCTTTTTGTTGCATTTGGATTTCCTGCCTCTCGCTGTTCAGCTTTAAACCCCAGCCTGTCACGTTGCCCGGAGGGTTTTGGTGTGCAGAGCTGAGCTGCTGAAATCCCGGGTGTCCCCTTGGTGTCCCTGGGGTGCTGCTGTGTGGGTGGCTGCTGTGCCATCCTCTGGAGCTGTTCTCACTCAGGGGTTTGCTCCAGCAGCCAAGTGCGACGCCCGTTTGCTGCCCAGTTGGTTTCACAGGGACAGTTTGCTGAATTAAAGCTTCTAATTACAACATTTTCCCCAAATGGAGCGTTTAAAGCCTCCTGTAGCTTTGCTACATCGATGAAGACATCAAGCCTTGCTGCCAGGGAAACTTCATGTGCCTTTGCTTTGTATTCCCTCCTCTGAACCTGTGAAAGACAACAACTGCTGAGGAATTTTGGAGGAGTTGCATGGGTTTAGGAAGTTCCCAAATCCACAGCAATATGGTTGGACCATTTTACATGCCCTTGATGGGTCCTCCTGGGTTGTTTTTGACCAAGTGTTTTGGCTGATTCAGTGATGCTGGCGTGGGAAGGCAGTTTGTGGATGCAGGACTAGTCTGCTTGACTTGCTAATGATCCAAACTCTCTGAACTCCTCTTGCTGCCACTCAGAGTTATCATTATCTATAATTAGCGGCTCTGTATGGGAGAATCTAATCACCTTGAACAGATAAGTGTTTTCAAGGAGATTAGAGAGGATCTGCAGGTGAGTATTAATTCATCAAAGACTGGCGTTGGCTCATGTGACCATGGATGCTCCAAGTGTTGTGTTCTCCCAGCAGCTCCTTGACCTTTCTGAGAGCTCTGGGATGTGTTGGCTCCTCTGTGGGATGGGCTGGAGCTGGGCTCCTGTGGGTTGGGTGTCTGGAGAGCCTTCAGCAGTGCTTTGTGTGGGCACGGGGTGTAATGATGAAAGCAGTGACAAATGGAGAGGGGAAAACCGTGTTATTGTTGGGAAGGGAAAGGCTTCTCCTTCAAGCAGCATTAACTCCCCTCTCTGAGCAGTGATGGGTGCCTGGGGCACTTTAGCTGTCTTGTCTGGGTCATCCTGCAGCTCATTTCCCTGGAAAAGCTGTGTTTCACAGAGCAGCATTCTTCACCAGCTCTGTTTATGCAGCGCTTAACTCTTGGTTGGCATCGGGAGGGCTTGAGCACAGCCCAGAGATGTTTTTTGTGCTGAGACTCCACTGAAAGCTGAGGAGGGGAGTTCGGGAAGGAGCTTGAGAACCTCTGCTGATGGTGGAGATGTGGGGGGTTGAGGGAGCCCAGGAGGGACCTCTGGGAGCCCCCAGCACTGCCAAGGCCACCACTGACCCATGTCCCCAAGTGCCACATCCACGTGGCTTTTAAGTCACTCCAGGGATGGGGACTCCAGCAATGCCCTGAGCAGTTTTGCCACCCTGACCACCCTTTCCATAAAGAAATCTTCCCAATATTCAACCTAAACCTCCCCTGGCCCAGCCTGAGGCCGCTCCCTCTGCTCCTGTCGCTGTTCCCTGGAGCACAGCCCGACCCCCCCGGCTGTCCCCTCCTGTCAGGAGCTGTGCAGAGCCACAAGGTTGAGCCCCTCCAGCTCCCTCAGCCGTCTCTCATCACACTTGTGCTCCAGCCTCTGAGATCTCCAAGGTGTGAGCTTGCAGAGCCTCTCCAGGCCCCTCTTCCAGTGTGGGACCACCCTTGGAGGGGAAAACTTTTCCTTACATTTAGCTTGTACCTGATAGAATGAGGCACCATGCTCTCCTGGAATGATTGTTGTGACACCCTGTCCCGACAATCCTGGAGTGTTTGTGTCTCTCTGGGTGCTGGAGCGTGCAGGTTTCCAGGGCAGCTCTGCAGCTCCTGGTGACTTTGAGCTACTTGTTTTTAAACAGTGATGAATAATTGGTGTTCCCAGTCAGCTTGTTTTCCCATGGCACTCTCTGCATCCATATGGTGCTTTGCTGGTGTTCCTTGCTATTTGCCCATTCTGGAGCAGCTCCTTGCTGTGCTTTGTGCCTGGGGACACGGTGCTGCCACAGCTCCCTGGGGACACTGCGTGGCCACAGGACACTTTTGGGGTGCCATGGGGTGGGGGGAACGATGCTCTTGGGGCTGCTGGTTCCAGGCTGGGTTGCTCTGCTCCCAGTTAGTGCTGTGGGGGAGGCTGGGCTCACTTCAGTCCAAACAGCAACTGCAGCTGACTCTGCAGGAGGGTGTGAGACAGGGATCTTCTCCTTAGGGATGTTTCCATCATGGCTTGGTAATTAGTGCTGGCTGAGGGGATTTACAGCTGTTGCCTGGTTCTGTTTGCTGGTTGCAAACTGTGATAAGAGCCATGAACCATCTTTCTCCTTTGTTTCTATACATATAATCTTCATTTGGCTAGGTGGGATGGATGACATCCCTCATCCCATGTGGGATGTCAGCACCTCAGGACTGATGTGCAGAGTCACCGAGACCACCCTTGGGGGGCTCGGGGGTCCTGGGATGTTGCCAGAAGTGTCTGGTGGCTGGACTTTGATCCTGCATGGGAGACGACACCTGTATGAGGATGGGAGGATTTCACTGGGGTGAATGGTGAAGGGATAAGCTAATTAGAGTGTGAGACACAGGGTTTAGGATTTCTGTACAGGGGGGTCTAAAGAAGTAAGATGGAGGAACTGGGGCGTGTCCTGTCCTTCTTCTTCTTCTTCTTGGCCTCCATCTTTTCTGGTGATGTTGGCACTTTGGGATTGGTTATTACTAAAAGTGCACTGGTTAATAAGGGTGAAAGGTATTGGGGAAAAATGATAAATATTGTATACGTAATTTTGAGTATAAAGATAGGTGACCGCCCCGGGGGCTCTCAGTGTGCTCATGGCTGGCTGCTGTGCAGACCTCTGTCTAAACAATTAATAAACACCGAGACCGAGAAAAAACCTGAAGCCTTCTCTCGTCCTTTGGAGCGCGGGCTGCCCAAGGCCACCCCGGGCCTTTCCAGGTCACCTAAACAGCCGAGAAACCGACAATCCCATCCCTGCAGGTGTTCCAGCCAAGCTGGGCAGGGCTTGGAGCAGCCTGGTCTTGTGGATGGTGTCCCTGCCCATGGCAGGGGAGTGGAACCTTTAAGATCCCTTCCCACCCAAACCGTTCCATGATTCTACACTGGCCAAATACTTAATTTGATGTAATTGTAGAAGAAATAGCTGGTTTGTCTAAACGGTGAGGGGGAAGAACACTCTGGGTTTGTGTGGAGGTACAGCAGCCTGTGCTGCTGTCTCCATGTTGGGCACGAGGGGATCCCTCAGGTAGCTTGGCTCCCGCAGCAGTTTTCACTCCTGGAGCTGTTGGCAGGTGTGGAGGGTGTTTGTGGGCTCAGCTGCCTGCCTCCTGACCTGAGTGAGGTGTCTGTCACCCCATTCCAGCTGTGCCCTGGTCCCGGTTCCCCTGCTGGAGCACACACTGTGCAGTTCTGCTGTGCTGTCCCAGGCAAGGGCAGGGGTCACTGTCCAGCCCTGCACTCTCCCCCACGGTGCTGGAGCTCCCTCAGCTCTGCTGGAGTGGGACAGCAGGGGCTGTGCTGGCCTTTAGGAGCAGAGGGTGGTGTGGACTGGCTCCTGCTCCAGACTGTGCTCAGCCCTGGAAAACCCTTGGTCTAGCTGCTGTCATGTTGCTCCAGGAGCAGGCCAGCTGTCCTTTGCCTGCAGAGGTGACTGGCATCACCTGCCTCTTCCTGCAGATCCCCTGCTTGTCTTTTTCCAGGGAAATATGCATTCAGCTCTGACTTGGCTTGCTCCAATTACAGGTTTAAGTTGGTGCTTGTATGGCCTGTCATCCTCTGTACCCACAGTGAGTCACTGGGGAAGGAGCTGATCCTTCTTGTCAGGAGTATTGTGAGGAACCTGCTGTGCTTTTCCATGCAGTATCCCTTGTATCCCACCTCATTTTCCCTTGAAAAGGAGTTTCCAATCAGTGCAATGAGCTCTGAGCTCACCTCTGAATGACCACGATGTTCACTGTCTGTAGGTTGAGTTATGCTGCAGCAGGTCAGACTCCTGAGCTTCTCTGTATTTTGTGCTTGTGTATCAAATGTTGTAGCTGGGTAACTCAGCCTGGTAATGTTATATGCCTGAAGTGTTATCAGTGATATCAGAGCCCTCTGCTCCCTGCAGGTCTGTTCAGCTGATGGCCAACAGCTCAGGTTGTCACCCTGAAATGTGAGCTGTCCCAGCCTGCTATCAGGAGGGCAGGCAGCATCCTGGATATTTACCCCTAAATAAGATAGTGCTTCCAAACCTGAGCTGGCTGGAGGTGTTAAATATCCCTTCAGGTCCTCATTATACTGTTCAATTATTGTAGCAGTTCCTACAGCACCGTGGCAGGGATCTTTCTACACTTTGCATCAGCCTTTGTTTGGTTTCACTCAAAAAGCTTGTTTAATAATTAATGCCACAATACTGCCGTGTCTGAGGGCTGGGGCAGGGCTGGATGTGAGGATGGTGCTGGGCAGGGCAGTGGTGCTGGGGCAGTGGTGCTGACTCAGCCCTGAGTGTGAGTGTGAGTGCCGGGCTGGATGTGAGTGTGGTGCTGGGCAGTGGTGCTCACTCACAGCCCTGAGTGTGAGTGTGAGTGCAGGGCTGGATGTGAGGATGGTGCTGGGCAGTGGTGCTCACTCACAGCCCTGAGTGTGAGTGCAGGGCTGGATGTGAGGATGGTGCTGGGCAGTGGTGCTCACTCACAGCCCTGAGTGTGAGTGCAGGGCTGGATGTGAGGATGGTGCTGGGCAGTGGTGCTCACTCACAGCCCTGAGTGTGAGTGCAGGGCTGGATGTGAGGATGGTGCTGGGCAGTGGTGCTCACTCACAGCCCTGAGTGTGAGTGTGAGTGCAGGGCTGGTGCTGAGCCCGGGCTGTGAAGGGATCAATCTGCCATTGAAGATGCAGATGGGAGCGTGGGCCTGTGTGTCAGTGCAGCTCTGCCATGGCAGCAGAACAAATGGGAGCAAATCTTCTCTTGGTTCCCTTCCAGGCACTTGGGATTCGCTTCCCCCTCGGCAAGGCAGGGCTGCTGGCAGGGCTGGTTTGTACCTGTGCTGTCCCCAGGTGATGCTGTGGGCTGCAGCTGCTCACAGGTCACGTTGTGACACTGATGGAGCTGCTGCTGTGTCAGCACTGGTGACTGTGCCCGAACCCTTTGTCACCTCTGTGTTCCCTGCCCTTCCTTTCACACCAAGCTGTGTTAGTATCCACTTTCCTTGCTTTTTTTTTTATTTTTATCTAACTCTTCAAGGCTATTTCTGCTTTGAATCACGACCGGATAGATGTATGTCCCTGCAGTGACTCAGGGGGAGGTGCTTCACTCCCTAAAAATAGTCCTAATCCTCCAAATCTTTCTGGATGAGAGCACTGGCTGGGCACGCGTGGCTGTTTAAAGCAGCTTCTGCAATGCATGTGGGGGTAAATATGGTGAAGTGGGAGTCAGTGCCTTTCTCTTTTCCTTCTTTAACACAAAGCAGTGAATCTTAATCTGTTGTTAATAGCTAGAGCAGGTTTCTTCTAGGAACTTTATGAGAAACAGAGCAGGAAAATGTTGTCCTTGGGGCCTGCTGGTTGTGTATTACTGTTGTAAGATCTCACTTCAGGCTGGTTGTTTGGCACACACACCTTAACACTGTGGCTGGGTGGGCTCTCACAAGCAGTGAACTCTCCTTGCCATGGCCCAGCCATGGGTGTGACAGCAGGGCTGGGTAGCCTGGATGGGAGCAAAGCTCCTTTGGGGAGCCCTGTGGCCTCCTGGTGCTGGTGCTGTTGAGGTCCATGGTTGGTTTCCTCAGGGATGCTCCCAGGGACGAGGGGCTGGGTGTGCTGTGTTCCAGCCTCGCCGTGTTGCTGTTTGTTCCCAGCTGACTCGGTGCTTTGTGCTGTCACTCACCCCAGCACAGAATTAGAGTATTTGTCACAGCAGCAAATATCCATGGCAACTAATTCCCTAGCTCTGGAAATCTTCATGATTTTTGAAGTTTCTTTTTTTTCCTGTGAAATGCACAGGGGTGGTTCCACCAACTTTTTTTTTCAGGTCTTCTGCAACTGTCAGGAGTGGTGGCTCTTCTTGGAAGCGCTTGAAAAATACACCGGTGCCAGTTCGGAAGATGGGGTGAGTTTGGGTGGATTTGGCTGCAGCATGGACATGGATAACTGGGATGTGCTCATGGCTGTGGGACACAGACATGACCCTCCTCTCCAGGACTATGCAGGGGTGGAGACCATAAGAATAAAGAAGCAGATTTTTGTCTTTGTGGTGTGGAGATGCTGTGCAGCAGGTGGGGGTGGCAGCTGTGCCCACAGCTCGTGAGGAGTCCATGAAGGTGTGTCAGGGGAATTTTAGGTTGGATTTTAGGGCAAGGTTCTTCCCCCAGAGGGTGCTGGCACTGCCCAGGCTGCCCAGGGAATGGGCACGGCCCCGAGGCTGCCAGAGCTCCAGGAGCCTTTGGGCAGCACTGCCAGGGATGGACAGGGTGGGGTTTGGGGTGTCTGGGCAGAGCCAGAAGTTGGACTGGATGATCCCTGTGGGTCCCTTCCAGCTCAGGAGATTCCATGATTCTGTGTTAAGTTTCAGCCTTTGGTTTGAAGCCTTTTTGGAGGAGTCCAGGAACTCTTGGGTGGTGCCTGGTGTCAGGGCTGTGTTCTCCAGCAGCCCTATCCTTTGTTCTTGGATGACTTGAGACCTTCCATCTTTTCTGTTTCCAAGCATGCCCGTTCCTGTGACTGATGCTGGGTGCTGTTTATCTGCTGTTTATTATTCCCAAGTTGCCACTGTGGTGTTTCCCAGCAGGGTTTGTGGAGCAGAAGGCACTGCAGGTTTATAGTGTGTGGTGAGGTGGAACTGCTCTATGGCTTTATTTTATCCCAGCAGAGTTTTCCATTCCTGGTCTGTGCTGGGGAGAGTCTGCTTGGGGCTCCCTGGCTTTGCTTCTCTGCTGGGATGGAACTTTTATAAACAGGAGGAAAAGAGGGCTCAAACTAAAAGTCATTTTGTGATGGTACAAAAGTGATAATCATCTTAATACTGCATAATTTACATGTGGCACACAGGACACACTGTCAGCTCCCACTTGGAATTGTCCACAGCATGCAGGGTGTGATGGTGGTCACAGGGGTCTTAGGATGAGGGAAGAGATGTAGATCTGACTCCATGTTACAGAAGGCTTGATTTATTATTTTATGATATATATTACATTAAAACTATACTAAAAGAATAGAAGGAAAAGTTTCATCTCAGAAGGCTGGCTAAGCTAAGAATAGAGAAGGAAGAATAATAACAAAGGCAGCTGCCTCAGACTCTCTGTCTGAGCCAGCTGACTGTGATTGGCCATTAATTACAAACAAGCACAGGAGACCAGTCCCAGATGCACCTGTTGCATTCCACAGCAGCAGATAACCATTGTTTACATTTTGTTTCTGAGGCCTCACAGCTTCTCAGGAGAAAAAAAAAATCCTAAGGAAAGGATTTTTCATAAAAGATGTTTGTGGCAGCAGGGCTCCCTTTGGGAGCTGGGGTGCTGGTGGTGCTCTGGTTAGCTGTATCCTCTCAGGCATTGATTAGGAGTATGTGTAATTTGATTGGTTTTTGGTAGCTGTGATAAGAGCACAGTTCATTAGTTGCAGTATTTGTGGTTATTAATGGGTGAGTGCCCTCACAGCCCGGCTCTGGGTGCTGCCAAGTGGAGCAGAGAGCTCACAGGCCTGGAGTTCAGAGGGACTGTGACACCCTGGAGCTGCAGGTGATGAGAACCCTGTGATGCTCAGCAGAGCCATTGCTGCTGGAAGCAGCTTTGCAGAGGAGCCCTGGGGACAAGAAGGTGACCAGGAGTGAGCAGAGGTCAGCGGTGGCTTTGGCTGTGTCAGCAGAAGTGTTGAGGGGAGGGACTGTCCCCTCTGCTTAGCCCTTGGGGGCCCTGTCTGGGCCTTCAGTGTGGTTGGAGCAGAGGAGGCCCCACAGCTCCACGGTGGAGGGGGTGAGAGGGGACAGAGCCTGGCTCTGCTCGTGGCAGGGTGAGACACAGGGCAGCACGTGGGAAACCCTGCATGGACACATGGAAACATGCTGGCTTGGGAATGAGGACTGTTCAGACTGAACACTGGGACAGGGATCTGGAGAGGTGCAGGGAACTCATGGCTGTTCCATGGGCAGGGTCCTGAGCAGCCTTGTCTGGAGGCAGATGCTCAGAGCAGGACACTGCACCTGAGGTGCCTCCCAGACACATTTCATGAACCATTCTATGGTTATTTGTGACACTTTTTGCCTTCAGCTCTGGATGCTGATGAGGGATGAGGAAAAGCCTTGTCCTGTCAGTGCCAGGGGAGCCCTGGTGATTTCTGTGTCTGAGCCCTTCAGGCTGTTTCACAGACCATCCTGCACTTCCATGGCACTCTGAGTTGGTGGAGGAGCTGCCTGACCCTGGGACAGCCTGAGGATTGGCAAACCAAATTTATGGGATTATCTGTGCTTTACTCCTCTATCAGGCTTTTATCTGTTAAAGCTCATTATAAGTACAGTGTTTGGCTGCAGCATTTGGGGAGGCAAAGACCCAGTGGTGCTTCTGATCCTTTTAGGGATTGGCTTAGGAGCTGATGGACAGGAATTTTCCTGTTTTTTTGTCTGTGCAGTCTCTGGGATGTCCCAGCTGGGTGCTGCATGGGAACTGTTTTCCCAGGAACCTGGATTTTTTTGTGGATAAACACTGAGTGTGCACTGGGTGAGGCATCTGCCTCTCCCTCTCTGTCCCCTTCTTTTTCACCACCAGGAAAGAAGCAAAAATTTCTGCTTCAAAGTGGAAAAACCTATGCATGCAAGCTCCTTGGAAATGCAGTTTTAAGTTTGAAAGCTGACTTGTAGAGGTGTGGAAATTTGTGTTTGTTGCTCTGTAACAGGCTCCCTTACAGCTGCAGACATCCAGCCTGGAATTGTCACTTGTAAATGCCTTGAGAGGCTGCAGCTCTGTATCTCAGCACAGATAAGGTCTGTAATTACTGGATGGGATTGAATTCTGCTGCACAGCTGCAGCCCTGAGGTGCCTTTGCAGTGCAGGAGTGAAACCTCTGGCTGCCCATAGCTGACATTCCCCATTTTTGGAATGTTGTAGCTTAATTTAAGCACAGAGCCCACGCTGTGAGAACGGGATTGATCCCATCAGGATTTGTACAATTGATTTCCAAGTGCTCAACACCTGAACAGGCTCAGTGGTTGTGAGAGTCACGTTCTGCAGGCAGTGGAGGCTGAGAGCTTTGCTGAGGAATCCCTGTGGATGCTGCAGGGAGGCAGTGATGCATTGGAGGAAGCTCTGGGATCGTGGTGAGGAGCTGCTGTGGTGCCAGGCTGGGGTGTCACAGGGTCAGGCAGGGGAGGGAGCAAAATCTTCAGTCACAGAACCATGGAATGGTCTGGGTGGGAAAGGACCTTAAAGCCCATCCAGTGCCACCCCAGCCATGGCAGGGACACCTCCCACTGTCCCAGGGTGTCCCAGTGCCATCCTGCCTGGCCTTGGGCACTGCCAGGGATCCAGGATGGGCACCCTGTGCCAGGGCCTGCCCACCCTGCCAGGGAACAATTCCCAATTCCCAATATCCCACCCATCCCTGCCCTCTGGCACTGGGAGCCATTCCCTGTGTCCTGTCCCTCCATCCCTTGTCCCCAGTCCCTCTCCAGCTCTCCTGGAGCCCCTTCAGGCCCTGCCAGGGGCTCTGAGCTCTCCCTGGAGCCTTCTCCTCTCCAGGCTGAGCAATCCTAAATCTTTCAGCCATAATGTAGTGAGGTTAATGTTGGCACTTTGGTTCAAGGTGTTTCCCTGAAGATTTACAATTTCTGTAGTTTTAGGAAGGACAAATTTGTAAAGTAGCTAAAACACCAATATTAAATCAGACACTACCCTGAAGTGAGGCATCCTCATGGGTACAGAGGGAATTAGAGTTTTCTGTTTGTAAAGGAAATAAATACTGAGCCCTTTGTCCCACGGGGCAGGTACACAAACTCCACTATTAGCATTAATGTAGCTTTAATTTCCAAGTTCAAAATATATCATGGCCATTCTACCATATAATAGACCATTACACCATTAGGTGTAGTCTTAATTTACAAAATGGTTTATTTATAGAACTGCAGATGTAAACCCAGCAGAGGCACTTGGGATGTGCCTGTGTGGCATTAGAGCTGTCCTGTGATGGTGGCACTTTGTGGGGACACATCCTGCTGCTGCCCCTTCATCCCTTCACAGACCTCATGGAAGTGTTTGTGCCGTGCCAGGTCTCTATAAAAAGAATCTGCTCCCCTGTGCAAGTGTTGGAGTCAGAACAGCTCAGCTCGAGTGAGCCTGGATGTGATGTGATCCTGCTCCCTCACTTGGGAAAAGGGCATTGTGCTGCTTTTCACTGCTCTGTGCTCCTTCACATCACAGAGTCGTGGAATATCCTGACTTGGAAGGGACCCACAAGGATCATTCAAATCCAGCTCCTGGAATATGTTCCTATGGGAGAATTCCCTTCGGTGGCCTGGCTTCTGTCCCCTCTTATGCCATTTTTAAAAATCTCTGATAACATAAAAATAGATACAAAGTTGAAAGTTTAAACCTGCTTTTCTTCCTGTAGAAGACTTAAGAAATAAAATTATGTAAAAAAGAAAAAGAGAGTTTTCAATGAGTTTGGTGGATCCTGGGAAGAGAGGAGGAGGATGGTCACAGCTTTATTTGTCCCCTGCATTGAGTCCTGCTGGGGAAACCAGCTGAGCACTGGGCTCTGTTCTTTGCAGCTCAGCTGGGCTCTTCCTTCTCTCTTGGGACACTTCCATGTCTTTGGTGGAGTCCTTCCAGCTGCTGAACCTGCCAGGGAGAGCCCCAGGGCTGAGGGTGCTGCTGGAGAGACAGGCCATGAGCCACTGCCTGGAGTCATTCACGGCTGCAGAGAGTGGCTTCTAGGCCAAGATTGGCCCTTTCATCTGTGTAAAAAATTGTATAAATAGGTGCTCTTCACCACGTGGGAGTTTGAAACTGGAGAGCAGCATTCATCTCCCTGCTGTTGGCTGGAGAAGATGAAAAGCCCTGGATTGTTGGATTGCTTCTGGTGCTGGCTGCACTTGTGGTGTTTGTTTGTTGTCTCACACCTCACTGGGAGTGTGGATCACTGCACAGATCCTGCTGGCACACATGGCTCTGCTTCTCCTGTTTTCCCTGTTTTCCCTGTTTGTTTCCTGCCCTGGCAGAGCACCCAGCCTGCGTGTGGTGCCTCTGCTCCCCTCCTCGGGTGGCTTTGTCCTTTTCAGCAGCCAGAGCCCTGCATTCTGTTCTGTCCCAGCACTCTGGTTTGCAGTGTTGGAGAGGCAGGGGAGGAGGTGTTCTGTGGAAGGGAGCATTGCATGCAGCTCCTACGGAAATGAAAGATGCTGAGGGCTAAAAATAAACCATTCCCAGCCCTGTCCCTGTGACAGGAACTGCTGGACACGAGCTCTCAGGATGGAGGCTTTAATGTCTTCTGTGGAGCACCAGGGCCTGGGCTGCAGGGGGATTTTGGGATCTGCTGGCACAATCCTGCTGCTTCCCAGGAGCCTGAGCAGCTGAGGGGGTTGTGGAGCTGCCTGGCCAAGCAATGTGTAAAATTGGTGTTTTTCTCATGAAAAAACAGCAGCTAAAGAGGCTCCAAAAGAGCTGGAGAGGGAGTTCAGACAAGGGCCTGGAGTGACAGGACACAGGGAATGGCTTAAAGCTGGATGACAGTAGATTAAGATTGGATATTAAAAGAGATTGGTCCTTGTGAGGCGGGTAGGCCCTGGCACAGGGTGCCCAGAGCAGCTGGGGCTGTCCCTGGATCCCTGGCAGTGCCCAAGGCCAGGGCTTGGAGCAGCCTGGGACAGTGGAAGGTGTCCCTGCCATGGCAGGGGTGGCACTGGATGGGTTTTAAAGCCCCTTCCAACCCATTCCATGATTCTGTGGATTGCTTGTTTGCCTTGGTGTGTACAGCAGGAGCCCCTTGGCTGCCCTGAGTGGTGCTGGAATGGGAAGGAGTGGCTTTGGATGAAGTGCTGCTGCTGCTGCTTTTGTGCATGTGAACATTTCCAGCGTGGAGCAGAGGGCTGGGGTGGCAGCTGGGTGTTGTGGGGGTGTGAGGGTGTCCTGTGCTGGGGGAGGATGGCCTGGCTTGGCTGCAGCCAGGGCAGCACACAGGGGTGAGAGTGAAGGGCAGGACTCAGATTGTGCTGAAACACTGAAATGTTTCTGCATTAAAACCTCGGAGCATTTATTGCACCACACAACTTGTCTTGCAACACAATGCACTGAAATAACACAGAGAGTCTGGTCTGAGCAGTTGGGAAATTGGCTGAAAGCTGCAACTCATCCTTGTCTGCGTGTGAGAGCTGTCCCTTGTGAAGGTCAGTGACTTTGCCTTCCCTCTTGGCTGTTCCTGGTAACCCACAGTCAATATCTGCAGGGTTTTTGCGGAAAATGTGCAGCCCTGAATGATCCCAGAGCGTGTCTTGGATTAGAGATTTATGGAATGGTTTAGATTGGAAGGGAGTTGAAATAGCATCTTGTCCACCCCTGCCATGGCAGGGACACCTCCCACTGTCCCAGGCTGCTCCAGCCCCAGTGTCCAGCCTGGCCTTGGGCACTGCCAGGGATCCAGGGTGGGCACCCTGTGCCAGGGCCTGCCCACCCTGCCAGGGAACAATTCCCAATTCCCAATATCCCATCCATCCCTGCCCTCTGGCACTGGGAGCCATTCCCTGTGTCCTGGCACTGAGACTCAGTGGAGGAGGATGTTTGGTGTCACAGGGAAGCAGCTGGCATGTGCCAGGCCTGTCCCCAAGCTGTTGGCCAAAGTCACTTTGGCACCTGCAGATTTGATGCAGAAGCACCCTCAGCCCCAGTCATGGCCCAGTAACTGGTTAACTCTTGATTTCTGTTTTAAATCAAGCTCTTGGCATCTCCAGCATCTGCAATGCTGGCTGCCAACATATTTTATTTTATGGGTGGTGTTGTAAGGGATGGGAAAGGTCTTGCACTGTGCCACACTGCCCCTTGCTCACACTGCTGACAGGGTTTGCTGTGCTGCTTGCATTTCCCTCTGTTTGCTCCCCTCTTACAGGAAACCTGCTCTTCCCAGGGTTGCTGACCTCAGGACTCCTCAGGAACGTGTCCTGCAAGGATCAGCTGCTGCTTTCCTGGGCAGTGGAGGTCACGGAGACACCTTGTATGCAGCAAAGTTCATTCCCCTCCTCCTGCTCTCAGGCAGTGACTCCTGGAAGCAGGCAGCTGCCTCCACTGCCCCAGGGTGGCTGCTCCCAGCAGCAGGATGTGCTGATTGTGGAGCTGAGCATGGATTTAGCACAGAGTAAACCTGTGGCTGGTCACAGCAGGCTGCAGAAGCTGCTGCTGTTGTGTGTTTGCCTTGGGCAGAGGCAGCTGTGTGTCCTGTTCAGGGAGAAGATGGAGCTGAAGGAACCTCTCTCCATGTCTGCCCTGGACACACTCCTGGAACCTTCCTCCACATAAACCTGTAGCAAAGTGCTTGTTGAACTGAGGATTTCATAGTCCAGGGCTGAGAAACAACAGTTCAGCTTTTAGATATGAAGTTTTATCTTTTTTCTCATGCCTTAAAATAGAGGAAAATATATATTTATGCAACCATGTGGGCTTTGCATCCAGATATCTCTCCTCAAGGAATATTTCATCCAGAAGGAGATTCTGCATCTAGATGTGTATCCCTAAGGAAGATCTCATCCACACAGAGATCCTGGGCTAGAACTGAGCCTTGTTTGAGAGCTGGCAAAAGTCAGGAATGTGATGATTTTAGAGTGATGTTTGAGGTCACAAACTGTATCTCATGTGCTGTCTCTGAGGGAAATTTATTGGGTACTGAAAACATTAACATTGACAGTAACTTGCAGAAAAGAGAGGTGCTTGCAGCATGGAAAAATTCTTGGAGTGAACTTTTCTACCCACCCTCAATCTCTGAAAGGTGGGATAAGTCTTGTGCTTGAAGCAAATACATCCCTAACGTCCGTAGTCTGGAAAACCAGGATTTTTTAACCAGTCTGAATATTGTAAATGAGATAGGAATTGATGGGATAGGAGTAAAACTGGGGTTTTAATGTTGACTCTGTGTGCCCTGTATGCTATTATGTCCTTGGCTGTGGTGGTGAGAAAAGATAAACACGAGTTGACTGTGGCTGATCTTTATGCTGATCATTTAACACAACTCCCAAGGGCTGAAGCACCAGTACAAACTTGAAAGCAGAGGCTGTAATGAGAAAAATGACTGCTTGAGGCTCTCATCTGCTGCAGTGCATTTGTTTCTTGTGCAGTAAAGTGCATTTGTCAAATGAACTTGTGTGTGGTCACTCTTTTTTTGTTCTTGCTTAAAAATGAACCACCGAGCTTGTGAGTCAGGCCTGGTCCAGGTTTTGGGTTATCCTGCTGGCTGTGGAGGTGATGAGACCTGGAGCAGACCTTCCATGACTGATGTGATGAGCAGCTGAAAGTCTTAATGGGATTCCACATCTCGGGATCCTTGGAATTTTAGTTTGGAAACTAAGGAAAACAAAAAAACAGGGGGGACTGGGGGGGGGCTTCCTCTGGTGTTTTTGGAAGCTCCATGTACAGATCTTGACTCCTCACAGCCATTCCCAGCTCCATGAGCAGATCCTGGCTCCCACAGCCATTCCCAGCTCCATGCCAGAGCCTGGCTCCCACAGCCATTCCCAGCTCCATGAGCAGATCCTGGCTCCTGCACCATTCCCAGCTCCATGCTTGGATCCTGGCTCCTGCACCATTTCCAGCTCCGTGCCCAGAGCCTGGCTCCCCACAGCCATTCCCAGCTCCATGCTTGAATCCTGGTTCTAGGAACAATTCCCAGCTCCATGCTTGGATCCTGGCTCCTGCACCATTTCCAGCTCCATGCCCAGAGCCTGGCTCCCACAGCCATTCCCAGCTCCTCACAGCCATTCCCAGTTCCATGCTTGGATTCTGGTTCTAAGAACCATTCCCAGCTCTATATGCAGAGCCTGGCTCCTGCACTATTCCCAGTTCCATGCTTGGATCCTGGCTCCCTACAACTATTCCCAGCTCCATGCTTGGATCCTGGCTCTGCAGCCATTCCCAGCTCCATGTGCCAACCCTGACTCCTGCACCATTCCCAGCTCCCCACAGCCATTCCCAGATCCATGCTTGGATCCTGGTTCTAGGAACCATTCCCAGCTCCATGCTTAGAGCCTGGCTCCTGCACCATTCCCAGCTCTGTGCCCAGAGCCTGTCTCCTGCACCATTCCCAGCTCCATGCTTGGATCCTGGCTCTGCAGCCTTTCCCAGCTCCATGCTTGGATTCTGGTTCTAGGAACCATTCCCAGCTCTATATGCAGAGCCTGGCTCCTGCACCATTCCCTGCTCCATGCTTGGATCCTGGCTCCTGCACCATTTCCAGCTCCGTGCCCAGAGCCTGGCTCCCCACAGCCATTCCCAGCTCCATGCTTGAATCCTGGTTCTAGGAACAATTCCCAGCTCCATGCTTGGAGCCTGGATCTGCAGCCATTCCCAGCTCCATGTGCCAACCCTGACTCCTGCACCATTCCCAGCTCCCCACAGCCATTCCCAGATCCATGCTTGGATCCTGGTTCTAGGAACCATTCCCAGCTCTATATGCAGAGCCTGTCTCCTGCACCATTCCCAGCTCCATGCTTGGATCCTGGCTCCTGCCCCATTCCCACCTCCATGCCCACAGCCTGGTTCCTGCACCATTCCCAGCTCCATGCTTGCCTCCTGGTTCTAGGAACCATTCCCAGCTCCATGCCCAAATCCTGGCTCAGGGGCTTTGCTGAAGCTGCTGAGCTGCTGGTTTGGTTTCTGGGCTGTGAGGGACACCAGTGTCCCTGTGCTGGGTCAGCTGCAGTCCAGCTGCCACCAAGGACACGCTCTCAGAGCCCTTCCTTCTGCTCATGTCCTGAGATGCTTTTCCCACGCCGAGTTCCTTTCATTCTGCCCTGCAGGAAGGGAAGGAGTGAGAGCCCTTTTTGGGGAGCTGCAGCAGCGTTGGGTGGGAGCAGGGCTGGGGTCACAGCAGCTCGGGGAGCTGTGCCCTGCAGGGCTGGGGCATGGTGGAGCAGGTGAAGCCCCAAACCAGTCAGTGCCTCCTGGAGCTGCTTGGGTGCCCGTGTTTGCAGGGCTGATACCCTTATCAGCCAGGGCCACACCGGCCTCTCCAGAGGTGCAGAGGAGATAGCCCCGTGTGCTGGGAGGAGTGGGAGTGCTTCCCAGTAAATTATTTTAACATTAATTTTATCTTTTGTGTTTGTTTGTTTTTGTTTTGTTTTGTTTTGTTTTCATAAAAACTCCGACACAAACCCTCTTTGCCAGCCACATCTGCTGACCTGCACTATGGCTTAGTTTATCTCCTGGCCAGTGCTGAGGTGTCCTGGCAGAAAACTTGCAGCATGCACATGAGAGAGGCAGAAATGTGGGATAAGAGGCAATCCCAGAGGTGTGCAGCAGGATGGGCTGACTTCAGAGTATCTTTGTGTTTGGGGTGGGAGTCTTGTCGGTGGGAGTGCTGCAGAAACAGCATTGAGGAACACGGGGAAGGGAACTGTGCCTTTTGCTGTGATTCTGATTGTGGCAGGGAAAGCATTTTGAGGTCTGAGTGCATTTTTGCAGGTTTTACACAGGTTTTCAGGAAATGAGCCCCTGTGCTTGGCACCCAGCTCGGATATGTTGTGTATTGGGAGGAGCTTGCTCTGTGCTCCTCAGCCACCCAGCAGCTCACCCTGACTTTATTCAGGAAAAGAGGTGAGGGGTAGCCTGGGTGTTGTTTGCAGAGCCCTTTCAGCTGGGCTGTGGTGGTTTTCCTGCCCTGAGCACGTTCTCACAGCCGTGCACTTCCCCAGCAGGGAGTGTTCTCATGGAACTCTCACAGCAGAGAGATTTCAGAGTAGGAAGTGCTGGCGTTGGCAAAGTGTCCCATCCTCGTGGGATGGAACCTTCCCAGCAGGCACTGATGGTGTTCACAGGGGTCTGAGGATGAGGGAAGAGATGACTCCATGTTTCAAAAGACTGATTTATTATTTTATGATATATACTATATTAAAACTATACTAAAAGAATAGAATAAAGGATTTCATCAGGAGGCTAGCTAAGCTAAGAATAGAAAAAGAAAGAATGATAACAAAAGCTTCTGTCTCAGACAGAGTCCAAGCCAGCTGACTGTGATTGGCCATTAATTAGAAACAACCCCATGAGACCAATCACAGATGCACCTGTTGCATCCCACAGCAGCAGATAATCAATGTTTACATTTTGTTCCTGAGGCCTTTCAGCTTCTCAGGAGAAAAAATCTTGAAGAAAGGATTTTTCATAAGAGATGTCTGTGACCCTGCACTGTGGCACTGAGGGAATTTGTCTGACAAATTGGCTGTCCTGAGCTCCTCTGGAGTTTTTTCCCTCTCTGAAGCACAGACAGACAAGAGCTGTTTGTGAATGATCTGGAGCAGAAGGATCTTCCAGGCTCCTCCTTTGCTGGGGTGGGTATTGCAGCCAAATGAAGGTGGAGAAAGGAGTGTGAATTCCAGACTGCTGTGCTTATTGCTTGCTTACAGAAGAGCTGTATGGCCAAATCTGCCTTAAATCCTTGCCTGGGTGGTGTTGCTGAGGCTCTTTGGTCCCCGTGTGGGCAGGGATTTGTCCTGGAACCAGCTTGGGAAGCTGCAGGATAGGTTGTGGGGGATATTTCCATGATCCTGAGCTGCAGACATCCCTCTGGCTGGTGAGGGTTGCAAATAGCCAGGGTTGCAGCCAGGGTTGCAGCCAGGGTTGCAGCCAGGATTGCAGGCTTTCCCTCAGCCCTGATCATTCCCAACCCATGCCCATCCTGACTGCAGCCAGTTACAGATTAGTTGGCCTTTAAACAGATCTAAAATCGTGTGTTTTTACAGCAATCTCAGCCCAACACTTGCCATGTGCTTGTTTGGGGTTGGTTTGTGCTTCCTTGGTTTTGGGGAAGGCAAAAAGAGGAAGCAGAGGGAATATCTGAGCTGTTTGTCACATGGAGCTTGTGGTTTGTGAGAGCCCTGCTGAACCAGCTGTGGTGTGCTGAACTCACTGGGAAAATACTTCTGGAGCCACAGGCCTGCATCCCCTTGGGGATTTGAGTTCTGGGATTGAGCTGCCATAAACTCCCTTTTTCCTTGAACCCGTGGAGAGTAATAACCCCAAGAGGTTTGGTTTCAATGTCCTTCAGGCATGTGAGCTCAAATTCAAGTGCTTTTTGGGATTTCTCATGCCTAAAAGGGAAGCAGAGATTTCACTGGCTTTATAGCCCCAAAAACTGAACAAATGGGAAATCTCAGTTTATTGGGCGTTTTGCCTTGGAGCCCTTGTGCAGGGAGGCTCGTTGTGTCTGATATTTCAAGGCTGGAGTGTGGGGTGGGGGTGACGGGGAACTCAAACACCAGATGTGGGCACGGATGCTCTGGGAGTGGCAGCTGAGCCGTGAGGGAGCTGTTGTTGCTGCTGGGAGGGGGTGGTGGCACAAGAGCCCTTTGTTGGCAGCGAGCAATGGGCAGAGCAGCTCCTGTCCCTGAGCCCCGGGGGAATGGGAGAGCTCAGCCTAACCCAGGTGCAAGGCTCTGAATTCTGCATGGAAATCCTTGTGCTGCTCAGGCACGGCAGGGACTCAGGGCTGTGGCATCCTTGGTGCTTGGGAAGGAAATCAAATCCTGTCCCAGCTACTGATTTGTCCAATTCTGCCTGGTTTGTTCCCTGGCCTTGATTTCTCTCCTTCCCTCTGCCTGCAGCAGTCCTTGCACCTGACTCCAAAGGGCATTTCCCACTTGGCCATGGGTATAAATATTCCTCTAAGGCTGCAGAGCCCTTAATGTTACCATATTTTCCAGTATGATGAAGAAATGAATTTTTACAAACTGTTTTCTACTTAATCCATAAAATAAACAGTAGAAAAAAAAAAAAAACAGGTCTTAATCGCTGAGTCTGGAGAGGGCAGTGGTGTAAGAAGCAGCAAGGGTGTCACAGATTGAGGTGGATGGAACTTTAAATATCATCTTGTTCCACCCCCTGTGCTGGGCAGGGACACCTTCCACTGTCCCAGGCTGCTCCAAGCCCCACCCAGCCTTGGGCACTGCCAGGGATCCAGGGGCAGCCACAGATTCTCTGTGCCAGGGCCTGCCCACCCTCCCAGGAGAGATTCCTTCCCAATATCCCATCTAATCCTGCCCCTGTCCATGGGAAGCCATTCCCTTTCTCTTCCTGGGCCCTTGTCTGAGGCTCCTGTCTGTCCTATGAAGCTGTTGGGTTTGTGCTGTGGTTTGTGCTGTTTGTTGCTCCTGGCTGTCTTGGATTGGGTTTTGGGTGTGATCTGCAGCAGTTCAGGAGCCTGGATTTGTGATTCTGTTGAGATCTGGCAGCCAGAAGTGTTTCTGAGCTGCAAATCCAGCGTGGTGCTGGGAAAGTCCCTCAGTGTGTGCATCTGCCAGCTCCAGGATGAACCTGGGGTTGGTGTCCAGCTCCATCCCACGTGGGCAGTGACAAATGTTGCTGTGGTGTCTCTGTACCTCTCAACCAGAGACTCAAACCCACCCCCAACCACAAACAATTTCACTCTCTTCCCTGAAACTTTGTGCCTTTTCCTTTTCAAACTCTTCAGATGTTTCTTATTTTCTCCTTGAGGCTGCCTGAGGGAGGAGGAGCTGGGAGCATCCCTGCTGGCCCTGCCCCTGTGCTGTCCCATCCACCTGAAGGGTGGCACCTGCAGGAACCTGTCTGGTCATGCAGGGCAGGCTGTTCATGGATCTACACTCACCCCCCAAACCTGGACAGCAAAACTTCCTTGGAAAACAAATGTAAGGCAAGGAAAACCCCCCCAGACTGTGCAGCAACAGCAGGAGATTTCTCTGTAAGTGCTGTTTAAATGAGGAAATGCTTGCTGGGTGAGCAGTGTCCAGGGAGCTCAGTGGTGCCCTGCACACGCTCTGCTGTGGCTGCTGGTGCCTCCTGCTGCTCCAGAGATCCCAGCAAGGGCCCTGTTGGAGCACTTGTTGCTGCTTTCCCAGGAGAAGGCTGGGTCAGAGGCTGCTCGTGAGCTGTGCTGGCTCCTGGATAACTCTGGGGAGAAGTCCCTGGGGTGTGTGGCCTGGGGAGTCAGATGCAGCCTCTGAACCCCTCAGTGCCCAGATTTCACTGGTTGTGCTGTAACAGCAGGGAGTGAAAGCCCAGGGTGAAGGATACACTGGGATAAGGAAGACAAAACCTCCTTCAGGAATCTCTCCTGCTCACCTTGTGCTTCTCTGAGCCTGTCCTGGGGAGGTGGCTGAGTGTGAGCCTGACCTACATTTACAGCAGGAAACACTGATAAGATGGGAATTCAGTGTTTGAGATCCTGTGGACAGGCTGGGAGAGCTGGGGGTGCTCACCTGGAGAGGAGAAGGCTCCAGGGAGAGCTCAGAGCCCCTTGCAGGGCCTGAAGGGGCTCCAGGAGAGCTGGAGAGGGACTGGGGACAAGGGATGGAGGGACAGGACACAGGGAATGGCTCCCAGTGCCAGAGGGCAGGGATGGATGGGATATTGGGAATTGGGAATTGTTCCCTGGCAGGGTGGGCAGGCCCTGGCACAGGGTGCCCACCCTGGATCCCTGGCAGTGCCCAAGGCCAGGCTGGACACTGGGGCTGGGACACCCTGGGACAGTGGGAGGTGTCCCTGCCATGGCTGGGGTGGCACTGGATGGGCTTTAAGGTTCCTTCCAACCCAAACCATTCCATGGTTCTGTGATGTAGAATCAGGTGTGCTGATTTCTGAGGCTTACAGCAAAGCAATGGTTTTGAGATGATCAAGAAAATCTGCAGGATGAGAGTGTGAACATATTTCAGGAAATAACTTCAAATGTGATTGGATTTCCCTGTGGAAGTGCCTTAGAGCATGGGTGATACTGGAGTCTGCCCTTGCCAGCTTTGAAGGGCACCCTCAGCTCAGTGTTTGTGTGGCTCCCTGCTGGGTTTCAGGTGGATAATCCAGTTTGGAGACCTGTCCCTCACTACCCTGAGTGTTTCTGTTCCCCTCATGATGCTGGATGCTTCCCGCCAGGACAGAATGTCACAAAGTCACCTGTCCCTCCAGGTGTCACTCCTGCCCTGCTTGGCTGAACTGGGGCAGCTATTGGGCTTCCAGGATTGCAGGAATGCTCTGGTTGGGTTTCTAGGACTGCTCTGGTTGGGCTTCCAGGACTGCAGGAATGCTCTGGTTGGGCTTCCAGGATTGCAGGAATGCTCTGGTTGGGTTTCTAGGACTGCTCTGGTTGGGCTTCCAGGATTGCAGGAGTGCTCTGGTTGGGTTTCCAGGATTGCAGGAATGCTCTGGTTGGGTTTCCAGGACTGCAGGAATGCTCTGGTTGGGCTTCCAGGATTGCAGGAATGCTCTGGTTCGGCTTCCAGGATTGCAGGAGTGCTCTGGTTGGGTTTCCAGGATTGCAGGAATGCTCTGGTTGGGTTTCCAGGATTGCAGGAATGCTCTGGTTGGGTTTCCAGGATTGCAGGAATGCTCTGGTCCCAGGGCTGGGCTGCTGGAAGCTCTCCCTGAGGATGCTCAGGCTGGAATTCTGCTGTGCCTGGGACGTGGGGATGGTCTCAGTTCCCTGCTAGGTTCCTCTGCCTGATGCTGTGGGAGCTGTCAGACAAGAAGCTGAGTTTTAGGAGGGACAAGGCTACCCAGAATGGTGCAGTGCCTTGCTGGTAGAAAGAAAATTCTTCAGAGAAATTCCACAGGCATCCCTTGTGCTGGTTAAGTGTTGGGAGCAGAGTGTGAGCTTGGCTTGTTCATTCCTTGCTGTGCCCTGTTAGCTTCCAGCAGAGCCACACAGTTTTAATTACAGATCCTGTGTCAGCAGCAACTTCCCAGCAGCATCCAGAGCTCAACCTTTGGCTGTTGGGGTATCACCAAAACCACAGCTGTGGAGCTGGCAGGCAAAAAACATTTCATTATCTCCCTTTTCACCTTCTTCTCTTTGTTCTGTAGGTAAAGCTGTCCTGTGAGCCCTTGCAGGGAGATTTGTTGTTTAAATCCAGGGAGATTTGGTACAGCTGTTAAAAATTGGGAGCATCTTTCTCTTGCACAGCCCTGGCATGCTGAGCAGCCTCCTGGAGCTCAAGTGTCCCTTCAGCAGTACAAAGCAGGTCTTTAAATTATAATTTGCTGCTCTTTTATGGCACTGCAGTGTTGTAGCTGCTCTGTCAGGCTGTAGAATCCAAGTCACTGAAAATCAGACTCCAGGAGTTTTAGACTGAAGCCCTTTTAAGGAACTGATGCTGCAGATTGTCTTGTCAAACTCTCTGTGTTTAGATTTGTGGTGTTAAGGAGCTGAAGTAGCTTTATCAGTCAAAAAAGGGGAGAAATGCTATAAATAATATTTTAAAAAGAAATTCTTTCAAGATTTTTGCAAAACCTGTCATTGTGAGTGGCTGTGATACAAGAGCTGTGCTGGGCTAGTGAGTAAGGGTGGGTGATGGAGATGCCAGAATTTTCACCAGTCTGAAATTCCTATTATTCTGTTGAAATAAAAGAGGAAAATATATATTCAGAGCGGCAGCATGTGCTGGCTTGGACAAAATCCGCCTGGGAGTTGGGGCCTGTGCCTCCAGAGGAGGTTGGACAGCTGAGATGGGGTCTTGCTGGCATCGTGGTAAAAATATCACTGGTTTTAGGGTAAGGATTCTCCTCTCTGATGATCTTAGCACATCCACAACAGCACTGGTGTTGCCACAAGCCTGATTTTGGGGTCAGCCATGAATCTGTCTGTGGTTCCTGCCCTGCTCTGTGTGGAACTGAGTGCCTGGGCTGGGCAGGGCTGATCACTCACGGTTTCCATGGAGCGTGTCCTGGTGCTTTGGGATCCTGCTGCTGGCAAAAGGGACACACTGATGTTGATGTGATGATGTTTGCCATCCCCTGGCTGGGTGCATTTGTCCTCCCTGTGGTATTTTGAGATATTTTTTCTCTCTGGTGTGTCCTGGCTGGGCAGCATTGCCTTGGGCTGATCCACTCAAGGCTTCCATAGAATGTCCTGGTGCTTTGGGATCCTGCTGCTGGCAAAAGGGACACACTGATGTCGATGTGATGATGTTTGCCATCCCCTGGGTGGGTGGCTGGGTGCTTTCATCCTCCCTGTGGTATTTTGGGATATTTTTTCTCCCTGGTGCGTCCTGGCTGGGCAGCATTGCCTTGGGCTGATCACTCAGTGCTTCCATGGAGTGTGTCCTGGTGCTTTGGGATCCTGCTGCTGGCAAAAGGGACACACTGATGTTGATATGATGATGTTTGCCATCCCCTGGCTGGGTAGGTGGGTTCATTCGTCCTCTCAGTGGTATTTTGGGATATTTTTTCTTTCTGGTGTGTCCTGGCTGGGCAGCATTTCCTTGGGTTGATCACTCAGAGCTTCCATGGAGCATGTCCTGGTGCTTTGGGATCCTGCTGCTGGCAAAAAGGACACATTGATGTTGATGTGATGATGTTTGCCATCCCCTGGCTGGGTAGGTGGGTGCTTTCATCCTCCCTGTGGTATTTTGGGATATTTTTTCCCTCTGCTGTGTCCTGGCCAGGACTCTCCAAGGCTGTCATTCCCCCCAGCCTCCCATGCACAGCTCTAATTCTGGCGCTCCGAGGGCGAATCCCGGTGGGTTTTGCTCCCTCGCAGAGCTCAAAAATCCCAGAGGTTTGGCTGCCTCCACCTCTGTGTGCTCAGGTTTAACCCCCCCCAGCCAGGTTGAACTCTCCAAACTCAGTGCTCAGGTTTAACCCCCAGCCAGGCTGAACTCTCCAAACTCAGTGCTCAGGTTTAACCCCCAGCCAGGTTAAACTCTCCAAACACAGAGCTCAGGTTTAACCTCCCCAGCCAGGTTAAACTCTCCAAACTCAGTGCTCAGGTTTAACCCCCAGCCAGGTTAAACTCTCCAAACACAGAGCTCAGGTTTAACCCCCAGCCAAGCTGAACTCTCCAAACTCAGTGCTCAGGTTTAACCCCCAGCCAGGTTAAACTCTCCAAACTCAGTGCTCAGGTTTAACCCCCAGCCAGGTTAAACTTTCCAAACTCAGTGCTCAGGTTTAACCCCCAGCCAGGTTAAACTCTCCAAACTCAGTGCTCAGGTTTAACCCCCAGCCAGGTTAAACTCTCCAAACTCAGTGCTCAGGTTTAACCCCCCCCCCCCCCCCCAGCCAGGTTGAACTCTCCAAACTCAGCGCTCAGGTTTAACCCCCAGCCAGGTTGAACTCTCCAAACACAGCGCTCCCAGTGCTGCAGGAAGGGCAGAGCTGGGATCTGCAGGATCAGGTTACAGCAGAGCCCAGTGCCAGCCTGAATGAGCGGATCCAGCTGACCACGAGGGCTCTGAAGGGCACCTCTGCTCCTTTGCCCGGCTCTGGGCACCGGAGGTTGGCTCCCGGCTGGGTCAGGTGCCTGCCTCGTGTGTGGGTGCTGATTGATAGGAGTTGATTTCCCATGCAGATTGGCTCGGGAGGGGAGCTGGGAGAGCAACATCTCTGTTTCCCTGGGTGGGAGAGTGAGGCTCTGAGTGTCTGCAGCTGATTTAGTGCAGTCACCTTGGGGACCTTTGCTTTGTGGAGGAGAGAAGATGATTTTAGCACCTCTCTCAGGGTGGGAAGGGATCCCTCCTGGGAGCACAGTACGTGCTGCAGTGTGAAGGGATGACTTAGGAATGAAAATTGGGGCTTGATTCCTTTGGGGCCAACTCACCCCTGCAGAAAGGTTAACCACACTGTGAACTTGCCCTGTGGTGCTGAGAGACACAAACTGTCGGTCTTTAGGAGGCACCAGAAGGATTTCATCTCCTCATGTCAGGCTTGGATATGGCCCTGGCATAAATCTGTCCCACTGAGCAGGTGAGAGATGTCCTTGAGATGTTTGGGGGTTGGGAGATTTTCAGTTCCTGGTCAGGCAGAGTGGCCTCCTCTGTGTACCAAGCAGCCTTAGGAGTCAGGTTGGCAGTGGGTATCCCTGGAGTGCTGCCCACTGTTCCCTGGCAGGGCCCATATCTCTGTCCTGTGGTGAGCTTGATCACCAACACTTTGTGAGAGCAGCTCTGGGCTGTGCCTCTGAGGCCTCCCTGCTCTGATGTTCTTGTGGAGTTACGGAGTCACTGAGGTTGGAAAAACCCTCTGAGATCATTGAGGTCAACCATTAACCTGCCACTGGCAAGGCCACCACAAATCCATGTCCCCAGGTGCCACATCCACACAGCTGTTCAATCCCTGCAAGGACAGGGACTCCAGCACTGCCCTGGGCAGCTGTGCCAGGGCCTGACCACCCTTTCCAGGAAGAAATTTCCCCAAACTCCCCCCTGCCCCTGCCCTGGCCCAGCTGAGGCCGTTCCCTCTGCTCCTGTCCCTGTTCCCTGGAGCACAGCCCGACCCCCCCGGCTGTCCCCTCCTGTCAGGAGCTGTGCAGAGCCACAAGGGCCCCCTGAGCCTCCTTTGCTCCAGGCTGAGCCCCTGCCCAGCTCCCTCAGCCTCTCCTGGGGCTCCAGCCCCTTCCCAGCTCCGTTCCCTGCCCTGCACACGCTCCAGCCCCTCCAGGTCTCTCCTGTCAGGAGGGTCCCAGAGCTGCCCCAGCCCTGGAGGTGCCCCAGCAGTGCCAGCTCAGGGCACGGGCACTGCCCTGCTCCTGCTGCCACCCCAGGGCTGGCACCCACGAGGTCTGAGCACACTTGGACAAAAACAATGATGGAACAGAGAGGGTATAATGAGCCATAGAGTGCTGGACTCTGGAGGTGGCACAGCTGGGAGAAAGGAGAAGAGCAGCAGTGGAAATGAGATGAGAAAGCTGGTGTTGTGTAGTTGGAACTTCGCTTTTAGAAGCAGTGGACACGATGGGATGTGAATGTGTAAGGAATGATGGGGTGTTGCTCCTTCAAGGGAACAAGTTCCATCTAAACACCTCAGCCTGCCCTTGTTCCTCTGAGGGCCTTTTCTGTTGGATGCTGTGAAGATCCCCTGACACAGGGAAGAATGATGCTCAGAACTCCATTATATCAGAAGGCTAATTAATTACTTCACTATACTATATTTATTCTATAACTATATTACATTAACAAGAACTATCACTAACTAACTAGAAAACCTGTGACTCTCTGCCTGGAAGTCCTGACACACACATGTGGATCCAATTGCTCAATGAATCTAAAACACCATCACCAGAATCCAATCAAGCAATCACCTCGGGTAAACCATCTCCAGAACACATTCCACATGGGCACAAACACAGGAGCAGCAAATGAGATTTTGTTTTGATCATTCTTTTCTCTGCTTCTCTCAGGAGAATCCTGAGAAAGCTAAATCTCTGTTCAGAGGGCATGTGAATACCACTCCTTTTCCAGCTTTAGTGGATTGCATGTGAGTGCTGCCCGCCTCAGGATGTCTCCACAGGTCTGTGCTGTGCAGGAGGGTGCCTTGGAGGTGTTCTGGGGTCAGGTACAGCAGCACTGACCCTTCCTTGTCCCTCTGTTCCCGTGCAGGACTCAGGCAGAGATGGCTCACACGTGCCGGGGCACCATCAACCTGTCCACAGCCCACATCGACACGGAGGACTCGTGCAACATCGTGCTGTCCAACGGGGGCAGGACCTACCACCTGAAAGCCAACTCGGAGGTGGAGAGGCAGCGCTGGGTCACGGCCCTGGAGCTGGCCAAGGCCAAGGCCATCCGCATGCGCAACAACCAGTCAGGTATGGGGATTTGTGCAGTAATGTACGGGGGCTGAAGCAGTCAGGAACGGGGGTTTCACCAGTCAGGTATGGGCATTTAACCGGTCAGGAAAGAGTGTTTAACTGGTCAGGAACAGGCGTTTAACCAGTCAAGTATAGGGGTTTAACCAGTCAGGAACGGTGGTTTAACCAGTCAGGAACAGGGATTTAACCAGTCAAGTATAGGGGTTTAACCAGTCAGGAACGGGGGTTTAACCAGTCAGGTACTGGCATTTAACCAGCCAGGAACGGGGGTTTAACCAGTCCCGTATGGGGGTTTAACCAGTCGGGTACAGGGATTTAACCAGTCAGGAACGAGTGTTTAACCAGTCAGGAATGGGGATTTAACCAGTCCCGTATGGGGATTTAACCAGTCAGGTACGGGGATTTAACTAGTTGGGTACAAGCATTTAACCAGTCAGGCACGGGGGTTTAACCGGTCAGGAATGGGGGTTTAACTGGTCAGGAACGAGGATTTAACCAGTCAGGAATGGGGATTTAACCAGTCAGGTTTGGGGATTTAGCCAGTCAGGTATAGGGGTTTAACCAGTCAGGAATGGGTGTTTAACCAGTCAGGAACGGGGGTTTAACTGGTCAGGAGCGGAGATTTAACCAGTCATGTACGGGGGTTTAACCAGTCAGGTACGGGCATTTAACCAGTCAGGTACGGGCATTTAACCAGTCAGGAACAGGGATTTAACTGGTCAGGCACAGGGGTTTAACCAGGCAGGAATGTGGATTTAACCATTTGGGTGCGAGGGTCTTACCAGTCAGGTACGGGGTTTAACCAGTCGGGTACAGGGATATAACCAGTCAGGTACAGGGATTTAATCAGTCAGGAACGGGCATTTAGCCAGTCAGGAATGGGGATTTAACTGGTCAGGAACGGGTGTTTAACCGGTCAGGAATGGAGATTTAACCAGTCAGGAATGGGCATTTAACCAGTCGGGTACGGGGATTTAATTGGTCAGGAATGGGCATTTAACCAGTCAGGTATGGGGTTTAACCAGTCAGGAACAGGGATTTAACTGGTCAGGTGTGGGGATTTAACCAGTCAGGTATAGGGGTTTAACCAGTCAGGAACAGGGATTTAACTGGTCAGGTGTGGGGATTTAACCAGTGAGGTATAGGGGTTTAACCAGTCAGGAGCGGGGCTTTAACCAGTCAGGTACGAGGGTCTTACCAGTTGGGTACGGGGTTTAACCAGTCAGGTACAGGGATTTAACCAGTCAGGAATGGGGATTTAACCAGTCAGGTATGGGCATTTAACCAGTCAAGAGTGGGGGTTTAACCAGTCAGGAACAGCCGTTTAACTGGTCATGTATGGGGCAGACTGGGTAGCCAGAGCCCTCCAGCTCTGTGAGAGTGCCAGAGGTAGGATGGCGGGGACGGACAGACACGAGACATCTCTGAAGCCAGGTCAGGAACTTGGGGTTCATTGCAGAGGGCCTGGGTGCAGGGCCCTGCTGGGAGCTGCCAAACACAGCTGGGGCAGGGCTGAGAGAAGTAAAGAGAGTGGGAAAGAGAGAGAAGGCAAGAGTGGGGTAAAGAGGGTGAGAGAGCGACGTTCCTGTTCCAATACCATAAATCTTCTTCTCTGTTGAATATTCCAATTCCCACTAACCAATCTAGTACAAGATACAAATCCTATAGCATTTCCATACAGCCTATAAGAATCATTACATTACCATACTGTGGTACATTTTAAACCCTAAAAACTCCTCTTTGGGCCCTTCTGCCAAGCTGTAGGTCTGCTCTGAGCCTTGGGCCTGTCTGCAAGCAGAGGGTGTTGTTCCATCAAAAGGGGATCACCTTCAGGTGGCCCTGCCATTGTTTTCCAGTTGTTCAGTAACTGAGGGATCTCAAAGCTTGCTTTCATTTCAATCTCACTTACAGTTTCCATATTCTCAAAATCTTTTGCCAGGCAATCACATTTATGAGGCTTTCCTGTTTCATCTTCCCCAGCACAGCTCCTGCTGCTCTGCTCAGCTCACACAGCTCTTGTGGGTTGGCTAAATGGTGCAGAACCCACCCAGGGAGGGTTTAATGCTCAGCTGGAGGCTGCTGATGGTCTCCCAGGGACACAAAGGGTTGGACACAGCCCTGCTGCTCCTCATCTCAGCTGCCTGCCAGCCCTGAGCAGGTCTTCAGAGCCCTGGGAATGGCTGGGAACTGCAGAGAGCCAGTAACAATGAGCTAAGGATGCTGCTTCTGGAAGGCAGAGTGAGGTGTCTTCCTCCTGGAGACTTTGTGTGGGAATGCTGTAAATGCTGGAAATGCTGTAAATGCTTTAAATGCTGTGCTCAGAGGGCTGAGCACCCCAGGGTGGTGTTGCACAGCTTGGGGAAGATTGGTGGGTGAGTGACACAGATATTTAGTTGAGCTGTTTCTGTGTGCATCTCTGCTTCTGTCCCTTTGTTGTGGTGTTTATTGGAGGGGGTTTGGGACAGTGACACTTTGTAAAGCTGTCAGAGCCCTGTGCCTGGTGCACAGCTCCTCCCCGGGGTGGCATTGTTCTACTCTGTAATGGGTCAGTTAGGCTTGGCAAACAGAATATTTTAGAAATACTTCAGTGATTCTGTTAGTCTGTATTTCAATGTCTATAACTCTTCTGGGATTAACATTGGGTTTTCTTCTACAAGCAAGCATAGCTCAGGCTGCAGTAAAACAGATGGAAAAGAGAAGGCTCCAGGCAGAGCTCAGAGCCCCTTGCAGGGCCTGAAGGGGCTCCAGGAGAGCTGGAGAGGGACTGGGGACAAGGGATGGAGGGACAGGACACAGGGAATGGCTCCCAGTGCCAGAGGGCAGGGATGGGTGGGATATTGGGAATTGGGAATTGTTCCCTGGCAGGGTGGGCAGGCCCTGGCACAGGGTGCCCAGAGCAGCTGGGGCTGCCCCTGGATCCCTGGCAGTGCCCAAGGCCAGGCTGGGCATTGGGGCTGGAGCAGCCTGGGACAGTGGGAGGTGTCCCTGCCATGGCTGGGGGGTTGGGGTACGTGATATTTAAAGTGGCAACCCAAACCATTCTGTGATTTTAAGTGCTGTGAATTTTCTGTCCCTTAAAATTCCAGCTCTGGAGTATTCAAATACTGACAGAGAGCCCAGCTGATGCAGGAGAAGGGGGAAATTTCTGGGCACACTTGTTTAGGGTGGGACACTGGGACACTGTGCTGGTCCTGGCTGCATTGAGGTGTGTCTGGGGGCTCTCGAGTCCTTCAGCTGGGTGGTTGTGTGGAGACAGATCTCCTGGGGATGGGGTGTGGAAAAGGATCTTCTGGACAGGAGGGTGTGGGGGGAAAGGATCTCCTCGAGAGGTGGATGTGTGGGAAAGGATCTCCTGGAGAAGTGGATGTGTGGGAAAGGATCTCCTGGAGAAGTGGATGTGTGGGAAAGGATCTCCTGGACAGGAGGGTGTAGGAAAGGATCTCCTGGAGAAGTGGATGTGTGGGAAAGGATCTCTAGCAGAGGAGGATGTAGGAAAGGATCTCCTGGAGGGGTGCTGTGTGTTCTTTACCTTCCCTTGGTGACCGTGGGGCTGTGGCAGTGCTGGGTCAGGGCGGGGCAGTCCCAGGGCTGTCGGCCACGCTGCCTCCCCAGTCAGGCACAGCTATTTTGGTTTGTGTCTGCCCATAAAAATAGCAACTGCAGAGGCTGGCTGTGCTGGGGCTGAGGCCCTGCTGAGCTCTGGGCTGAGGGCAGTGCTGTGGATGTGGCTGTGCTGCCCCAGGCTCTGCTGACTCAGCTGTGATCCAGGCCACAGAGCTGATGGAACAGAAAATCCACAGCAGACTCCTGCTTTTCCATACTTTCCTGATCTCATCAAGGGGATAAGACACTCTCTAAATGGGTGCTGAATCCTGAGCACATCAGTGAATTTCTTTATGCTGTAATGTTCACCTGGCTGATGGTTTCTGCCAATTAGAAATATTTTAATTATAGTAAAGAGTGACTGTGGGTTTGGCTTGAATCAAATAGAATTCTTGATGTTGTGTCTCTGTGAGCACTGGGGTGGATGTTTACAAGTAAAGGGAGGAGGTTCTGGATTTGCTGTACAAGTCCCCAGTCCTTCAATCTGCTCATGTGCAGAATTGTCTGAGTTGCCTCCTGAGGGATCCCCAAAAGCTGTGTGCTCCCCAAGGGCTGGGCTCCAGTGAGTGCAAAGGGTGGTGAGCAGCTGAAGGGATTTGTGCCCTCAGGGAGGAGCATCCATGACTGGAAGGCCAGAAGGTGCAGAGAGGGTGGCAGAGGAGACAGGTAAGGTGGAGAGAAAAGCAGGTTTGTGTCTGATGCTGTCTGTCCTTCTGGGAAGGGACACAAAGAGCATCCTTGTGGCCATCTGTGCTCATGGGCACTGCCTGCTGACCTGCCTGCTTCAGAGGCCATGGCCTGCCCACCCTGCCAGGGAACAATTCCCAATTCCCAATCTCCCATCCATCCCTGCCCTCTGGCACTGGGAGCCATTCCCTGTGTCCTGTCCCTCCATCCCTTGTCCCCAGTCCCTCTCCAGCTCTCCTGGAGCCCCTTCAGGCCCTGCAAGGGGCTCTGAGCTCTCCCTGGAGCCTTCTCCTCCCCAGGTGAGCACCCCCAGCTCTCCCAGCCTGGCTCCAGCCCTTGCAGCATCTCTGGTGCCTGCTCTGGGCTCTCTCCAGCAGCTCCAGGTCCCTCCTGCGCTGGGCCCAGGGCTGGGGCAGCTCTGCAGGTGGGGCAGAGGAGCAGAATCCCCCCTGCCCTGCTGCCCACACTGGGGCTCAGCCCAGGGCTGAGGGGGTTCCAGGGCTGGGGCATTCCCTCACCCAGCAGCACCCCAAAGTCCTTGTCCTGTCAAAATCCCATTTTACAGTCCTTGTCCCCAGGGCTGCTCTCCAGGAGTTCCTCTCCCATCTGTGCTCAGGGGTTGCCCTGACTGGATGCAGGACCTGGCACCTGGACTTGTTGAACCTTGTGAGGTTCTCCTGGGCCCTCTCCAGCTCTCCACCCCCTGGATGTCCCCATCCCTCTGCTGTGTCAGCTGCACTGCTCAGCCTTGAATCACCCCCAGACCTGCTGGAGCCTGGGCTGGGGTTCATTCACTGTTTCTGCAGGAGTCAGGGATCCCTCAGTGCTGCCAGGGTGTTTGAGATTTGGTGGGAAATTCCACGGGTAGGAGGACTGGCAAACTGCTGCCCGTATTTTCACTGCTGGGTCACCTTTTTGGGGTGGATCAAAAGGGTCATTCCCCCTGAGCTGAACAGCTGTGGGAGTGTTTTTAACTCTGTTTTTTACTTGGCTGCTGGCTGGAGCTGTGCAGCCGCGGGGGCCATTTCACAGGACTGCTTTTCATGTCTGTTTGTAACTGCAAAACCTGTCCCCAAACCAAGTATGGGATGGGAGACTTTGCTGTTCTGTGCAAGGAGGAGCTCTGGTTTCCCCTCTGCCCACTGTGGGGTCAGGAGTATTTGGGTAATGAGCTGTGACCTGGGACATTGGTACTGAGATGTGACCTGGGCTCCCTGTCCTCATCCTGCTGCCCAGGGATGAACCTGCCCAGGGATGAACCTGCCCAGGGATGAACCTGCCCAGGGATGAACCTGCCCAGGGATGAACCTGCCAGGGAGAGGAACCTGCCCAGGGAGAGGAACCTGCCCAGGGATGAACCTGCCCAGGGAGAGGAACCTGCCCAGGGAGAGGAACCTGCCCAGGGAGAGGAACCTGCCCAGGGATGAACCTGCCCAGGGATGAACCTGCCCAGGGATGAACCTGCCAGGGAGAGGAACCTGCCCAGGGATGAACCTGCCCAGGGGGATGAACCTGTCCAGGGATGAACCTGCCCAGGGATGAACCTGCCCAGGGATGAACCTGCCCAGGGATGAACCTGCCCAGGGAGAGGAACCTGCCCAGGGGGATGAACCTGTCCAGGGATGAACCTGTCCAGGGATGAACCTGCCCAGGGAGAGGAACCTGCCCAGGGAGAGGAACCTGCCCAGGGAGAGGAACCTGCCCAGGGATGAACCTGCCCAGGGATGAACCTGCCCAGGGATTAGTGGCAGAAAGTGAGAGTGGAGCTGAGCTTAGCTCTCTCCTCAATTACCACATGTGCTTAATTCCTCTAAAACAGATGTAGAGTGTGACAGGAGGACAGAACAGTCCCAGACCAAGCTCTGCTCAGCCAAATGTGGCATTCTTGTTGCTAAGTGGCATTGCAAAGTGTTGTAGTAAACTCAATTTATCCTCATCCATCACCTGCTTTTATCAGTACTGGCTGTGGCCCTGTGCTGTTACCTGGCCTGAAAATCAGATTTCTGTGTTCACCCTCTGTATTTGGTGACTGGGGCTGGTGGATTTTCATTAAACAAATACAAAAACAGATAAAAAACTATCCTTTTTTTTGGAGCAGTATCATGACATCCAGGAATTTGATGAGTGCTGAATATATGATGGTGTTCTTGGCTTTGTAATGAGGGAAAAGTGTGCAAGGGAAGAGTGGAATTCTGTTCCTGGTACTTTAAACACCAGGAAAACTCCCCAGAATGGACTTGAGCTGCTGGGAGAGGGAGTTGCTGACTCCTTTTGATTCCCTGCTTGGGCATCCCCAGCAGCAGAGAGGGTGAAATCTGTGTGTGATTCCAGTGTTACCCTGATGAGGAGCAGATTCTGAGCTGACAGAAAGGGATTTCGGTGTTCATGGTGCTGAAATCCAGGAGTTCACTGGACAGGTCAGTGCTGGGGTCTGTGCCAAGAACAACTCAGCTGCCAGCCACTCTCTGAGGTGTCTGCTTCCTTTGGCTGAGTGCAGAAAAACTGGGAATTGATAAGCAGAGGGAAAAGAAGGAAATGCAGCTTTGCTCTGTGTGCTGCTGGCATCTCTTCCCTGGAGAAACCCTGCCAGTGACTCACAGGGTTTTCAGCAGAACTTGAAAAGGAAACCCAGACAACCAAACAGGCACAAGATTAACCAGAGAGATAAAATCGTCTCTGACAAGGGAAGGAGGATAATGGAAAGTAAAATTTTCATCTTGTTGCAGACATCATTTTATGAAAACTCCTTTCCTTAGGTTTTTTCCTCCTGAGAAGCTGTGAGGCCTCAGGAACAAAATGTAAACAATGGTTATCTGCTGCTGTGGAATGCAACAGTGATTGGTCTCATGGGGTTGTTTCTAATTAATGGCCAATCACAGTCAGCTGGCTCAGGCTCTCTGTCTAAGCCACAAGCCTTTGTTATCATTCTTTCTTTTTCTATTCTTAGCCAGCCTTCTGATGAAACCTTTTCTTCTATTCTTTTAGTACAGTTTTAATGTAATGTATATCATAAAATAATAAATCAAGCCTTCTGAAACATGGAGTCAGATCTCTGTCTGTTCCCCCATCCGAGAGCCCCTGTGAACACCATCACATCATCTGGGGGAAGGACAGCTGAAGGTGCCACATGGATGATGGTCAGTGGTACAGGAAATGTGCTGGAGCCCCAGGAGAGGCTGAGGGAGCTGGGCAGGGGCTCAGCCTGGAGCAAAGGAGGCTCAGGGGGCCCTTGTGGCTCTGCACAGCTCCTGACAGGAGGGGACAGCCGGGGGGGTCGGGCTGTGCTCCAGGGAACAGGGACAGGAGCAGAGGGAACGGCCTCAGGCTGGGCCAGGGGGGGTTTTGGGATAATTTATTCCTGGAGAGTGTTTTCCAGCCCTGGCACAGCTGCCCAGGGCAGTGCTGGTGTCCCCATCTCTGCAGGGATTGAACAGCTGTGTGCAGGTGGCACTTGTGGGTTATTGGTGCCCTTGGTAGTGCTGGATTAATGGTTAGACTTGATCTTAGAGGTCTCTTCCAACTTTAACAATTCTGTGGCTGTCTTGAGTCTAGGAAAAGTTGGGGACAAGTGCTTTTAACAAGAAAAAGGAGGGAATGATCAGCTCATAGGTTTAAATGGAGCAGGAATAATTAATATTTTGCACAACATCCAATTAAATGGTGGCACTTGCTGCCAGGAGCCAGAAAATCCAGGGAGACCGAACAGATTTGGGCACAATTTCATCCCTTGGGGTACAGGCTGTGCCTGGCTGTGTGTGGAATGTGACCTGGGGGCTCCTTGTGCAGCGCAGCTCTGACAGTGCAGGATCAGTGCCCAGAGGAACCAGAGCCTGTGCCCTGTCCCAGTATCCTGTTTCCAAAATGCCAATTGCAGTTTGCCTGCTGGGGAAGAGATGGAATTTCCTGGGGTTTTAGGCTGACCTTGTGTGACCATCCTGGGGAGGATTCACTTTGAAACCAACACCCTGTGGTGTGGGACAGTGGGGGTTGATTACCTGGCTTACCTGGTTATCCTTCCTGCATTAATCCATTGTTTTCTTCTTGACAAACAGGGAGAGATTGCTCCTGGGGGCTCTCTGTGCCCTGCAGGAGGGTGGGAGCTCTGAGCAGAGAGGAGGAGGAGTGGAAGAGGGCTGGTGAGGCCCTCAGCTCTGGTCCTGGGGTGGATTCCTGTTGCAGGAGAGTGGAAAGGGACAATCCATCTCTGCAGAGGGACACTGGACACTGCAGGGCTGGGGTGCAGCTGGGTGGGTGGAAGCAGCTCAGGCCAGCAGGGAGTTCCCCTTCAGCGTCCCAGATCCCATTAAAAACTAGCCATAATTAATTATTCCTCAGCTTTCCCTTTAATCACTCCACTGCTAATGTCGCTTGTGTTGCTCTGCTCATTTTGGCTGTTTTTTTGTCCTTTTTCCAAGGCAGGGGTTTGTTTGCAAAAGCCATTTTGAGTTGGGCCCGTGACACTGCAAAGCATCTGGCACCTTCCCTGTCCCATGCCATGAATTATCCCCTTGTTGCTCCCCAGGGCCTCACAGAAGCTCCTGGCCAGGTGGCCTTGGCTTGTGGCAGGACAGGACAATTGCTGTCATTGTTGTCCCAGCTCATGTGTGGCTGTAACAGCCCAGCCATTCCCAGCTCTTGGACAGCAGCATTCCCTTTTCCCCTCCTCCCTGTGAGATTCCCATCTCTGTGAGCTGTTTCCCTCGTGCCTGGCTGTCACCTTGCTCTTCTAATTGTGTTTTTATCCTTGGAGTCTGGATTTCCCCAGGACAGCCAGCTGTTGGTAACCGTGCCAGGAGCTGCTGCTGTGGGAAATAGAGCTGACAGTGCTGCTGATGGACTTGTTTGCTTGGATTTCCCATTCCTAATGATTCCTGTCTCCTCTCAGTGCCTTCTGCTCTCACTTGTGCTCCTCCTGCAGCTGGCAGGATGCTCTGGCTCCCCATTCTCCTCGTGGATTGGGGTGGGTTGGTCCATCTCAGCCACCCCAGGGAGCTGCAGGCAGCGCTTCAGCTCCTCCTGCCACAGCCTCAGGGATGCTGGGGGGCAGGAAGGGTTTGCAGAGGGGTCTGGACAGGCTGGATCCATGGGAACTGTGCCAGGGAGAGGGACTTTGGACAAAGTGACAGGTTAGGTGGGACTCTGAGAAGGAATTGTTCCCTGTAAGTGTGCTCAGGCCCTGGCACAGGGTGCCCAGAGCAGCTGTGGCTGTCCCTGGATCCCTGGCAGTGCCCAAGGCCAGGCTGGATGGAGCTTGGAGCACCCTGGTCTTATGAAAGGTGTCCCTGCCCATGGCAGGGGCTGGGAATGGATGAGCTTTAAGGTCCTTTCCCACCCCAAACCAGTGTAGGGTTCTTTTATCTCCACAGCCTCCAACTGCTCCCTTCTCCTGGCTGCTGCCTGGTGGTGCAAACACGAGGAGGATGGGAGGAATCTTTGGATTTTTCTATTTCACAAGCCAGGAACCACTTCCCTCCCCTCCCTCCCCCGCCTTGTTATTTTTCTAATCTGTTTTTAATTCCCTTGCTGCTGTTTTCCCCTCCACTTGCATGTGGGGATGGAGCAGCCCCAGACTGAGCTCCCTCCTGGCTGTGCTGCTGCTCTCCCTGATCCCAGGTACCAGAGCACATCCACTGCTGTTGTTGTGCAGATGTAATCCACGATAATCACTGGCAGCCAAGGAACCCAGAAAACAGTACTTACATAACAGCAGGAATTAAACATTCCAGCAGGGGCTCAGAGCAGCCAGCAGTATTTAGGCCATTCCTGCTGCTCCTGCCTCATCCTCCAGAGTGAGAGCAGAGCTGTGGCTGCTCCTCAGCTCTGCCTGGTGCCCATGGTCAGTGGGAGCTGTGCCTGCCCATGGCAGGGGCTGGAACAAGATGAGCTTTAAGGTTCTTACCAACCTAAACTATTCCATGATTGTCTGACAGGACACAGGGAATGGCTCCCTCTGCCAGAGGGCAGGGATGGATGGGATATTGGGAATTGGGAATTGTTCCCTGGCAGCGTGGGCAGGCCCTGGCACAGGGTGCCCACCCTGGATCCCTGGCAGTGCCCAAGGCCAGGCTGGACACTGGGGCTGGAGCAGCCTGGGACAGTGGGAGGTGTCCCTGCCATGGCAGGGGTGGCACTGGATGAGCTTTGAGTTCCCTTTCCACCCAGTCCTGCTTGTGGGAGCTGGGAGGGTGGGCAAAATCCAGGGGCTAAAGTGTCCACAGGTCTCAGTTCACTCCCTGGCAAGCTGGAGAGCAGATTCTTCTCCAGCAAAAATGGGAGGGAGAGGGATCAATTCCTATGGTGAGGATTATGCCACTCCTGGAGTTGACAAATAGCAGGGAAAACTGCTCATGGCAGGGGAACTGGATGAGCTTTGAGTTCCCTTTCCACCCAAACTGTTCTGGGATTCTGTAACTCTGAAGTGAGATGGGAATTGATGTCACAGCTCCTGCTGCTCCAGTGCTGCTCTTACCCTGGCCAAGGGGCACATCCCCCTGCCTGCCCTGCCCTGTGCCACTGCCCAGGGCACCCTCTGCTCCCTCCTCTGGGCAGTCACCCCATCCTTTCCCACTCCTGGCAGCCTCTGGGAATGTCCATGGGCTCCTGCAGTCCCTCAGCAGGGCTGGCTCTCAGCTCAGCGTGCCGAGCCAGGCCGTGGGGCAGTTTCTCAGTGGAGGTTTTTGGGCTCCTGTGTTCTCAGCATTCCAGGTGGGGCTGCAGCAGGAACCCCCTTTAATAACCCCAGGAATGTGACAGAGCAGGGGGGAGGCTCGGGGAGGGCTGGCACAGCAGGAGCAGGGCTGGGCTGGGCAGGAGGCTCCGTGCCCACACCAGAGCTGGGAGATGCTCCTGCAGGAGGAGGGGGTGGGATGTGCAGCACGAGGGTTCTGGGGGAGGTTTACATTGGATACTGGGAAAATTCCTTCAGGAAAGGCTGCTCAGGCTTTGGAACATGCTGCCCAGATGGTGGAGTCCCCATTCCTGGGGGATTTAACAGCAGTGGGGATGTGGCACTTGGGTGTGTGGGTGGCCTTGGCAGGGCCGGGGACAGCTGGACTCGAGGAGCTCAGAGGACTTTTCCAACCTGAGTGATTCCACAATACTCTGAGCTCTGCTGGCACACCAGGGCCCTTCTTTCCTCACCAGGGTTGTGGGAATCCACAAAATCAGAGGGTTTTAGGCAGGCCCCAGAGACAGCAGAACTGTGATTGGAGCTAAGCAGCAGCCATGAGATTGGTCAGCAGAAAAATTATTTAAACTGTACAAAAGCAAAGACAAATAGAACAATGATCTGTGTATTAATGCTGGTCTAGAATAACTCTCTAAGCTACAGAAAAGTTTATCTAGCAAGATATTAAGAAGGTTGAAGCTTAATAAAAAATGGAGCTCTGTGTATTGTGCTTTAAGGCTTACAAGTAAGTATTGTATTCAAAAGAAGCAAGCATTGTTTAACCAAAGGTACCTGTGCTTATAGTGGTTGGATAGAACTACTGTCAATATAGAATATATACTATACAGATGTAAATACTGTCAATGTGCTTTTGCTTTGTGTGATTGGTCCAAAAACTTATAAAGTGAGTTGTAACATAAAATTCTTAGTCTGCTGCCTGGGATGTGAGCTGGTGGCCTCTTCCCATTGTCATCACCATGGAATGAGACTGATGCTGGAGAATCAAACAGCTCAAAGCAGGTTCCACAGCAGCCCCGTCCCGTTTGTGATTTGTACAGAGCCCCCAGCCAGTGTCAAGGGTGACCTGGGACAGCTGTGGTGAAGGAAAGGCCCTGTTTTGGCTGAGCTGCTGCAGGAGGAGTTTGGTGCAGGAACACTGGGAGGAGAAATCCTTCTGGGCCCTTGCTCAGCCCTGCCTGTGGGAGCTGGGAGGGCAAAACCCAGGGGCTAAAGTGTCCTGTTGTACACACAGGGCTCAGTTCACTCCTTGGCAAGCTGGAGAGCAGATTCTTCTCCAGCAAAAATGGGAGGGAGAGAGATAAATTCTTATGGTGAGGGTTATGTTACTGCTGGAGTTGACAAATAGCAGGGAAAAACTGGTTATAAATTGATAGAGAGGTAAATACCAGGGCAGAATGGTCTCTGCTGTGCCATGTTTGTAGGTACCACAAATCCATTCTTGTTTCCAAAAATGCTGAGGATTGTGTTACTGGATTGTATTTCTCCCATGCCCATCTCCTGTGTTTCTCTAAATCTGGTTTTTCCCCTCATTTCATTATTTATGGCCCTTTCCCTCTGTGCCATGGGCAAACACTGTGAGTGTGTGGCCTGAGTGAGGGGATTTCCCTCATTCCATGTTTCCCAGCTGTTTATTAGTCTGTGTTTCCTTTCTCTCATTCCCAGTGCCTTTTTTGTTGCTTCCACACAATCTCCTCCCTTCCACACATCTTTTTTGAGGAAAGAATTTCCCAAGGTCACTTGGCAAAGCTGCAAAGCCCAAACCAGTGACCCCTGGGCTGCTGTGCCCACATTTCACCTGAACTCAGGGCTGATTATTTCCCTTGGGGAATTGCAGGTGGTGCTTTGTGACTGCAGCCACAGGGGTTGGAACAGCTTTGCAGGGTCACAGAACCATGGAGTGGTTTGGGTTGAAGGGACCTTAAACTCAGCTTTTCCCACCCCTGCCATGGGCAGGGACACCTTTATCTAAGAGGGCAGAAATCCCATTGCCAGTGCCCACAAGGAGGGAACGTCTGCACTGAGTGAAAAGTGAAAAGTTCAAGTGAAAAGTTCCCAAAATGACAAACCCAGTCAATGTTAGCAAGTGAAGCTGGGAAGGAACAACAAGGATCATCCTTCCCACTCGTGCACCCACGCAGGAAAGGGGATTTTCAGGATCCCAGGGAATGCACAGTGCTTGCCTGGCAGGGAACCAGGAGAGAAGACACCCTTGGTGACAGGGTTTTGGTGTTTGAGCAAGAAAACACTTATCTATACTACAAACTCGTTATTTTTCACAACAGGCGAAAAAATGTGGTTTCCCTAAGTACCAGTGACACACCAGGTTTAGCTTGGGAAGACTTTCAAAAATATTTGTGCTAAAAATAATGTCAAAACTTTCAAGCACTTCTAGTGCTGTCTAAAATGGGAGCATGCATTGGATTTATATGCTCAAACTAAGATTCATTTTTCTGGGAAAATGGCACAATGAAGGGACTGGACACAGAGATAAAGCAAAACTTTATCCCCTGGGAGCAGGAAAGATGGAGAGGGACTGGGGACAAGGGCTGGAGGGACAGGACACAGGGAATGGCTCCCACTGCCAGAGGGCAGGGATGGATGGGATATTGGGAATGAGGAATTGGATGGAGCTTGGAGCACCCTGGGATGGTGGAAGGTGTCCCTGCCATGGGAGGGACAGTTCCAGCACAGGGATGTGCTGTCCTCATGGAGGTGGAGCTGCAGGAAGGGGACAAAGCCTGGTCCTTGCTCACCCTGGCTCTTGAGCCCTGAGCTCTTCTCTCCTTCCTGAACAGGCTCTGGTTACTGATTTTTAAGGCAAGTTTCACCTGTAAGTAGTTTTTAATGCCACATTTAGCAGCACAACAGGGATTTTCATACAGTTGGGAGCAGCAAGGGGGAGATTCCCAGCTCAGGAATCAGTTCAGGATCTCACTGTTGCTGTCAGTCATTCAGGATTCCCACGGGTTTTTTGCTTTACCTGGCACAGATAAAGACTCTTGGAGGTAAATCAGATTTGAACTGTGAAAACAATAACAGTCCTTGCTAATTAGAAATGAGTCACTGAGTGAAAAGTGATCCTTCAGTGGGTCTGAAGGCACCTCTGGAGGGTTGGGCTGGGCAGAGGTGGGGGTGGCAGGGCTGCTGGGCACTGAGGAGTGAGGGACTGGCAGGAAACCTCGTGGTGTTTGTGTCTAATGAAGGCCAACAGCTCCTGCTCCTGGCCACAGAGGGGAAATGGGATTTGGGTTGGTGGTGGGCTACAACAGCTCTGTGCAGCCCTGGCAGGGCACAGGGAGTCCCTCAGGGCTCTCCCTGCACACGAAGGAGTTTGGGTGGATGTTCATTTGTTACTCAGGTAGCAGGGAGTTGCTGGGACTCACAGCTTGAGGGAACACCTGCAGAGCCATGTGTGCCATCCATCCATCCATCCATCCATCCATCCATCCATCCATCCATCCATCCATCCATCCATCCATCCATCCATCCATCCATCCATCCATCCATCCATCCATCATCCATCCATCCATCCATCCATCCCCTTGGGATTTCTGACATCCCTCTGCACAAGGAGCTTGGGATACCTGAGCACACTGTAGTCACAGAATCACAGAATTGTGGAGGTTGGGAAAGCCCCCAGAGATCACCCAAATCTCTCTATTCCCCTGCCCTGCCAAGGCCACCACTGTCCCCAAGTGCCACATCCACACAGCTGTTATTAAATACCTACAGGGCTGGGAGCTTCCCCACTGCTCTGGGCAGCTGTGCCAGGCCTGGACAGCCCTTTCCATGAAGGAATTGTCCCCAAATCCCCCCTGGCCCAGCCTGAGGCCGTTCCCTCTGCTCCTGTCCCTGTTCCCTGGAGCACGGCCCGACCCCCCCGGCTGTCCCCTCCTGTCAGGAGCTGTGCAGAGCCACAAGGGCCCCCTGAGCCTCCTTTGCTCCAGGCTGAGCCCCTGCCCAGCTCCCTCAGCCTCTCCTGGGGCTCCAGCCCCTTCCCAGCTCCGTTCCCTGCCCTGCACACGCTCCAGCCCCTCCAGGTCTCTCCTGTCAGGAGGGTCCCAGAGCTGCCCCAGCCCTGGAGGTGCCCCAGCAGTGCCAGCTCAGGGCACGGGCACTGCCCTGCTCCTGCTGCCAGCCCAGGGCGACACAGCCCAGCTGTCCGTGGCCTCTGGGCACACCTGGGCACACCTGGGCACACCTGGGCTCTGTCCAGCCCCCCCGGTCCCTTTCTGCCGGCGCTCTGCAGGCGCTGTTCTCTCCCCGCTCCCATCCCATGCAGCAGGAGCAGGTTGCCCCCTCCTGGCTCGCTGCTTCCCTGCGTTCCTGGCTGCCCGTGGAGCTCCGTGTGCTTCCAGCTCTCCCAGCTCTTGCATAAGCCCTGGCCCTGCAGAGAGCCCGGCTCTGGAGGTTATTTACTGCCTGTGTGTACTTGCTTTGCAGCTGGCATTAATGGACGTCTGGGAAAAGAGGGATTTGCCAGGCAGACTTTGTTTGGGCACTCCAGTAGGGCAGGAGAGCCGCTTTTCCATGGGGAGCAGCTGCTCCTCTGTCCTGGGTTCCTGCCCCTTTCCCAGCCTCAGGCTGTGGGGAGCCCAAACTCCCCCTGCCCCCACATTCCCGGCTGGAAGTGGCACAGCTGGGCTGTGCTGGCACCTTGTGGTGCCTCTGCTCCTCCTGCAGCTCCTGCCAGTGCTGCAGTCTGATCCCAGCAGAGGCTCCGCCGGGGCGTTTCCCCAGATCCACGTGGGAATTCAGAATTCTAGTGGAGTTTATAAATTTAAATCCTAAATTTAATCCAAATGTTAGCAATTTTTAAGCTAAAATTGTCACTCTAGGTAGTGAAGATCAGCTTGAGGATACAATGCCACTTTTATTCTGCTCAGCTTTTTATTTTATTTGAGGAAATTTTTTTTGAGGGAAATCTCCCTTGCCTCCTCCATTGGCTCCATTACTGAGGCAGGGATGGGATTCATGGAATATGTTTGATGCAGTTTCTGGAAGATGAATGGTCTGGTGTTTTGGGAGATGCACGGTGTGGGAGTGTGTTGTGGGATGCTGTGTGTGCCAGGAGGAGATGGATGGATGGATGGATGGATGGATGGATGGATGGATGGATGGATGGATGGATGGATGGATGGATGGATGGATGGATGGATGGATGGATGGATGGATGATGGATGGATGGATGGATGGATGGATGGATGGATGGGTGGATGGATGGATGGATGGATGGATGGATGGATGGATGGATGGATGGATGGATGGATGGATGGATGGATGGATGGTCGGTCTCCTCCTGGGTCCCCTCATTCCCACTGTGTTTCTTTCCCTGTGCCTTTCCTGGCCCCTCACCAGCCCTGGGTGCTCCACACCCTCACTCCTCTTCCCACCTGAGTCCCCTCCTGAGTTTCAGTTGCTCAGCAAGAAGCAAGATCACAATTCCAGCCTTTCCCTTGGAAAGAAAGGAGAAAGCTCATCCTGAATTTCCCAGGGAAGTCAGGGAGCCTTTCCCAGGCACCTTCTGCTGTTCTTGGGACCCAGGTAGCTCTGGATTTACAGCAGAATGAGCTGAATCCAGGGCTAAACCTGCAATCTGTTGATGAACAGGGAACTTGAGGGCTGATTGCCAAATGTTCAGATGAGTGACTGGGGCTGTGACTTAAATATTGGCAGGAGGAGGCTGGGGGCAGCTGGCACAAAAAACAGGGTTTCTGCTCTTCAGCTTTTCTGCAGAGCAGAAGCTTTTGCTGGGAGTTCTGCTGGGGGTCTTGGCCTGCTGGGCTGAGCATATTTGGTGCCCTGGCTGGGCTCAGCAGCCTGTCCTGCAGGAAGCTGCCTTGGGACAAGTGTGAGCAGGGATCCAGCTCCAGCCTCCCCCAGGAGCTGCTGGAAGTGGAACACAAACCCAGCATGGAGGGCAGAGCCCCTTCTGAAGGATGGATGCAGCAGCAGAGCTGCCTTTTCCCATGGAAATGACTTCTTGTGGTGCTGTAATAACATCATGTTGGCAGGCATGCTGCTCCTGGAGATGGATAACCAGGGAGTTTTGACCTCAGTTATTAGATTTGTAGCTTCAACTAAAAATTTAGCTCTAAGGAGTGTTTCCAATTTAAAATGAGTCTCCTCAGGGAGCAGCTCTCCCTCTGGCAGTAGCTCATTCACGAGGAACTCAAATATTAATTTATAGTTAAAGCTGGGCAGGAGAAGGGAAAACAAAGAGGGCTGAAAGCATGACAAGATGATAAACACCCAGTTTGGGATTCTCCCTGAAATGTGCTGCTGGGAGCTTAAACTGCTGCCAGAGCCTCCCTGAGGGGTGTGGTGGGTGCTGGATTTAGGAGCACAGTGGTGACAGTGGCACACTGGGTTAACCCTCAGCTCCTGACAGGATGGAGGGAGGGAGGGCTGAACCCTTGGATGGTGTTCACAGGGGCCTGAGGATGAGGGAAGGGATGAGGACTCCATGTTTCCGAAGGCTTGGTTTATTTTTTAATGATATATATTACATTAAAACTATACTAAAAGAATAGAAGAAAGGATTTCATCAGAAGGCTGGCTAAGAATAGAAAAAGAAAAAAATTATAACAAAGGCTTGTGGCTCGAACAGAGAGTCCGAGCCAGCTGAGTGTGATTGGCCATTAATTACAAACAACCACATGAGACCAATCCCAGATGCACCTGTTGCATCCCACAGCAGCAGATAATCAATGTTTACATTTTTTTCCTGAGGCCTTTCAGCTTCTCAGGAGGAAAAATCCTAAGGAAAGGATTTTCCATAAAAGATGTCTGCAACACCCTTGGATGGTGTAAAGTGCTGACACTGACTTGGGAGAGGATGGATGGAGGGGTACAAAAGCTGTTAATCCTTTTTAAACAGGGTCCTGGTGCTGCAGGTGGAGGTTTTCCAGCCATGGAGGTTGGTTCATGAGGAGGAAGTTCAGGCTGGACATCAGGAAGAATTCCCTTCATGGAAAGCATTGTTAGACACTGGCAGGGGCTGCCCAGGGAGGTTTGGAGTGTCCAGGGAGTGACTGGAGGTGGCACTCAGGGCTCTGGGCTGGGGATGGGGCACAGATGGGACTCCATGGAGGTGGCACTCAGGGCTGGGGACAGGCTGGGGATGGGGCACAGATGGGACTCCATGGAGGTGGCACTCAGGGCTGGGGACAGGCTGGGGATGGGGCCTGGAGTGTCCAGGGAGTGACTGGAGGTGGCACTCAAAACTCTTTGCTGGGGACAGGCTGGGGATGAGGCACAGCTGGGCCTCCATGGGCTGAGAGGGCTTTTCCAGCCTCAGGGATGCTGGTTTGTGTGGTGGGGAGGAGGCTGCTGCTCGCAGTGCTGCTGGCTCTGAGCTGTGAGCTGCACTCAGTGCTGCCTTTCCCAGAGCTGGTGCAGGCTGTGCCTGTTCCTGGCAGGGTTCCCTGCTGGAGGGTACAGCCTGTTCAGTGCAGTGCTGCCATCCCAGGGCTCTCACTCACCTGGGTGCTGCGTGGGGAGCAGTGGAGAGGGGCTGGGTGTGATTCCTGCAGCCTGCAGGGAGTGAGGGACTCTGAGGATTTCTGTCCCTGCTGTGCCTCTGAAATTCCCAGCTAAGCCACTTCTCCTTCAAGGCAAAGGTCCCTCCCTTCCCTCCCTGCCCTGGGCAGCATTTTCCTGCTCCCTGTCCCTCCTTGGCATCTGGTCGGTAAGCAGTGCAGAAGAAATGTGCTGGAGGGTGAATGTCTGGCTTTAAACGAGGAAAGGAGTAAAAAAACCCTCAAATTCCCTCCAGGTTCTGCCTCTGCTCTCCAGCCCCTGGAATGAACCAAGTTGCTCCAGTCTGGGAGCAGAACTGCTGGAGTTTGATGGAAAACTCACATGTGAGCCCTTCCAACTGCCTGTTTACACTAAAACAAGGATATTTTGGTTATTCCACTGGTCTCCTTTTGGAGGGTGAATTGTGTGAAGAATCCAGGATTTCCATACACAAACCCACCATGGCATTCAGTGTCACCAAGGTGGGGCAGGTGGGGGAGTTCCTTGCACTCCAGCAGCATTTTTGAGAGGAATAAAATAAATGGAGTCAGGAACAAGTGTCAAAAAGAGCCAGTTGTTGGGCAGAGCTGTGGAAGAGCCTCTGGGGAGCTGTTCCTTTGTGGCTGGCCTTGGAGCACTCTGGATTCTGGGCATCCCTGGGTTGAGATGTGCAGCCTGGAGATGGATTTGAGCTGCTCAGGATGTGCAGTGGTGTTTCCTGGTGATATCCAGGGGCTGGAGCTCTTCTCAGTCAGGAATGAAAATCTCCCCAGTATAACTGGTAGGTTTTTTCCTTTACTTTTTACAATATAAATAATATTTTCTTTGATTCACACAGGGCAAAAGAGAAGATCCAGTGTTATCTCTTTGCCCAGGGAAGGTTCAAAGTTGAATTGTTTCCTTTTGGAAATCCTAAAAGTTTTCTGACAATGTAGGCACAGGGAGATTGGCTTTTCCTGGGAGGGAGGAGAGGACCAGGAAGGGAGAAGAGGCCCTGGCACAGGGTGCCCAGAGAGTTTGAGTTTGTGCCATCCCCTGGATCCCTGGCAGTGCCCAAGGCCAGGCTGGACACTGGGGCTGGGAGCACCTGGGACAGTGGGAGGTGTCCCTGCCATGGCAGGGGTGGCACTGGATGAGTTTTAAGGTCCCTTCCCACCCCAAACCATGGTTCTGTGATATTTCACACATGTTCACTTCGCTCCTGTGTGTGTGAATTTATGTGGGGTGGTTTTGGGCATCATACTTTAAACAGGCAGCAAGAATTTAGGGAGTGAGGGACACCCACCCCTCTAGAAAACATTGAAAATAATAAAATGTTATTAAAAGCAGCAGAGGATGAAGATGTGTTAAATGTTTCCAATACAATGAAGGTTTTTGCAGAGGGAAGTGGCCACTTCTCCTTTGTGTCTGCAGGGGGCAGAGACAGTCCCTGCAGTCGGAGCAGGGAGATAATTTGAGGGTTGGGAATAGAATAACTCTGCTTAAAAACTACAACAATCCCAAAGCAGAAATCAGCACGACTGTTTTATTTTGGAATACTTGGGGATTTATGGGAAGAGTGTTTCAAGGCAATACTGGAAAGAGTATTTCAAGGCAACATTAGATTATATACAGTAAATGACTATATTTAATATCCCATCATTAGTGTATCATAAGGTATCTCAGTGCAGGCACAAGTCCCCAGAATTTTTTTAGGTGGTTTTATCACCATAAAATTGAAATTGGGCAAGGAGTGTCTGTGTCACCCTTGGCATGCAGCTCTGCCCAGAAGAGACCCCCAGAAGGGGCTGGTTTGGGGCTTTTCCTTTCACTGGAAAGGTGAAATTTCCCAAGTTTCTGTTTATTCTGAGCCTGTTCTCCACGTGCTGGGGCAGCGCAGCTGCTGTGGGTGAGGTGAGGAGAGGGAGGAGGAGGAGGAAGGGAAGGAGGAGGAGGAGGAGGAGGAGGCGGCACTCGCAGCCCTGAGCAGGGAGTGAGAGCTGCGGAGAGGGGCAGGGATGAGGATATGGAGCCTGCGGAGAGCAGCCCGGGGCAAGGCTGGGCCGGGCTCGGGGCCATCCGGGGCTGCTCCTGCACCTCCTGTCCCTGTCCCTGTCCCTGTCCCTGCAGCCCCTCCCGAGCGCTGGATGAGGAAGAGGTGCTGTGGCAAACGCAGTATGTAATGCCCTAACCCCCCTGGGGCTGAGCGCTGTGGGGCAGGGTTGGGTTTGAGGGCTCCTTTGGGGTCTGCACTGGGTTTGAGGTGTTTGGGAGAGCCCCTGGGGCTGGTGAGACGCTTGGATTGATTATAAATGGGTGAAGTGAGGGGTGTTTCCTTATGTGGGGGTCCCCAGAGGGTCCCTGTGTGGGGCAGCCCTTCATGCCACCCTGCCCCGTGTCAGGCTGGAGAAACCCCCAAGGCTGGAATAAAATGGGATTTAAGGTCCCTTCCCACCCAGGGAACCTCGGGACCAGGGAGAAGTTATTGTAACTGCTCCAGATAAAGCATTTCCAATGGATTTTAATGGAGGGGCTGGAGTTGGAGGTGGTTTGGTCCCACTAATCCTGGCAGGGCTTTGTAACAATCACCTGATGTTTGTATCAGTGGGTTTGGGAGGTGGATGTGGCAGAGCTGTAAAGATAGCAGAAAATTAGGGATTACGGAGGCTTTCAAGATTAACTGGATAATGATAAAGGAGATACCAGGCTGAAGAGGGCAGCTGGGAGTGTTGTTGGTAATGCTCAGGAATGGGAAAAGAGAATTCTTGAAGTTCTGCAGTTTGTTTTGGAATTTCATCAAACTTGGAAAAGAAGTCAGACTAAGCCCAAACTGCAGCCATCCTCTGACCTACCCACCTCGTCTTCTTTCAGGCAAAATATTTGAAAGGTAGAAGTTGCATTTTTAAATGGCTTTTTATATTTGATGCAGTTTCTGGAAGATGAATGATCTGGTGTTTTGGGAGATCCATGGTCTGGGAGTGTGTTGTGGGATGTGTGTGTGCCGTGAGGGGATGGATGGATGGATGGATGGATGGATGGATGGATGGATGGATGGATGGATGGATGGATGGATGGATGGATGGATGGATGGATGGATGGATGGATGGATGGATGGATGGTCTCCTCCTGGATCCCCTCATTCATGGTGTTTATCCCAGCCTTGCCCTGGCACCTCATCAGCCTTGGGTGTTCTGCACTCTCACTCCTCTTCCCAACTGAGTTTCAGTTGCTCAGCAAGAAGCAAGATCACAATTCCAGCCTTTCCCTTGGAAAGAAAGGAGAAAGCTCATCCTGAATTTCCCATGGAAGTCAGGGAGCCTTTCCCAGGCACCTTCTGCTGTTCCTGGGACCCAGGTAACTCTGGATTTGCAGCAGAATGAGCTGAATCCAGGGCTAAACCTGCAATCTGTTGATGAACAGGGAACTTGAGGGCTGATTGCCAAATGTTCAGATGAGTGACTGGGGCTGTGACTTAAATATTGGCAGGAGGAGGCTGGGGGCAGCTGGCAGAAAGATGCAGAGCTGTGTCAGTTTGGGAATGTGATCCTTATGGAGAGGATCTTAGGTTTCTTTTTCCATGATCCTGCCTTGATTTCCCGCAGGAGCTGTGTCTGCTCCATCCCTGCTGATCAGGATTGGGAATTAGGGTATAATACAAAACATAAATGTGTGTGTGTCTGTATGGCCCTGTATAGGTATTAACTCTGGTCTCAGTGTCAAAACCCAGATCCTGCCTCCAGCTGGTCCTTGGATCTGATATCAGAGCTGGAAATTCTTGTTTTGAGCTAAATCTTATCCAGACCTTCCTCTTCTCTCCAATTAAAATCCAGTCTCTTGTGGTGGTCATTTTCCCCTTAAGAACTGCAGATTCTTACCCAGACCATCAATAAATATGCCAATAATTTAATTAAATCTTTGTGTGTATGTGCCCTGCCAGCATTAGTTTCCCTGGCTTGACTGCACATTGTAAAGATTGTGTGATCTGGCTGAATTTCTCCTTTTTCCACCTGGAATTTTTGCACAGTCCCTGCCTCTCTATTTAAATGTGTCCTCAGAAAGTGGTTCTAACTTAAAAGCTGGAATACAAACGTTTCTTTCTTGCTGTAAAATCCTTGTAATCCAGCTGGAGTGAGAAAAAAAAAATGATCAAATGCAAACTGTTAATCCCTGTGGGTCCTGGAGATTCCCAGTTCCCACTCCATGCTCTGGGTCCCACTACACACAGGCAGCAGGGATTGGGATTGCGATTTTTGCTGCATTTTTCCTTCAGAATTACACATTCCCTCGAGACTGGGCAAGTTAAAGCTGGGAAAATCCAGTGGTTTTGGAAAGGAGGGGTGAGAAAATGGATCTCGGGGAGGACAGGGCTGGAGGAGCCTCCGGGGTTGGTTACGGAGCTCTCGGGATGTGAAATGTGACCGAGTGACTAAAATGGATCATGGACTTTCTGATAAAAAAAATAAAGGAATTCTGCTCTTTATTTTAAGCCAATGTCCTAAAAATAACCTCCGGCAGCATTTAAAGGGACAAGCTTCCAAATCTCCTCCTCCCTCCCCAAAAATCGAGCATCCCTCTGCCTTTGGGGCTGGGTATCCACAGGCACCGCTCCGGAGCCGCTCCCAGCCGAGCCTGCCGGGGCTGGGGCTGCTGCTGCCGCTCCCATTCCCAGTTTTTGGGGCATTTTGAGGCTGTTTTCCGGCAGCGATGGAGTTAAAGGCTGCTCCGTGGTGCATGCTGGTACGAGGCTGTTTGATGATGGAGCCGTAGTGCCCTGCTAGCGGCATGTGCTGGGGATGGATGGATGGATGGATGGATGATGGGAAGTGTGGCACTGGGATAAGGACATTTCCCTGGGCCGTCCCTCCATCCCTGGGGGTTTTCCTGCCTCCCCAGGCTCGCAGCCATGTAGGAATCGTGGCAGCCTCGGCAGAGCCATCCCGCGGTGGGGATGAAGGGTAGGGGCTGCTGGGAGACAGGATCGCTGCGCTCCTTCTGCAACGCCGGCTGTCTGAATAAATTCCACAAGGGTTAGTGGCCTTCCCGGCGTCCTGGATGCATCCCTGGGGCTGCTCTGCTGGGGTGGGCTGGGGAGGAGATGTTTAACCCCGTACCAGAAATATTAGGAATGCACGTGTGGGATCTGCCCTGCAGGCATCATGTGCTACAGCCCTGCTGGGTTTGGTTGGAGATGGACAAAGTGTGGGGCTCCTGCTTTATCAGGTGTTTAAAAATCCAGAATAACTCAGTTTGAATTCAAAAAACCCTCTGAATTTGCTGATAATTTGTTCTGTTCGGGTACCTTTAATTGCACAGGGTGTTGGGCTGTTTGTCATGGGTAAATCAGTCCCTTTCGATGTCAGGATGTATTTTTTGAGTTCTAAGCCAAATTCCTTTGAGTTGAGATGGAATGGGAGCGTGGCTGTGTTGGTCCTGTGCTGTTCCCTGCCCATGCCATGCTGAGGGGCAGAGCTGTTCTCCAGGAACACTGAGCTGTGTTTAGGGTGTGCACTGAAATGTCCTGTCTGTCCCTGCCCTCTGTGTCATTCCAGGTGATTCCCAGTAGAGCCCAGTGCTGGGTGTGCAGGAGCACTGTCCTTCATGGGATAAAGGATGCTGTGCCCAAATCTGCTGTGTTTTGGGACACAAACCCCCTTTTTGGTGTTTTTTCCTCAGTGGGATGAAGCAGGAAGAGGCTGGGGGTGGGTCCTGCCTTTCAGTTCAGCTTTGGTGTTGCTTCATGGCAGCACTGACAATTCATGGAAGTGTTCCAGGCTAGGTTGGAGCAGCCTGGGACAGTGGAAGGTGTCCCTGCCGTGGCAGGGGTGGCACTTGATGGGCTTTAAGGTCATTCCCAACCCATTCCATGATTCATCAGTGGAGGGGCTGAGCAAAATCCAGTGTCTGACAGTGAAGGCTGATGGTGAGAAGTGAGGACTTGCAGGATATTCTTTGCTCTCCTTGGACACCAGAGGCAGCTCCCCTGTCCTGGGCACTGGCAGCTCATCACATCCCTTGTTTTATTTCTTTTATTTCTGTCCCTGCTGTGCTCCAAGGGTCTGCCTGCAGGGACCTGGTGATTCACACTTGGGCCTTGTGATGGTCAAATCCAAATGTTGCTGCTTTGATGTAGTTTGGGATGATGCCAGCACACAGGGAATGGCTCCCAGTGCCAGGGGGCAGGGATGGATGGGATATTGGGAATTGGGAATTGTTCCCTGGCAGGGTGGGCAGGCCCTGGCACAGGGTGCCCATCCTGGATCCCTGGCAGTGCCCAAGGCCAGGTTGGACACTGGGGCTGGAGCAGCCTGGGACAGTGGGAGGTGTCCCTGCCATGGCTGGGGTGGCACTGGATGGGCTTGAATGTCCCTTCCCACCCAACCCATGCCATGATCCCATGGTCCTGTGTCACTCCCCTCCCTCTTGTTGTCCCATCCTGCTCTCAAGCATCACTTCACAATAAATCATTTTATCTAAATGCAATTTCCTTCCCCCAGAAATGGGCGAGGAAAGGAAGAATGCAAATAGGTCAAATCAAAATTCAAGCAATTGAGGATTTACAGCTAGCTTCAGATGACCAAAAAGAAAAAAAAAATCTTTTTTATCAAATCCAGATTGTCCCCTTCCCTTTGCTTCCCTTCTCGAGCTGCTTTTCCAGCTGGGTGACGTAAGGACATGCGTGTTCCAGGAGTTCTGCACAGAGCTTTACATAACAAGCCTTCAGTGGAGAATAAAATGCCCCAAACCAGAATTATTCTCATCAAAAGCTGAAACCAGTCTTGTGTGAAAATCTGGGGAAGGTGAGTGGTGAGCCCTGGAGAAATGGGGAGTGGGCTTGGGAAGTGCAGGGAGGAACCTGGGGAGAGGTTTTGAGGGTGTCTGAGGTGAGATTGGGGTATTCCCATGGCTGGCCTGGTCTTTTTCTGCCCCCAAAGCATCTCTCCCCCATTTTATGGTGGTATTTCGGGCAAGCTTTGCAGTGACATGGAAAAATTTTCCCTGTCTGGTGGGGGAACATCCATTTCACACATGTGGAGCAAATTTGACAAACCCAGAGGCTTTTGGCCCTGGGACGTGACAGGCAAATATTTGTCATGTTTTAACAGCAAACTGAACCCCAAAGCTGGGAAAATGTTGGCTTTTAAAACCAATTTACTGTAAAAACTGTGATGTGCAAAGTGTGTCGCTCTGGTAAGCACATTCCCCATTGGAAATGCAATATTTTGGATGGGAAAATACATCCCAGGGTGGCTTTGCTTTTCATTTAGAAATCCTCATGCTGTGATTTTTTTTTTCCCTACCAAAATTTTGTCCTTAAATCCACTTATCTCCTCAAAAGGAGCTGTCTGAATTATGTTTAAAATGCTGATGAGTTTTAATGAGCAGCCCAGGGAAGAGCTGGGCCTGGCTGTGCTCGGCAGGAGATTCCTTGGGAGCAGAGGAGCTCAGCCTGGAGGCCTTGGGTGGCTTCAGGAGCTCCTTTTGTGCTTGTAAGATAAAACCAATTACTGAATCTTTGGGTTGAATGATTCAATATTCCAGAATGATTGGTTTGGAAGGGTCCTTGAAGTGCCACCCCTGCCATGAACAGGGACACCTCCCACCATGCCAGGGTGCTCCAAGCCCTGTCCAGCCTGGCCTTGGGCACTGCCAGGGGTCCAGGGGATGGCACAAGTTGTGCCAGTGCTCTTTTGATTATACAGAGACAATGTTTTTGTGTGTTAAGGGGCTGGTCTGGTTGAGTCAGAGCTGATAGGATCTTGGGTTTTGGCTTTGTGGCCAAATTAAGGAGGAAGGAGTGAGGTGCTGAAGCCTTTAGAGCCAGAGGAATGCAGACACTTCACTTGCTGTGCACAGGAAGGTCTGTGGGTAGCTAGCAGATTAAGATAATTAGCTTCTCATTAGTTAATTTTGAGGATCTCAAAGCTCTTGCCAGTAGAAGCAGTGCTGTTGCTGCTTTCAGAGGGCATTTCCATCAGGAATTTCCCTCTCCAGCTCCATGCTGTGTGTTTGGTGCTGGGTTTCTTACCATGCCCAAATGCAGTCTGTCGTTAATATTTGGTGGTGACATGGGCAATTATCCTCAAAGGAAACTCAGATCCTGGGCTGCACCTGGCCCACAGCTTCAGCACGCAGAGGGGACCATAAAACAGATGGAAAAATGCATTTCTCTCCCTATAGACATGCAGGGTGTATTTATTTCATGGCCCAGCTAGGAACCATTGAAATGAGTGTTTAAAGTCTGCTCAGGAATGAGCTGGATTACATTTCCAGGAGGACCAAGCACAGGTGGTGATGGACAGGCTGTATCCTGCTCCCAAAGCAGGTGTGTTGGTTCAGCCTTTATCCAGATTTATTTAGAAGTTTCTGAGGTGGGGAGCTCTTTCCTGAGAGTTTTGGCATGGGGAGATGCTGAATCCATGGGCTGCATCCTGGTTGTTCTGCTCCTGGGTTAGGAGTCTGGAACTTGGGCTGGGGCAGTGTCTGCTGGAGCTGCTGGAGAACTGGAGGTGTTTTATTGCAGCTTTAGCAGTGGTGGCTGCTGGTTTATTTGTGAAAAGCGCTTAAAATCTGTAATCAGGGCTGGTGGATCCACCTGCTTTAAAATAAAGCCTGGATTCTCCATGGCTGAGTCACGGGTCACTCAGGGTGCATTGATATGGGGCCCTGCCCGTGTCCTTTGGTGTGGATGGTTTTTCCAGGTGAAATAATGATGTAAGAATGTCCATGGAGGTGTTTGGAGATGTTTCATGTTGTGAATCCTTTCATTTCAAGAAGTGGGAGCTCAGGGAGCTCGGTGTGAGCTGGGATGTCCAGGGAGAAGTGGAAGGAAACTTTTCCCTGTGACTGCCCTTGGCCCCAGGGCTGGGGGAGTGGATGTGGAGCTGTCTCTGTGCTCTGGGCTGTGCCAGGGCAGCTCAGGCTGAGCTCAGGGCAAGGCTCTTCCCCCAGAGGGTGCTGGCACTGCCCAGGCTGCCCAGGGAATGGGCACGGCCCCGAGGCTGCCAGAGCTCCAGGAGCCTTTGGGCAGCACTGCCAGGGATGGACAGGGTGGGGTTGTTGGGGGTCTGGGCAGGGACAGGGGCTGGGATGGATGATCCTGGGGGTCAGTTCAGGGAATTCCATGGTCCTATTCCATGGTTCCATTCCATGGTTCCATTCCATGGTTCCATTCCATGGTTCCTATTCCATGGTTCCATTCCATGTTCCTATTCCATGGTTCCATTCCATGGTTCCAATTCCATGGTTCCAATTCCATGGTTCCAATTCCATGGTTCCATTCCATGGTTCCATTCCATGGTTCCATTCCATGGTTCCATTCCATGGTTCCATTCCATGATTCCATTCCATGGTTCCATTCCATGTTCCTATTCCACGGTTCCATTCCACGGTTCCAATTCCACGGTTCCATTCCACGGTTCCATTCCACGGTTCCATTCCACGGTTCCATTCCATGGTTCCATTCCACGATCCCATTCCATGATTGTCACTGGGATGAGCTCGTGGGGCAGCGAGTGTCCCTGGGGCCATCAGGGAATGGCAGTGGCCAGAGCTGGCCAAGCCCATCCTTCCCAGCAGTGAGCCTTAAACACTCATCAAAGCACCAGATCATGTGCTGAGGGCAGGGAATGTTTATTTTCTTTCCAGGGATGCCCTCTCTGCCCTGTTCCCTTTCATTTTCAGCAGTGTGAAGGTGGATTCCTGCCCACAAGCACATGTGGCTTGGCTGGCAGAGGATTGTCGCAGACATTTCTCCACAGAAATCCTTTCTTTCGGATTTCTGCGTCTCCTGGAGGCCAGAGGCCCCCGAAGAGAAGGTAAACAATGATTATCAGCTGCTCTGGAATGCAACGGGGACACCTTGATTGGTTCATTTCCTATGTTTATAATTAAGGGCCAATCACCAGTACAAGCTAGGAGACTGAGTCCCTGGACACAGCTTTGTTTGAGATTCTTTTCTATCTATTCTTAGCTTAGCTAGCAGCTCTGCAAACCTCTCTCTATATTCTATTTAGTATAGTCATAATGTATTATATAATATCTTAATAAATCAAGCCTTCTGATCAAGAAACAAGATTCGCCGTCTCTCTCTCACCAGCAGCGCCCACTCAGGTTGCTGTAATAGAGGATGCATCCCCAGGACGTGCAGGTGCCATGGAAATGGTTCAGGGACAGGGTTTAGGGTGGGCCTGGAGGTGTTGGAGTTCATGGTTGGACTCAGTGACCTTAAAGGGCTTTCCCAACCCAAATAATCCTGGCATTCTGAGCCATGGATGCACTGCCTGGGAGCTCTGGTACCAGCACAAGGCAGGAGCTGCTCTGCACCTCAGAGCTGATCAGCAGCAATCACTAATAACAGGAGTTTATTAGCTGTATCTTAATTACAAAGCACAGTAATTAGGGAGGAAGTGGCCATCCTGACAGCCTGATGGTGTTAATTAGACACCAGAAATGCTCTTCTAGAATTGGAAGGGAGATGAGCTCCCAGCTCCATCAGACAGCTCTGCAATACAGGCCCTGCCTGCAGCAGGAGTGGATTTCTTCGTCTTTTCCCTTTTCCCCTGATCTCTGTGCACTGACAGCCAGCACAGCACTTCCTGCAGTGTGTGCCCTTCTCCCTGTCTGTGCTGAGCTGCTGAGAGACTCCAGGGATGGATTGGCTGTTCCAGGAGCTCTGGCAGTGAATCACTGCCAGGACCTGCTGTGCCTGGCCTGGCCTCAGCCCCTGCTGCTCTGTCCTGCTGCTGGAGCAGCTGTCAGTGCTGCTGTGCTGGTGCCTCCTGCAGGGATCAAACCTGGATTTCCTGTGCTCCCACAGCAGGCACTGAGCCCAGGAGGGGCCTGGGGCTGTCCTGGCTGTAAAGGAGGTGGTGCCAGGCATGGGGCCCATGTGGGATGGTCCCTGGCTCACCACAGGCACTGAACTGTGACTTCCTGCTCTAACCTGGGATGTGTGACAGTGCCCTGACCTTGGGGACAGGTTTGTTATCCTGTGACACCCATGAAATGACCTGTCCTTGCAGGGGAGGTGACCTGGGGACAGAGGGGCTGGAAAGCTGCTGGTGGGAAAACTCTGGAGGTGCTGGTGGCAGCAGCTGGACATGAGCCCAGATGTGCCCAGGTGTGCCCAGAGGCCACGGACAGCTGGGCTGTGTCGCCCTGGGGTGGCAGCAGGAGCAGGGCAGTGCCCGTGCCCTGAGCTGGCACTGCTGGGGCACCTCCAGGGCTGGGGCAGCTCTGGGACCCTCCTGACAGGAGAGACCTGGAGGGGCTGGAGCGTGTGCAGGGCAGGGAACGGAGCTGGGAAGGGGCTGGAGCCCCAGGAGAGGCTGAGGGAGCTGGGCAGGGGCTCAGCCTGGAGCAAAGGAGGCTCAGGGGCCCTTGTGGCTCTGCACAGCTCCTGACAGGAGGGGACAGCCGGGGGGGTCGGGCTGTGCTCCAGGGAACAGGGACAGGAGCAGAGGGAACGGCCTCAGGCTGGGCCAGGGCAGGGGCAGGGGGGATTTTGGGGAAATTCCTTCATGGGAAGGGCAGTCAGGCACAGCTGCCCAGGGAGGTTTGGAGTGCCCATCCCTCATCCCTGGAGGTGTCCCAGGAAGGCCGTGTGGATTTGGCACTCAGTGCTTTGGGCTGGGGATTGGGCTCAGCTGGGACTTGATGGGCTTGGAGGCTTTCCCTGCCTGTGGGTTCAGAGGGAGCAGGATTGAAATACAAATTAAAGGTGATGGAAGCTGGGAGCCTTTCTGGGACTGCTGCTGCCCTGCTGCCATCCTCCCCATCCTCCCTGAGCCTTGGCAGAGCAGGGGGGCTGGGAGGCTCCCAGCTCCTGCCCGTGTGAGCTGTGCCTTTGGCGTGTCCTGACCTTGGGGAATGGAGCAGGGGGGACACCTGACACCCCTGGATCCTGTTACCCCGGGTAAGCTGAGCCCTGCCGGCTCGGGAGGGGCTCAGTGCCCATCAGGAGGTGCCTGTGTCTCCGTGGCCTCACTGCAGCTCAGCCTGGGTGTTCCTGCAAAGCCTGGGATGAGCTGAGCTTGGGGCCTGCAGGGATGAGCTGAGCCCTGATCCTGAGGCAGGGGACATGACACCTGCTGGATTTGGGAGAATGGAGGCTCAGGGGCTCTCTGAGCCTCTCTGGGTGGCCCAGCAGGGATTGGGTTGGGCTGCCTGTGTCCCACCATCCCTGCTCGTGCTGCTGGGGTTTGCTGTTCCCCTGTGATCCTGCAGAGCCGTGGGTGTGACAGGGACAGAGCCTGCCCTGTCCCTTCCCTGCCTCCCCCTCCCTGGGAGTGAAGCCCTTGTCATCTCCTGCTTGTTCCAGGGTCAGTGAGCAAGGAGGGAGCTGACAGGAGTGTGGGAGTGTCCTTTGCACATCTCCCACTGCTTTCTGTGAGCTGGAGGGAGCCTGGGGCAGCATCTGTGTTCCCTGCTCATGGGAGACTTCCAGAAAAAACCATAAATGGATCTGGGCTGGATTCACTGTGGTGAGCCCCTGGGAGTGGTCCTGGCTACCCCAAGGATGGTGTTATCCCCAGGGATCCTGGGAGCTCTCCAACCCTGATGGATGCCAGGGCAGAGGGCAGCCCATCTGTGAGCTCCCCTCCTCGCCCTGCTGACATTGGAGATGGACCTGGGGCTGGAAAATGTTTAAGCATCATAAAAAATGGATGTCCAGTGATGCAGAAGGAGACATCCAAGACCTGCCATGGTGTCAGTGGCAGCGTGCCAGGGTTTGCTGTGCCAGGGTTTGCTGTGCCCTGTGGAAGAGGAGGGCTGTGACCGTGTTCACAGGGGTCTCAGGTTGAGGGAAGAGATGAGGATCTGACTCCATGTTTCAGAAGGCTGATTTATTATTTTATGATATATATTTCATTAAAACTATACTAAAACAACAGAAGAAAGGATTTCATCAGAAGGCTGACTAAGAATAGAATAGGAAGGAATGATAACAAAGGTTTGTGGCTCAGGCTCTCTGTCCGCGCCAGCTGACTGTGATTGGCCATTAATTAGGAAAAACCAACATGGGCCAATCACAGATGCACCTGTTGCATTCCACAGCAGCAGATAACCATTGTTTACATTTTGTTCCTGAGGCTTCTCAGCTTCTCAGGAGGAAAAATCCTAAGGAAAGGATTTTTCATCAAGGATGTCTGTGACACAGGGTGTCACCTCCCAGCTGTCACACTGGTCACTTCTGTGAGTATCTGCACTGAAAATACCTCATTTCCCCCAAAGTATTGGAATTTTAGTTATTTCTGCCCTTTTTTGGGATTGTTCCTGGCTAAGGAAGCTGCTTGTGCCTGGCCTGGTGTCCTGCTCCTGCCTGTCACCCCTTCAGGGACTCAGGGACTTCTTGTCCCCAAGCTCATGGTGCCACCAGGCTGTGGCAGCTGCTCCATTTCAGTGTGGGGGAGTGATGCAAATCCGTAGGAATCGCTGGATACTGAAGGATTCAGTGACTAAAGGAACAGAAACAATTAATGAACAAGTTTTGGACATTTTCTGGCGTGCTTTGGACAAGAACAAGTGACTGAATTATTTATGATGCCACTTGTGTCTGTGGGCTAAATATTCCCTTGGAGATGGCCCTGGAGGTGCAGGCAGGGCAAGTCCTGCCTTGGGTCAGGTGTGGGCTGTGAATTCAGAGGGCACAGAGACATCAGAGCAGGGCTGGTGTGGTGAAGGGCAAATGGGAGAAGTTCAGCTGGATGTGGATGTTTCAGAGGCTCAGGAAGGGACACAGAGGTCTGTGCCTCTGTCCTGCTGATATGGATCTACCCAGGAATGAGAAATGCTTTCACAGGCAGCTTTGGGCGGGTGGTGGGGAGGGTAACTGGATATCCAGGCTGACTGCAGGATTCTGGAGTGATGGGGCCTCCTGCAAGGTCACCACAGCTCCCAGCCAGGGCATGGCTTGGGCTGGAAGGGCCTTAAAGCCCATCCAGTGCCACCCCTTCCACCAAGCCCCAGTGTCCAGCCTGGCCTTGGGCACTGCCAGGGATCCAGGATGGGCACCCTGTGCCAGGGCCTGCCCACCCTGCCAGGGAACAATTCCCAGTTCCCAATATCCCATCCAGCCCTGCCCTCTGGCACTGGGAGCCATTCCCTGTGTCCTGTCCCTCCATCCCTTGTCCCCAGTCCCTCTCCAGCTCTCCTGAGCCCCTTTGGGCACTGGCAGGACCTGCTGGGATCCCTGGGCTGTTCCTGGCACTCCCTGCCCCAGCTCTGCACCCACACTGCTCCTGGAGTTCAGCACTTGGTGTGTCGCTGCTGTTCCGAGCTGCAGAATGAAAAAGTTTCTATTTTTATCAAGCCATTAGTTTAATTTTTTAAAAATTTTCTTTCCTGGCAGTGAGCTGTGCTGCTGAGCCCCCAATTATCTGCTAATGAGCCGTTATTTCCCTGTAATCACTCCTTCCCCTTCATGTTTTTGCTCATTGCTATTCACAAGTGCCCTCAGGGGACAGGAGGGACAGAGGGCCTGTCCAGCAGCGCTCACTGTGACTCTCCAGTGCTCCCACAAAAGCATCAGCTGGGCTCATTGGATCTCCTGCTGTGTTCCCTGCCAGCTCTGCCCCTCAGATCCCTGCTCAGGAGCTTTCAAGGCTGGGTCTGTGCTTTTCCGTAGGGCTCCCAACTCCTCATCCCTTTGGGAACAGGGAACAGAGCGTTGTGGGCAAAAGGCAGAGCAAAAAAACAGCCACCAATCCTCCACCTCCTCCGAAAGCCAGCAAAGTGGCATCTTGCAAAGCTTCTTGGCTCCTCCTGAGGAGAGTTTTGGAAGGATTGTGAAGAAAAATCCACTGGGAAGATTTGTGAAGCAGCACTGATGCCTGCCTGTGCTTCAGCCCACATACGTACATACATACATATATATATGTGTGTGTGTGTGTGCGTGTGTGTTTATTTATTTATTTATATGTATGTATTTATAGAGTCACAGAATGGTTTTTCTGTTGGAAAAGCCCCCTGAGAGCATCAAGTCCAACTGTTCCCCTAGGACTGCCGAGGCCACCACTGCCCCATGTCCCCAAGTGCCACGTGCACACAGCTGTTAAATCCCTGCAGGAATGGGGGTCCAGCACTGCCCTGGGCAGCTGTGCCAGTGCCTGAGCATCCTTTCAGTGATTAGAAATTATCCCAAAATCCCCCCTGCCCCTGCCCTGGCCCAGCCTGAGGCCGTTCCCTCTGCTCCTGTCCCTGTTCCCTGGAGCACAGCCCGACCCCCCCGGCTGTCCCCTCCTGTCAGGAGCTGTGCAGAGCCACAAGGGCCCCCTGAGCCTCCTTTGCTCCAGGCTGAGCCCCTGCCCAGCTCCCTCAGCCTCTCCTGGGGCTCCAGCCCCTTCCCAGCTCCGTTCCCTGCCCTGCACACGCTCCAGCACTCAGGGACACAGGGACAATGCTCTCCCCCCTCAGGGCTCTGTGTCACGGCTGCCCCTCTGTAGCTGCTCCCTTTTCCAGCTTTGCTTCCTGAGTTTCTGGAGTTGTTCTGTATGGACTGTCAAAATGTCTCCAGTTGACTTCTCCCATTTCTGCCCAGCCCTGTCCTCCAGTCCCTGTCCCTCTGGGATGTGTTTCCCAGCCCCAGTGCCATCAGGGATGTCCTTTACTGGGATACTCTGGAAGTGCAGGATCTCAAACTGGCTGTGGGCTGGTGAGGACGTAGCAGAAATCACCTCCTGTCTCAAATTTGCCTTCTCTGTTTCTATAACCCTGAATTCATCTGCTCTTGTAGCTTACTTTTCCAAGTTCCATTGGGATTTGTGTGTTTTTAGGAGCAGCCGTGACCAGAGGCTCCAGGGCCGCCTCTTGGGTTGGGTCTCTCCACTGAGGCCATGAGAAGTCTTGGTTTGATCACATCCCATTTCACCTCCATTTCCTCAGTGTGTCCATCCTCTTTGTGGTTCAAGCCCTGCCTTTTGCTGTGTTTTTAACTCAATCTGTGTGACTCTGTAGCCTGAATTTCATCTTATTGGGGTTGTTTGGGTGTTGGGAAAACCCCATTTGTGCTGGGAAGTGCAGGAGTGCAGTCCAGGCAAAGTGCAGCCTGTGCTGCTCAGGATTATTGACCAGGAGCATCATCATCATTTTGTAATTGCAGCAATAAAATGTTCAATGGCCAGGCTGGGAATGCTGCAGTGATGGGAATGGAGATGCTTTGTGCTTTCCCACTGCCCATTTCTGTATCCTGCTTATTTTCATAGAACCATGGAATGCTTTGGGCTGGATGGGCTTAAAACTCATCCAGTGCCACCCCTGCCATGGCAGGGACACCTCCCACTGTCCCAGGGTGTCCCAGCCCCAATGTCCAGCCTGGCCTTGGGCACTGCCAGGGATCCAGGGGCAGCCACAGCTGCTCTGGGCACCCTGTGCCGGGGCCTGCCCACCCTGCCAGGGAACAATTCCCAATTCCCAATATCCCATCCATCCCTGCCCTCTGGCACTGGGAGCCATTCCCTGTGTCCTGTCCCTCCATCCCTTGTCCCCAGTCCCTCTGCAGCTCTCCTGGAGCCCCTTCAGGCCCTGCAAGGGGCTCTGAGCTCTCCCTGGAGCCTTCTCCTCTCCAGGTGAGCACCCCAGGAGCAGTGGCCTTTGGTCTCTGGCTTTGCTCTCTGGAGCCCCATCACCAGCTGGGCCTCCCCTCCTGCCCCCACTGAATGTGACTTTGGGGTGTGTCCCAGCTTGTCAGGAGCAGCCACTTTTCCCTGTTTTTAGGCTCCCATTTGCCTGCTCCCATTTCCCTTTGCATTACTGGGGAGAAGGCCCAGCCCTGGCAGGTTGGTGGCAATTGCTGAGCGATCACCCGGATTTGGAATGATTTATGAATGATTATTTTCCCTACTATTTTGATGATTAATTCTCAGTGTAATTCTTTCTAACCACCAAAATTCCGCCTGTTCCTGCATCTGCAGCTGCTATAAACCTCATCCATCTCCCTGGCAGCCGGGCCAGGCTATTAAATATAGATCCCTGCTCCATTTAATATTCATAGCGATTAAAAGTGATGAAAGCAGCTGTGTCTGCCAGAGCCAGGCTGGAAATTGCTCTGCCTCAGCAATGACGGGTGAGCAGCAGATCCCAGATATCAGGATAATTCCACACAGGAAGGGCTGCTGGTTCTGAATCATACCTTTGCTTGGGGTTGGGATAAATGGGGAATCTGGAAAGGAGATGGGATTGATTTGTGTGGTTTGCTGTGAGAAGAAAGAGCTTGGAGTTTCAGCTGGGATGGCTGCAGGATTTGCTGCTGCCTGATCCTCATGGACATCTTCCACTCTGTCTGTGGAGGAGAAAAGCCTTTTTCCAGTCAGTGGGATACTTTCCATACTTCTAGATCCAAAACTCCCAGACAAGTGTGGGAAAAGGCAGGAGAAAGTGCACAAGAGGGGAATGGAGGCATAATCCATGCTGTGCTGGAGGTGGGACCATCCAGGCCTGAAGGCAGCTTGTTCCAGGGCTGGGAACAGCCAGGGTTGGCACTCTGAGGCTTCCAAGCTCAGCTCCCCTGGCAGATGTGCAGGTCCTGCTGCCCATGGGGAAATCAGCTGCTGAGATGCCCCTTTGTCACTGCTGTGGTCTCTGGTGCCTTTGGGGCAGCCCAGGAATGCTGTTTGAATTAAAGCCATCAGCTTTCCTTCTGTCCCACCTGAGCTTTCCCTGTGGGCAGCACTCAGGGATCTCTGCTCTGGGCTCCTTGACTTCGCTCCTGCAGTATTGATCCTGCACTTCCACCCCCCCATCAGGAGAAAGCTGGGTTTAATTCCCAGCCAGGGCCAGCCCTGCCTCTGGAGGCTCCCGAGGCTCTGATGCAGTGGTGGGGAAGCAGCTCAGGCTTGCAGGAATCTCTTGGGGAGAGATTCACAGTGATGCAGGAGGCACAAGGACTGCTGCTGGAAATGAGGATACTTGGGAAGGGAGAGTTTTCCACTCCCAGGGAGAGGGAAGGAGGAAGGTGAGGGATGGAGGAAGGTGAGGAGAGCTGTGCTGGCCTTGGAGAGGAGGATAAGCAGGGGTGAACTGCCTGCCCCAGGCATGGTGTGGGGCTGAGGAGCTGTGGTGTTTTGGGCTGGAGACATCACAGCCAGGCTCTGGATGCAGTTTGGGAACTTTGGAATAATTTTGGTCTAATGCTGAACCTTTCAATCCCTTTTCCTCCTGCTGGTTTGAAAAGGTTCTTCCCAGCTATGCTCATCCACAGGCACCACTGGAGCAGCCCAGCCATGAGCAGCAGCCCCCTGGGATTGCTCCCTGGTGGTTTTGGGGTGGGAGCTCTGTGTGGCAGTGCATCCCTGTCCCTGGGATCCCCATGGATGGACTGCAAAGTCCCAGTGTGCCCCCAGTGTGTCTCCAGGGCATGGGGACGCTCTGGTGTTGTGCCTCCAGCCAGCAGCTTTCCCACCAGCTCTGCAGGAATTGCAGGCAATGAGGGAAGATTTCAGGATGGAAAAAGGGGAGGAAAGGGAGCTCTGCCTTGGTGGCTCTGCTGGGCTGCTGCTCCAGGCACTGAGGTTTGTGTTTGAGAAACCAGCCTGAGGAGGCTTATGGCCATGGCTGCCGATCCATTTTCCATAGATTAAATTGCATCACAGCTCCAAAAATAATCTGCCCAGCTTATGGTGAGGCTGCCTGTTCCTATAGCAACCCTGCGTGCCCGTGCCCTACAAACCACAGCCAGCCCAGCTGCTCCCCGTCCAAACAAAGCAGCAGGGCTGGGCTCGGGGAGCGCCGGGCTTTGGGGACGGAGGTGTCAAATACCAGCCTGGAGTGCTCCCGGATTTATGGGAAGCTGCTGTGCTTTGTGTCTCTGGGATTTGAGCCTGAGTTTGCAGATGTGCATAGTGAGGAGAGCGGGAAGCAGCAGCTGCATTTGTGGAGCACTGCTGGAGCGAGGGGGGAAGGAGGAGGAGGAGGAGGAGGAGGGTGTTATGTGGGTTACTGCAGTGCCTGGGGCCAGCCCTGCTGTGCCACACTTGTGTCGTGGCACAGGGAAGAGGGTTGGGGTTGGAGCTGGGTGGTGATGGCTGCTCACTGTGCTCTGGTCCTGGGTCCCAGAGGTGCTGGCCGGGGCAAAGCTTGGCTGCAGGATGGAGAGGGGGATGAATTCAAATCATGAATAGTTCCCCTGTGCCACTGGTGAGCACAGGGAAATCTCCAGAGCTCACTGGGAGTGCAGGAATCCTTAGGAGGATGCTGTGGAGGCTGGGCTGCCTCATCCACAGCACAGGAGCCAGAGGAACCTGGCAATTTGTTGTCAAATTTTTCCTGCCAGCCTTTCATGTTTGTTTTCTTGAGGAGCTTTTGTTCCCTGGGGAAGAGCGACAGGAATTCCTGCTGAATGTCTGCCTTTCATGAGGAGCAGCAGGGTGAGCTGGGGTGAAGCTCCTGAGCCAGGGATGTGCTGCTTCCCAAGGGCCACCTGCACCCCAGCATGGCACTGGGAGCCCCCTGCCACCCCTGAGGGTTTGGGGCTCCAGGCAGGAGCTTGGTTCCATGGAGAGCAGGTGAGGGTGGGTGGGAGCACCTGTGTGGAAAGAGGGGATCCATCCCTGAGCCCTTCCCTGTGCAGGGACAGGGTGTGCTGGGGGCTGGAAGCCAGGGATGGCAGCACTCTGTGTGTGCTGCCTGTGGGGAGGAGCAGGGAGCCCTCCCTGGCTCCTGCAGGGCCTCCAGGCTTTGTGCTGCTCCTGGACACGCTCCTGATCCACTCTGGCCCTGCCCAGCTGGGGATGTTGGTTTGGAGATTAATGGGATTTAGGAGCTGCTGGGAGCTGAGGATCCAAAAGGACCAAACTGAGGGAAAGGAGTGGGGGCAGCATCCAGAGACAGAGCATTGGAATAGAACACCAGAATCATTGAGGTTGGAAAAGTTCTCTGAGATCGTCGAGTCCAACCATTCCCCAGCACTGCCAAGGCCACCACTGATCCCTGTCCCCAGGTGCCACATCCCCACAGCTGTTAAATCCCTCCAGGAAGGGGATCCAGCACTGCCCTGGGCAGCTGTGCCCCCCTGACCACCCTTTCAGTAAATAAATGTTCCCAAACTCCCCCCTGCCCCTGCCCTGGCCCAGCTGAGGCCGTTCCCTCTGCTCCTGTCCCTGTTCCCTGGAGCACAGCCCGACCCCCCCGGCTGTCCCCTCCTGTCAGGAGCTGTGCAGAGCCACAAGGGCCCCCTGAGCCTCCTTTGCTCCAGGCTGAGCCCCTGCCCAGCTCCCTCAGCCTCTCCTGGGGCTCCAGCCCCTTCCCAGCTCCGTTCCCTGCCCTGCACACGCTCCAGCCCCTGAGCTTCCTCCACCTCAGCCAGTCCTCACTTCCTCTGTTTGGTTCCTCCTCATTCCCTGCATGTTTGGAATCTCTTCAAAGCCATCACTAAAACTCCTCCTGGGCTGTGCTGGAAAATGTTTCAGTTGGATTCTGCTGGGTGTCCCTCACCATCACCCCGTGCGAGTTGTGTTTCCCTTCTCCCCCTCTTCCCTCTCCTAAATCCTCCCAGCTATTGAGGAATCTGTGTTTTTGCAGCCTCCAGGAGGTTCTGTGACCCTCAGTGGGTGCTGTTAGGGTCCCCCCATTCAGGTTGAATTCCCAGTGCTCTGATCTTGCTGGGCCCACTGCACTTTGGTTTCTGCAAATCCCCTGTGCTCCATCCTGGCATGAGGAGCCCTGGATTGACTCTCTCTGTGGGTCTTTCCTGACCTTCAGGGTGTTTTCCAGGCCTTAGCAAAGCCAAATCATTTTTTCCCTGTCTGAGCTGATCCAAAAGCTGCAATAAGGGCAGGATCCCCAAAGCTGTGGTGTTTGGCTGGGCTCCAGGCAGAGACCTCCAGGCAGAGGCTCCCTGCTCTTCCACCTTTCTGCCTGACTGAATCCTTCTTCGTCAGCAACAGGAGAAATACTGAAATCTTTCTGCAGCTCTCTCCTCTCGCCCTTGGTGATAAGATAATCTCCAGCTGTAACTACAGGATTTGGTGTGTCATGGGCAAAGGCTGGTCACAGGTTGGACATGATGGTCTTGGAGGTCTTTTCCTAAATGATCCTTGATTCAAAGCAGCTTCCCTGAGAGCAGCCTTGAGGGGGGAATGAGGGGATGCCAGAGCCCTGTCCTGTGTCACAGCATTCCCGTGGCAGTTTGTCCTGCTGTACAGCTGGGGGGATGCTGGGGATGGCCTGGTGGGAGCAGAGCTCCTCCACTGGGATCTGGGGCTGCAGCTCCAAAGCTGGTGCAGATCTGAGTGGCTGCTGCTTGCTGCAGGAGACAGAAGGATTCATGTTTCTGTGGGTTTGGGGTTTGGTCAGCTTTGCTGGGAGCTCCCAGGAGAAAGATGGAAGCACCTTCAGAGCCAGAGCTCCACCTTGGGAATGGCAGTGAGGAGGTTTGGGTGCTCTGTGTGATCATTCCTGCTTTCAGCTGCTCTGATTTATTTGACTGGAGCTGTGACATCATTGGGTTTCCCTCTTCCCATGCTTTGATTTGAGATAATTGCAACACATTATGTCACTTGATATATATATATATATATATATATATATATATATATATATATATATATATATATATATATATATATAATTCTTTATTATATATATATATATATAATTCTTTATTTTATATATATATATATATATATATATATATATATATATATATAATTATTTATATATATTATTAATTGGTTCCTGCTCCAGTGGAAGGTGTCCCTGACCATATCAAGAAGATGGAATGAGGTGAGCTTCAGGGTCCCAGCCCAAACCATTCCATGGTTCTATGGTTGCAGTTGCCCAGGCAGGAGGAGGAAGGAGGTGTCCTGCTGCATTCCAGCATTCCAGCCTCCCACAGCAGCAGCTCTGGGACAGCAGGAGCTGGGGAGGGATGTTCAGCTCAGCTGGAATGAACAGCAATCACTGGGCTGACCCAGGTTCCTTCCCTCTTTTCCTGGGCTTTGAGGCATTTATATAATTCTGCACAGCGCTGAGAAATTGGGCCACGCTGTGTTCCTGCCTCAAGCTGAGCACTCGGGCAGGGACTGTTCCCACAGCCTCGGTCAATGGGCAGGAAATAATGTCCTGGCAGAGTGCAGAGCCCACCCCTGTCCCTGCTCTGCCATCCCCGTGCTGGCACTGCCCAGGGAATGGGCACGGCCCCGAGGCTGCCAGAGCTCCAGGAGCCTTTGGGCAGCACTGCCAGGGATGGACAGGGTGGGGTTGTTGGGGGTCTGGGTGATCCCTGTGGGTCCTTCCCAGCTCAGGGCATTCTGTGATTCTGTGGAAAATCCCAGGCTGTGATCTGGGATTGCACCCAGGCACTGACAGCCCACGAGGCCAGGGCTTTGGGGCAGCATTTTGTGAAAGGCAGGATGGGGGAAAACTAAAGGGACAGGAGATAGGCAGAGAGGAACTTTCTCTTGCTTGGCACAGGTTTTGCAGGACTTGTAAGCAGATAAAATTGTCTTTGTGATTTATTTTTTGGTATTTTTCCTAAAAAGAAAATTGGGAAATTCGGATTGTCCCCTGGAGTCCCTCACAGGTGGGTTTTGCCATGTTCAGCCTCCTCTTGGCAGTGACAGCTGAGCCAAGGGGTTGGGTTGGCTTCTGCTCCTGGGAGCTTTATAAAATATGGGACTTTCTGATAAATTGGCTGTTAAAGTGCAGCCTGGTTAGTGATCAGATCGCAGAGCTGTGGAGAAGAGGTTCTGCCTTCAGGAGGGCAGGCAGCTGGCACAGCCTGCACAGGGTGCTGTGGGAAGAGCAGAGTTTCTCACCTGCACGGAGAGGTGTGCAGGAGGCCAGAGAGTGCCCTGGGAAGCCCCAGGAAGAGCTCAGAGCAGCAGGGGCAGCCTGGTGTCCCCCTCCCAGTGGGTGTCTGGGGTTAGGAATGCTCTGGCCTTGGTAAGACAGAGCATTCCAAATGGTCAGGACAGGTGCAGTGGCAATATCCAATATCCAATATCCAAGGGAATGTGCCCACCCTGCTGGAGACCCATTGTGTGCCACAGTGTGGAAGGCACCATAGGAATGCTTGAAACTTTTGTGTCAGAAGATGGACTTGGAGGAGGTTTTGGTTATTTTCTCTACTGGTAGAAAAGTGGCTTTGGTTTTCTTGCCAGACCTTTTGGAGTTGGCCTGTGGTGTGAGCCTGTGCCATTGCTGTGGTGCCTCTGTGTTCCTTGCTGGGTGCAAGAGCCATAGTGAGGGATGCAGGGCTCCAGGGGCTCTCCAAAATGCAGTTTATTGTATCCAAAATGCAGTTTATTGTATCCAAAATGCAGTTTATTCCATTCAAGATATCACAGCAGCCCAGGGTGGTGGGTGACAGAGCTGTGCCTACAGCTGTCAGCTCCAGCTGTAGGCAGGCCTGGAGACCCTTAGTTTAGGTTATATTGCATTATTTACTTTTCTTTGCTCTATTTACTTTTCTTTGCTGAGCATCTTAATACAGCAGAACCAATCTATACCTTAACTTTTACCTATAGCCTATCATAACTACTGTAAGTACCATATTCATGGTACTGTTCTCCAGTCACTAAAAGTACATTGCAGTTTAAGCTAGAAGTTGTTTTTCAGTTTTCTTGCAGTGGAAAATCCTGAGACCTTTTTTCTACTTGCCACATTTGCTGACTTGTTTGCCTGTGCTATCTTTCTGCTTGGTAAAAACATCTTCTTGTTTGGGGTGGGTTTATCCTTTGCTCTAAGTCATAAAAACCCCTTCTAACCAACACATCCTTTGCCTCCTTGGTTAGCCAGTGAGACTGGCTCAGCAATTCTTTTCTTCTATATCAAAACTTGCTTCCATCTCTATTCCTTCATCAGACTCTACATTTACAAATTTTTCTGCTGAGCATAGATATCTGTGAGACTTTCTTGTCAAACTTTCATCCTTCCCAGCACCAGTCCTTGGAATCCTGTCTGTTCCTGTTCCTGTTTCCCTGCCAGCTGTTCTGGAGACTTCCCTGGTTCTGGGGGTGTTTTCAAACCTCTGCTGCTGTCCCTGCCCAGCTCCCGGCCCCTCAGCTGGCACTCACCTCCCTTGGGGAGCTCTCAGCTGCTTTCCCCTGCGTGTCTGATTCTCCTTGCTGGCTGCTTCCTCTCTGGCTCCAGCAGCTCTGCTCCTGTTTGTCAGCTGGGCTGCAGAGGGACCAGGTGGTGACACTGGGAGGTGCTGTCCCGGTGCTTCATAGGGCCACCTGGGGTTTGCTCCATGCCCCGTTTCCCTTGGATTTCTCCCTTTGTCCTCGGGCAGTGAGGTTGGTCCTGCTGTGAGGATCAGTGCTGTCCCTGAGCTGTGCCTCCTGTCCCATCACATCCACTCTGGGGAGGTTCACCACGAGCCTGCTGTGACCCTGTGCTGTGCTCTGCTCCTGCTGCCACTCCAGGCTGATGTTCCTGTCACTTTTATCCAGATCCTTGCTATCAAAGGGTGCTCATCCTCTGCTTTCCTTACTGTGCATTCAGTGCCTGAGCACCTCTCCCTGTCGCCACAGCATTTGCAGAGCTCCCATCAATGAGCCAGGAATAGCAGCCAAACACCCACCTGCCAGGGAATCACGGGTTTCCTTCTTCCCTCACAGCCTGAGAGGGAACGTGCTGCTCCCTGCTACACCAGAGCCTTCCCTGAGCTCTGTGCCTGGATTGTTTGGGGAATGTTCTCACTCCTCAGATCCCCTGGATTGTTTGGGGAGTGTTCTCACTCCTCAGATCCCCTGGATTGTTTGGGGAATGTTCTCACTCCTCAGATCCCCTGGATTAGTTAGAGAATGTTCTCACTCCTGAAATCCCTTGAATTGTTTGGAGAATGTTCTCACTCCTCAGATCCCCTGGATTGGTTGGAGAATGTTCTCACTCCTCAGATCCCCTGGATTGTTTGGAGAATGTTCTCACTCCTGAAATCCCTTGAATTGGTTGGAGAATGTTCTCACTCCTCAGATCCCCTGGGTTGGTTGGAGAATGTTCTCACTCCTCAGATCCCCTTGAATTGTTTGGAGAATGTTCTCACTCCTCAGATCCCCTGGGTTGGTTGGAGAATGTTCTCACTCCCCCAACACCCCCAGACCTGGCAGAGCAGCTCTAGCTGGGTTTTGCTGGTGCCCATCTGTCTGAAATCCAGAAACAGAAGATTGAGGGAGGGGAGATAGAGGAGCAGCTCTCTGCTCTGCTGCCTCGGTGGGTTTTGGGAGCACCTGGAAAACCCTCAGTTGAATTTCAGAGCATAAGGATGGGGCACAGCCCCTGCCCAGGACCTGCTTCTCTCTCTTCGTGTTTGCTTTGGGTGCTGCTGCCTCTTGGGGCCGATCACGGCTCCTGAGGGAGCTGTGGGGTGATCAGAAATGCTGTGTTACCCCCACTGAGTGGATTTGGGTTAGTTTCCTGCTTTTGAGTGTTCTGGAGTTACAGGAATGTTTTGCTGTAGCTGAGGCGCTGATCGTGAAGTTTTCTGCCCTCTGAAGACATGGTGGTAGTTTTGGGTAAAGTGTCACTTCCCTTGGTGTCTCTGTGACCTTCCCTCGGGTGGCCCTGTTCACTCTGCCCTGAGTGGGGCTGGCAGAGCTGCCAGTGCAGGGTGGATCGACCCCAGCGAGCCTGGGAAGGGCAGGTTTGGTGTGTGGCGCCTCCTGTGCCACCCCAGAATCAAAACTCCACAAGTTTTGTGAAAGTTGTAAAGCTGGTGTGTTTATTGTATGTATGTTTATTACAGTGCTGGACACATGTGGGAATCGTTCTCCTAAAATGACATGTGTGCTTCTGGGAACTTCAGGTCCCTTTTTATCCCCTTCTCAGATACATATGCATACAATTTCACAATAGGTTCATACATAATCATTTTTATGAATTTCGCGTGACATTTGCTGCTAGTTCTTCTTTATCAGAAAGAATTCCTAGGTCAGGAATTCTGACTGCTCTCACGGCAGCCTCTGTGTCTCTCTCTATCACCCTCTGTCTCCCCCCTTATCTCTGTCCTTCACTGAAGCAGTTTCTCCGAGCCTAGGCTTTGCAGTCAGGCTAAATAGCTATGTTTTCCAACCACAGACTCAACTCAAAAATGTGGATTTCACCTAAATCAAAATAGATTTCTACCCTGGAGAATTTCTGCTCTGCCTCACCAGCACCCATCCCTGAACCAGGTCTGGGTGACAGCGTCTGCTCAGGCTCTGGGTGCCACTCCCGCCACACTGTGCTCTGGGGGATGTGGTGGCCACGACCCCCAGCCTGGCGCTGGCAGGAGGTCCCGGGTCCCTGTCCCTGCTCCCTGTCCCTTGTCCCTGCTCCCTGTCCCTGCTCCTTGTCCCTGCTCACTGTCCCTGCTCCCTGTCCCTGCTCCCTGTCCCTGCTCCCTGTCCCTTGTCCCTGCTCCCTGTCCCTTGTCCCTGCTCCCTGTCCCTGCTCCCTGTCCCCGCTCCCTGCTCCCTGTCCCCGCTCCCTGTCCCTGCTCCCTTGTCCCTGCTCCCTGTCCCTGCTCCCTGTCCCTGCTCCCTGTCCCTGCTCCCTGTCCCTTATCCCTGCTCCTTGTCCCTGCTCCCTGCTCCCTTGTCCCCGCTCCCTGTCCCTGCTCCCTTGTCCCCGCTCCCTGTCCCCTGTCCCCGCTCCCTGTCCCCGCTCCCTGTCCCCGCTCCCTGTCCCCGCTCCCTGTCCCCGCTCCCTGTCCCTGCTCCCTGTCCCTTGTCCCTGCTCCCTGTCCCTGTCCCTTGTCCCTGCTCCCTGTCCCTGCTCCCTTGTCCCCGCTCCCTGTCCCCGCTCCCTGTCCCTGTCCCTGCTCCCTGTCCCTGTCCCTGCTCCTTGTCCCCGCTCCCTGTCCCCGCTCCCTGTCCCTTGTCCCCGCTCCCTGTCCCTGTCCCTGCTCCCTGTCCCCGCTCCCTGTCCCCGCTCCCTGCTCCCTTGTCCCCGCTCCCTGTCCCCGCTCCCTGCTCCCTTGTCCCCGCTCCCTGTCCCTGCTCCCCGTCCCCGCTCCCTGTCCCCTGTCCCCGCTCCCTGTCCCCGCTCCCTGTCCCGGTCGTGCCCGCGGCGCTGCGGGGCTCAGCGGCCGGGGGTAGCCATGGGAACGCTGTTCTTTCTCCCCGTCCCTCCCCGTGCAGATGACTCGGGTGACGAGGAGCCCGCCTCGCAGTCAGACAAGAGCGAGCTGCACGGCCCCCTGAAGACGCTGTCGAGTAAGCTGGAGGACCTGAGCACCTGCAACGAGCTGATCGCCAAGCACGGCGCGGCCCTGCAGCGCTCGCTCAGCGAGCTGGAGAACCTGCGCCTGCCGGCCGACAGCGGCGAGAAGATCAAGGCGGTGAACGAGCGCGCCACGCTCTTCCGCATCACCTCCAATGCTATGATCAACGTGAGTGCTGCTGCTCTGCCCCTCCTCCTCCTCCTCCTCCTCCTCCATCCTCCCTCCCTCCCTGTTTGCTCCCCGTGCTTTGGCTCGTGTTACCGCGCTGAGGGCATGGGAAGTTGGGAAGATGCAGCTGGGAAGAGGGCACGGGTGTGGACCCCGCTGAGACACAGGTATGCTGCATCCTTCCAGCCTGCCTCATGGAACATTGCTGGAAAGCTGGGACATGGGGGTGTTGGCAATGCTGAGGGGCTTTCTCCTGCTCCCTGGGTGGAAATCCTGCCTGGCACAGCACTCCAGAGCCCACCGCCCACTGCAGCTTGAGACCCACATCCCACATCCCTCACATCCTCTTTGCTTCCATGAAGCTGCTGGAGTCCCACATGGCTGTGGGATTTGACCCTCTTGGGGTCTCTGTGGGATTTGACCCCTCGGGGTCTCTATGGGATTTAACCCCTCAGTGTCCCAGTGGGATTAACCCCTCGGGGTCTCTATGGGATTTAACCCCTCAGTGTCTCAGTGGGATTTAACCCCTCGGGGTCTCATGCTGGGCTCTGCTCTCCCAGCTGGGTTTCAGAGGTCAGGATGTGCTGGCACCTCCCCTGCTCCTGCCTTGTGCAGCCTCACGGTGCTTTCGGTGCTTTTTGGAGACAGCTCGTGTTTGGAGTGTGGCTCTGCCTCCATGGCAGTGAGACAGCCCTTCCTGGGGAGCCTGGTTTACCCCAGGGAGCTGTGAGAGAGAGCAAAACTGAATAAAATATTTAAAGAAAATTAAAATAAAGCAGTCCCAAAGCTTCACCGGGCTGGAATAATGGATGAAGGCAGAGCTCAGGGGATTGTGAATGGAGCAGTGCTGTCGCTGTGCTGTCCCAGCCCTGAGCAGAAAGAGGTTGGGTGTTGTTTGATGTGGGCTTTAAAGAATAACAGTAATTCCCAGCAGGAGCTGGAGGGTACTTGGATCCCCATGGTCTCAGCATCCTCCCCATTCCCACTGCTAGGATTCTGTAGCCACAGGGGGAAAGGGCTTCCTGAGTTCCCTTTTGTGTTTCTGAGCAGTTTGGGGAGGCTTGTGCAGCACTTTCCCCACGGAGAGTTTGTCCAAGTTTTGGGAATGGGGCTGGCAGCGTGGTGGGAGGTGCCAGCAGCCCCTTGGTGCTGCCCAGCTTTGCTGTCAGGAGGCAGAGCAGCAATGGGAGGTAGAGAGAGGGAGTTGCCAGAGAGAGGATTCTCAGGCAGCCTTTGGGAAGGGATGAGCAGAGCAGTATTTGCTGTGTCCAGCCCAGAGAGGAGGAGGAGGAAGAGGAGGAGGAGGAGGAGGTTGTGGTGTTTGCAATGTGATAAAAGCTTGAGCAAGGCTGTCTGGAGGGTGGGAAATTCCACACAAACCATTGTGCTGAGATAAAACAGCAGGAGTAGGGCTCATCCAAAATCCCAAGCAGGTAAGAGGGGCTTGGGGGTGGCAGGGCACATTCTCACAGCATCCTGTGGTGCTTCAGCTCTGGATGGGCATCCTGGGGGGATGCCCTGGGAGGGACAGGGCTGGAGGGAGCAGGGTGGCTGTGACAGTGGTCACAGGGGTTTTCAGGATGAGGGAAGAGATGAGGATGTGACTCCATATTTCAGAAGGCTGATTTATTATTTTATGATATATATATTAACTATACTAATAGAATAAAAAGAAAAGCCTTTATCTCAGAAGGCTAGCTCAGCTAAGAATAGAAAAAAAAAAGGAAAAGAATGAAAACAAAGGTCTGTAGCTCAGACAGAGAGAGAGAGCCAGCTCTGCCGTGAGTGGTCACTAATTTCAAACATCCACATGAGACCAATCACAGATCTATCTGTTGCATTCCACAGCAGCAGATAACCATTGTTTACGTTTTGTTTCTGAAGCCTCAGCTTCTTAGAAGAGAAAAAATCCTAAGAAAGGATTTTCACAAAAAGATGTCTGTGACAGATGGGAGCAGGGGCAGCTCCAGGAGGAGGTTGTGGCTCTCCCAGAGCCCTGCTGATATGAGTGTTTTGGGAGGGGGTGACAGAGCTGTGGCCAGGGGGACACTTTGAGGGGCTGGCTTGGAAAGGCAGGAGAGGGACAGGCAGTGAAAGGGGGACCAGCCTGACCCCATCACAGGGACTGGTGGCTCCTAGACAGTGTCACCTTTCCCAGCATGGATCCCTTTCTGTGCCTTGATTTCTCCTTTTGGATGGGCTGATGCCTTCTGGAGCTGCCAGGAGCCTCTCATGGTGGGGTGGGGGAACTCTGTGCAGTGCAAAGATCCCAAAATCTTCTGTGTAGAACATGAAACATCACTCTGGGGAAGCATGGGGAGCTTCCTGGTAAAACTACACCGTGCTCATCCCACCTCCATCCCCGAGCACATCTCCCATGGCAGCCCAAGGTGCTTTTGCCAGGCCAGGAGCTCCCTGCAGGAGAAATGAAAGTGTCCTTGCCTGCCCCAGGCTTTTCCTGGAGAGATCCCAGCCTCAGCACTGGGCTGGTGCTGGCACGTGGATGCTCTGTGTCCAGAGCAGCAGCACCAAACCCCGTGGATCTGCTCTGGATCTGTGAGCTTTGGTGCTGTGGCTGTCAGCAGAAGGGGTGGGAGCTCCTGGGGAGAAGGGATGGGTGCTCTGGGGAGGGCTGGGTGCTCCAGGGGGAGATTGAGTGTTCCAGGGAAGGAGGGATGAGTGCTAGGGGAAGGGAGGAGTGCTAGGGGAAGAAAGGATGGGTGCTCCAGGGAAGGAATGGGTGCTGTAGGGAAGGGATTGGTTCTCCTGGGAAGAAGGGATGGGTGCTCTGGGGAGGGGTGGGTGCTCCAGGGAAGGAATGGATGCTTCTGGGAAGGAAGGGGTGCTCCAGGAAAAAGAAGAGTGCTCCAGGGAAGAAGGGCTGGGCAATCTGAGGAAGGGCTGGATGCTTCTATGAAGGGATGGGTGCTCCAGGGAAGGGAAAGGTGCTCCTGGGAAGAAGGAATGGGTGCTCCAATGAAAGAATGGGTGCTCCAGTGAAGGAATGGGCGCTCCAGTGAAGGAATGGGCGCTCCAGTGAAGGAATGGGTGCTCCTGGGAAGAAGGGTTGGGAGCTCTAGGGAAGGGATGGGTGCTCCAAGGAGGGGAAAGATGCTCCTGGGAAGAAGGGATAGATGCTCCAGGGAAGGAATGGGTGCTGCAGGGCAGGAATGGGTGCTGCAGGGAGGGAATGGGTGCTGCAGGGAAGGAATGGATGCTGCAGGGAGGGATTGGGTGCTCCAGTGAAGGAATGGGTGCTGCAGGGCAGGAATGGGTGCTCCAGGGCAGGAATGGGTGCTGCAGGGAGGGAATGGGTGCTCCATGGCAGGAATGGGTGCTGCAGGGCAGGAATGGGTGCTGCAGGGCAGGAATGGGTGCTCCAGGGAGGGAATGGGTGCTGCAGGGCGGGAATGGGTGCTGCAGGGCAGGAATGGGTGCTGCAGGGAGGGGCAGGTGCTCCTGGGAGGAAGGGCTGGCAGCTCTGGGGAAGGGATAGATGCTCCAGGGCAGGAATGGGTGCTGCAGGGCAGGAATGGGTGCTCCAGGGAGGGAATGGGTGCTGCAGGGCGGGAATGGGTGCTGCAGGGCAGGAATGGGTGCTGCAGGGAGGGGCAGGTGCTCCTGGGAGGAAGGGCTGGCAGCTCTGGGGAAGGGATAGATGCTCCAGGGCAGGAATGGGTGCTGCAGGGCAGGAATGGGTGCTCCATTGAAGGAATGGGTGCTGCAGGGCAGGAATGGGTGCTCCTGGGAAGGAATGGGTGCTGCAGGGAAGGAATGGGTGCTGCAGGGCAGCAATGGGTGCTGCAGGGCAGCAATGGGTGCTGCAGGGAGGGAATGGGTGCTCCATGGCAGCAATGGGTGCTCCTGGGAAGGAATGGGTGCTCCATTGAAGGAATGGGTGCTGCAGGGAGGGAATGGGTGCTCCAGGGCAGCAATGGGTGCTCCTGGGAAGGAATGGGTGCTCCATTGAAGGAATGGGTGCTGCAGGGAGGGAATGGGTGCTCCAGGGCAGGAATGGGTGCTCCATTGAAGGAATGGGTGCTCCATGGCAGCAATGGGTGCTGCAGGGCGGGAATGGGTGCTCCTGGGAAGGAATGGGTGCTCCATTGAAGGAATGGGTGCTGCAGGGCAGGAATGGGTGCTGCAGGGAAGGAATGGGTGCTCCAGGGAAGGAATGGGTGCTCCAGGGAAGGAATGGGTGCTGCAGGGCAGGAATGGGTGCTGCAGGGCAGGAATGGGTGCTGCAGGGCAGCAATGGGTGCTGCAGGGAGGGAATGGATGCTCCATGGCAGCAATGGGTGCTGCAGGGAGGGAATGGGTGCTCCTGGAGGAAGGCCCTGCAGCTCGGCCGGCGCGGCTCGTGCGGTTCCTGTGCAGCTGCCTCTGATCCGATTATGTAAATGGCCCCGGAGCCGCAGGGAGCGCAGCGAGCACAGGAAATAAATAAACAGAGATGGAAATGCAAGAGCTTTGCTGGGAAGGTGACCTTCCCTCTGTGCTCTGGGTGCTGCCACAGCCAGCACCGGGTGCTCCTCCCCAGAGGCTGGGAGCATCACCTGGCCAGGTGGTGCTGGCAGTGATGGGGCAGGCTTTGGGCACAGTGGGATGTGCTGGGCTGCTGTGGCACAGGTGAGGATTTCAGACGTGCTGGGTTTCAGTCTGGCTGTTGCAGTGCCTAAACTGAAGCCCAGAGCTCTGTGAGGCTCCTGTTGGCTCTGCTCCCTGCTGGAATCCCAGCAGGCAGAGTCCAGGCATGCAGGAGCCCAGTGTCAGCAGGGCTGGGCAGCAGGCACAGAGAGCCAGAGCACAACCTGCACAATCTGCCACGGGGGAGGAGTGGGAGGTGTGTGAAAATAAGGAGCAACAATCACCGGAATGAGAGGCCCAGAGGATCCGGAGAGTGAGCTGAGTTGTGTGGACTCATCCAGGAGTGGGGAAAGCTCTGTCTCATCACTCAGCAGGAGACAGGCAGGAGGGATGTGTGGATGCACTGAGGAAGCCAGTTGGGGCGTCAGGAAGAGCTCACAGGGCTGTGGGTGGTGATGGAAATAGGTTTTTAATGGGAACGGGGATGCTACGGCGGAGCTTTGTGCTTCCTCAAGGAGCAGAGTGTGGGGAGCAGCAGGGCAGGAGGGATGCCTGTGTCATTCCTGGGTTAGTTTGTGTTTTCCCTGGAGGTTTTGGAGGAGCAGGGGTGCAGGAAGGCTCTGCCAGGCCAGTGCAGCCCAGACAAGGAAGGGTCAGAGGAGCAGGGGTGCAGTGCTGGGTGGGAGATGCTGCTCCAGCAGGGTTTGATGCTGGATGGGAGATGCTGCTCCATTAGGATTTGGTGCTGGGTGGGAGATGCTGCTCCAGCAGGGTTTGGTGCTGGGTGGGAGATGCTGCTCCACGAGGATTTGGTGCTGGGTGGGAGATGCTGCTCCAGCAGGGTTTGGTGCTGGGTGGGAGATGCTGCTCCAGCAGGGTTTGGTGCTGGGTGGGAGATGCTGCTCCAGCAGGGTTTGGTGCTGGGTGGCAGATGCTGCTCCAGCAGGGTTTGGTGCTGGGTGGGAGATGCTGCTCCAGCAGGGTTTGGTGCTGGGTGGCAGATGCTGCTCCAGCAGGGTTGCAGTGCTGGGTGGGAGATGCTGCTCCAGCAGGGTTGCAGTGCTGGGTGGGAGATGCTGCTCCAGCAGGGTTTGGTGCTGGGTGGGAGATGCTGCTCCAGCAGGATTTGGTGCTGGGTGGGAGATGCTGCTCCAGCAGGATTTGGTGCTGGGTGGGAGATGCTGCTCCAGCAGGGTTTGGTGCTGGGTGGGAGATGCTGCTCCATTAGGATTTGGTGCTGGGTGGGAGATGCTGCTCCAGCAGGGTTTGGTGCTGGGTGGGAGATGCTGCTCCAGCAGGGTTGCAGTGCTGGGTGGGAGATGCTGCTCCAGCAGGATTTGGAGAGAATGGACCCCCTGGAGCAGGCAGTCCCAGGAACAAAGGACTCACCTGCCCTCAAGAGGCGCTGCTGGCCACCACAGCCTGTCCTGCAGGGGTGCCAGCCCCCTCTTTGAGGCAGGCTCATTTCCCACCCAGCTTTTCCTTTCTCATGGGAACGAACCTGCCTGGAGCAGCAGCACCTGAGGCATCAGCACAGAGCATCCTCCATCCTTGAGGCCTCCATCCAGGAGGGCTTCCAGGAGTGTCAAACACGGAGCTGGAGCCCGAGTGAGGTGAACAACAGCATGTGCTGCCTCTCCTCCAGGAAAGGGCCCCCAGGCTGTCAGTTTAAGTCCCTCCAGGACAGCCAGCAGCGTCCCAGAGGCTGCACCCTGCAGTCCCAGCAGGATTTCTCCCTGTGGATCCCTCCAGGGCTGTGCTTTGCCTCAGCAGCACTTTTGGGGTGGCCCTGGTCGTGTGCCAGTAGCTCAAGGAGCCTCTGGCCTCTCCCTGCAGCCCCACTGGGCTCCTGGAGACTCTGAGGGGCATCTGCCAGGTGGGGTTGGTTTGTTTGGAGCCCTTTGGGTGCCTGTGATGGAATGAGCTGCCTGGGCACAAGATGTGCTTCCCCAGAGTTCCTCCTCTGCCTCCAGCTTGGAGCACTGAGCCCCCTCTGCCCCGTGGAACGCTGCTGTCCCTGATCCATACTCCCCACACTGTTTCCATTTTAACTCAGATGGTGCTGAGCCCCTGCTCTGAGCAGCTCAGGCTGCCCAGCACAGCCCAGTGTGTGGCTCCTGGCTTTGTGCAGTGGCAGGTGATGGGTACACCCTGTGAGTGTGTCTGTGCCTGCCTGGAGAGCTGCTCAGAGCTGGGAGGCAGCAGAGTGACCTGGGATCACCTCCTTGGAGTGCCCCTGGGGCCGGGCTGATGCTGTTGGTCCCTACCTTGGGCACGTCCCTGTGCTGGAGCTGCTTCCTGCTGTGCGTGGACATTTGGTCTGTCCCTTGGGGTCCCCAAGCCCATCGTGGCACAGGCAGGATGATGGACCTGACATCCTCCATCTGGGCAGCAGGGAGGCACCAGCAGGCTCCTGTGGATGAATGGATGTTTATCCCAGTTCATCCCAGTGCAGCCAGTGGGCTGGACCTGTGCATTCAGGGGTTAATTCCAGCGCTGCAGCGAGAAAACTCCATCAGATTTGCTTCTTCAGGGCAGGGATTCCCTCCGTGACCCCAGGCAGCTGCTCTGGTGCCCACAGGGGGTTTGTGTGTGCCCCTGGCAGGGCGATGGCGCAGGAGCTGTGCTGGCATGTGGCACCGGCTGTGTTAATTATCCGCGCTGCGCTAACGACGCGCACTAATCAGCGCCTCGCAAACCATGTCACCGACCCAGAAAAGCCCCGGCAGGGGGATTAAATCCCTAACCCAGCCCTAATCCCCCTCGGAGGAGAGGGCAGCAGCCAGGGCTCCGGGTGCCCTGCGTGCTCCTGCTGTGGAGGCGCTGGCAGGAAACAACTGGTGGGTGCTTTGCTCTTACTGGGGGAGGCTGGAAGGGGACAGTGGCACCCGGGGGTCTGCACTGCCTCCGGGGGGCTGGGGGAGGGGAAATGGGGAGATGGCAAGAGAGGAAGATGGGGAGATGTGAAAATGGGAGGATGTGGAGGTGTGGAAATGGGGAGATGTGAGATGTGGAAATGTGAAATGTGGAAATGGGGAGATGTGGAGATGGGGAAATGTGGAAATGTGGAGATGGGGAGATGTGAAATGTGGAAATGGGGAGATGTGAAATGTGGAAATGGGGAGATGTGAGATGTGGAGATGTGAAATGTGGAAATGGGGAGATGTGGAGATGGGGAAATGTGGAAATGTGGAGATGGGGAGATGTGCAAAAGGGAAGATGGGGAGATGTGGAAATGGTGAGATGTGGAGCCTGGCCCCTGCTCTTGGAGCTGCTGTGCCTTTCCCGGAGCATCCTGTGGTGCTTTTGAATGTAGAGGCGTGAGGGTTTCTCTGATCAGATCTGTTCAGACAGGCAGTGCCTTCCTCCCACTCCCTCCTCATCATCATTCCCTGAGTGCTTCCAACTGGATTTTATCAGGCTGGGTATCAGTACTGAGGGGTACTCAGCCCTCGTGTGGGGCCTCCGTGCTGCCCAGAGCTTTCAGTGGGTGCTCCTGCTCACCCTGCTGTGGAGGTTTTCACCTTTGTTCCCCCTCTTCTCTCTCTTCCTCCTCATTCTGTCCATCTGAGAGGTTTCAGTCTGTCCTGGGGCTCCCCTCAGAACCTCGTGCGACAAGAGGGAGGATGAATCTGTCCCCACACCTGAGGGTACCTCTTGCAGCTCCTCCCCCCTGGATGTTTTTGGCCGAGGGATGCCTTTTGCACCGAGGAGAGCTGGGGGTGTTTGTGCTGTGCTGGGTCAGCAGGGCTGTGTCGGTGGGCCCAGCTCGGCCCTGCTCTGTCAGCAGTGCCTGGGTTTGAGCAGCAGCTCTGCTGAGCCAGGAGCCAGCCCAGCCAGGCTCACCTCTGCATTTACTGTGCCCAGGGATCCTCCTGGGACCCCCATCCCTGCTGGAGGCTGGGGCAGGATGGGGCCCTGGGGAGGGCAAATATCAGAGCGTTGCTGGGTGAATCCCACAGGGGTTGTGTTTGCCTCTTCCCTGGGCTGCTGCCCCGAGATGCTTCACTCCAGCTCCTTCCTCCAGCGCGTGTGGAAGGAAAAGGCTCTGGAATGGCCCCTCTGCTCTGCTGTGGATTTACCCAGGAGATGAGGGGGCTGTGGGGGGCTGCTGCTGCTGCTGTAGCCCCTCTCACACCGCGGGGGGGTTTGCACGAGGCTGAGTGTGAGGGACAATCCGAGGCAGATCCTGCGGATGGCGGGGTCGGAGCTGCCCGCGGGCAGTGCCAGCTGCTCCTGCTGCCAGCGCTTGGACAGCTGCTCCTCCAGCCTGGGATCTGCTCCATCAGGGACGGGCAGAGCAGCCAGCCAGAGCCTCAGGAAATCTGCCATCCTGGGAGCCGTGGGCAGGACAGAGCTCTCTGGGCACACCAGCACCGGGGCCTGGAATGGGGGTGCAGACCCTGGGAGGGTCCCCCACTGCTGGGGGGGTCTGGGGGCTTGGGCAGGGCAAGGAGAACGAGGAATGTGCAGCAGCCACCTGGAGGTACCTCCCTGCAGGGACAGAGCCAGAGCTGGGAGCTTCCCAGACGGGATTTTTGGGACAAGTGAGAGCACCAGGACAAGCCTGGGGCTTTTCATGGCTGGAGGAGAGCAGGGAAGCCCTGCAGAGATACAGTTCTGGGATGGCCACTCTGAAGCAGGGGGTCCCAGCTCAATCTCTGCTCCCAGAATATTTTCTGCACTGGTCCCAGCATGCCCTTGGCACCCTCTGGCATTGCCAGAGGTGCTGCTCAGTGAGCTTTGGGGTTCAAGGGTCGGCACCCCGGTGTATCCAGCAATTCCCTTAGCTGTTTTCCCACCAGAAAGCAGACTCAGATCCTTCCTGTGGCACAGCTCCAGGCTGTAACCCCTGGGCAGCATTGACTGTTCCCTTTCCCAGAGCCACCCTGACCATGCCCTCCTCTCCTGCCGGGTGCCGCTGGCTCGGGATCGGTCCCTGATTCCTCCTCCACGGAGCTCCGTGGGGTTGGGATTAGAGGCTCTTAGCACAGCCAGCCCGTGGATTTGCCACTGTTTCCCACTAATCCTCTCTTTATTGCATGGGGTGGATTCCACAGCGCTCGCAGCGGTGCTGCAGGCGGGGTCTGGGTGCTGGGCCAGGCCTGGTGCTTTGGGATGGGCTGTGGGATGGGCTGTGGGATGGGCTGTGGGATGAGCTTGGCTCTGGGGAACCCCTGGGCAGGGTGCATCTGATTGGAACACTGGTGTGTCCTTGGCCTTTAAGCAGGTGGCCCAAAATAACATGGTAAGGTGGGAAAATTCCCAGATTCACAACCAGGAGGCAAGATCTGATCCCATCACAGTGGGGATGTCTCCATCTTGGACATACGTGTCTCAGTTTTCTCTGTCTTGGACATCTCCACCATGGACATTTCTGGCTCCCAGGGAACCATGAATCCCAGAGAGAAGCAGGCACATGGAATGGGGACCATTGGGGATTTTGGGAGCACCCTGTTCGAGCACTGGGGGTCTGGCTGAGCTGCTGACAGTGGCATCAAGGGGTGGGCTGGAGCCTGCTCCAGTGTCTTCCCATTTCCTGTTGGGTCACTGAGGATCCTTCCCAGGCCTGTGCCTTTTGTTGCACCAATTTCCCCTGGATGCAGAAGGATAATTTTCCATGTTGAACTCACATTTTATGCAATGTCACCTTGGTTTGTCAGGGTGTCACAGCGTGCTGAGGCTCAGCCCAGCTCTCCCCACCAGCCCTGCCCCAGGCAGGAGCAGTTCCTGGTGTTTCCACATCGTGCTTCAGACAGCTGGACAGTGGCTGAGGGTCACGGCAAGGATTGGGGAGGATTTGCTGTTGTTTCAGCAGGCTGGGTTGCTGTGGTGCTGAGCAGCACCTGAGCAGGGCTGTGGGTGCCATGGCTGCCATGGAGCAGATGCCCACACTCCATGCCATGTGTGATGATTTGGGATTCAGGTTGGCTCTGTCCTTTTATTTCCCCTTTGCTTGCTGCTCAGAGTGTTTTTGGAGGAAGGAAGGACAAATTAACCCTCTGTGGGTGCAGTGGCAGATTGTGGCTCTGTATCTCACCCCTCTGAACCCCGATGGCTTCAGCCCCATCCCTGGAAGTGTTCAAGGTTGGACAGTGTCACTGTTTACAGTGGTCTGAGGGTGAGGGAAGAGATGAGGATCTGACTCCATGTTTCAGAAGGCTTGATTTATTATTTTATGATATATATTATATCAAAACTATACTAAAGGAATAGAAGAAAGGGTTTTATCAGAAGGCTGGCTAAGAATAGAAAAAGAAAAAAATTATAACAAAGGCTTGTGGCTCGGACTCTGTCTGAGCCAGCTGACTGTGATTGGCCATTAATTAGAAACAACTAACATGGGTTAATCAAAGATCTGCTTGTTGCATTCCACAGCAGCAGATAACCATTGTTTACATTTTGTTCTGAGGCCTTTCAGCTTCTCAGCAGGAAAAATCCTAAGGAAAGGATTTTCATAAAAGATGTCTGTGACAGGACAGGGCTCGGAGCAGGGTATGGGAGGTGTCCCTGCCCACGGAGGGGGTGGAAGGAGATGAGCTCCAAGGTCCCTTCCCAGCCACCCCGTGATGCTGATATTCTCTGCTCTGTGCTGAGTGCAGAGCCAAACAAAAGCCCTTCCCTGGGGGCTGTTGTGCAGCAGCAGCAGCAGCAGCAGCTGTGTCCCAGGGTTTTGATGACTCCAGGAAGGAAGGGAGCACTTATCTGCCAGGCACTCGAACAGAGCTGTGTCCCTGCTGAGTGCAGTGACGGCTCCTGCTCTGTGATTCACCCAACAACAGGAGATGATTGAACCCATCTGGCACTTGCCTCCTCTCCTGTCACTCCTGGGCCATGAAGTGCTCCTTGTCCCATGCTTGAGGAGCAGGAGGTGTTGGTCCCACAACAGCAGGCACTTCCCTGCTGGATTTTTCCTGCCCAAAGGTTGGATTTGTGTGGGATGCTGGGGCAGGTGGGATTGCAGGTGTGAGCCCATTCCCTCACCATCCAGCAGCGTTGTGCTGGAAACTGGGAATGCTCTGCTGTGCTGGGGCTGCCCCAGAGGCTGTCACCATTTGGTGACCCCAGAAATTGTTCCCTGGCAGGGCGGGCAGGCCCTGGCACAGGGTGCCCAGAGCAGCTGTGACTGCCCTGGATCCCTGGCAGTGCCCAAGGCCAGGCTGGATGCGGTTTGGAGCATCCTGGGGCAATGGAAGGTGTCCCTGCCATGGCAGGGGGATGAGACAAAATGAGCTTTAAGGTCACTTCCAGCCAAGCTATTCCATGATTGTATGAAGTCTGGCAGGCCTTGCTGTGATCATTTACCCTTTCAAGCTAATTAACCTCATCTCTTTGTTCCTTCCCTCCGATTTTGACTGTTTGCTCCACTGAGGAAGCCGAGATCCCCGAGGGTGTGTGACACCAGCACCTTGGCAGGACACGGGTGACCTCGGGTGATTGCTTTCCACTGCATGAATAATCCCGGGGCTGTTAACGACGTTCCCATTAGCCAGCAACAAGCTGTGAAATCGGGATATTTGCCGTGACAAATGTGTGAAAGGTGCTAAATGTGCCCTTGGCAGCTGCTGGGCACAGGGAGGGACCGCAGAGCTGATGGCACCAAGCGTTGCCTCCTGCTCCCGGCAGCATCTCCATGGCACTTTGCCTCTTCCTCCAGGAATTTGCAGGAGCCTCGATGGTATTTTTCCATTTCTTTTGGCTGTGCCTCCCTGTCTTTACAGTTCCATTGGCCAGCGCTGGATTGGGACCTGCCACAACTTTGTCCGGCCATGGAGAGGAGGAGAAACCACCCCTGTCCCTCCTGCCCCGTGGTTGCAGGGAACGCGGGGGTTCCCCGAGATCAGGGACTGCACAGGGATGGAGCTTGCTTTTCTCTCTGGTCACTGGTGACCTGTCAGCCTGGCTGCCCCATCTGTGCTGTGATGATGCTGAGGCAGAACAGCCTTTGGAACTTTAGGGTTTGAAATCCAGATCGTGTTCTGTCACCTCCTGTCCCTGCTGCCCCTCTGCGAGTGGGAGGCGGCAGTTTGGATGCTGTGGAGGATTAACCCGGTCTCCTGATGGGGTGAGAAGATGTGGGGATGAGCACAGCATCCTGTGGCCTTTCCTCTTCTCTGCTCTTACAGAGGACTCTGAGGACAAGGAGTGTGTCACAGACATCTTTTGTGGAAAATCCTTTCTTTAAGATTTTCCCTCTTCTGGGAAGCTGAAGCCCCAGAAAGAGAATGTAAACAAAAGATATCTGTTGCTGTGGAATGCAACAGGTGCACCTGTGATTGGTCTTCTGTGGGTGTTTAGATTTACTGACCACTCACAGAAGAGTTGTTCTTGCTTTCTGCCTAGACACAGAACTTTGTTGATTCATTCCTATTCTATTCTTAGCTTAGCAGCTTTGAAACTTTGCTCTCTATTCCTTTTAGTATAGTCATAATGTATTATATATCATAAATTAATAAATCCAGCCTTCTGATCACGAGATCAAGATTCTTGTTTATCTCTCTCACCCTGAAAAACCCTTGCAAAGCCTTGCAACAGGAGTGCCTCTGTCAGAGAGATCAGCTCTCCCCATGTGCAGCAAGGAAATTCACTGGGGAGAGAGGGCATTCCTACCTGGAACAACAGCTCAACGCTCCTCAGTCTGGACTCCAAGCCTGACATCTTTATTTAGATATAATGAGAGTTGAGTTGCTTAAAAAGAGAGCGTGGATCCTGGGAGAGCTTTGAGAATGGTTGTACCTTCGTGGCCTCGACTCCTCAGCCCCACAGCTCTCTGGGGAATCACTTTTCCTGCACTTCCATCCCTCAGCCTGGGCTCTGTGCCCTCCTTTGGGTGCATTCCTCAAGGAGCCCTTGCTGCTGTCCTGTGTCCCTGTGCAGCCTCTGTGGGTTTGTGGCTGAGTCTTGTGGCTTCCAGCCCCGAGCAAGTTCAGCTGCAACTGAATTTAGCCAGCTCTCCATGAGAATTTCCTAAGCTGGATTGTGAGGTGTTGCTCCTGCTCAGTGGCTGGGATTGTCTGTACCTTGGGAACACCAAGGCAGGGGATTAATGCTGGCAGTGAGTGATGAGCTGGGATATTCGTGTCTGAGCTCCTCATCCCAGTGCCCTGCAGCCCTTGTTCCGTACAGGGATGAGTTTTGGCTCTGGACTGAGCTCAGTTGACAGAGACTGAGAAGAGATCCCCTGATCCCTGTTTGGTGGTGCTCCCGCCTTCAGTGGGCATCCCTGTGGAACTTGGCACTGTCTGGCTCTAGGGGGTGTAAACCCAAATTAATCACTGTCATTTGCTTGGCTGCTGGTGGCAGCAGTAGGGGCTGAGTTTGGCAGATCCCTCTTGCAGGATATTCTCCCCTCTCCACCCCTGGCATCACTTCTCTCCCATGGAGCAAACATGATCCTTGTTTGGTTATCCAGATCCTTTCATCCGGGTTTGGATCAAGCCATTGTCTGAGTTACAGAGGAGGAGGCTGCAGAGGGGGCCCCTAGAGCCTTTCAAAACCAGGGAATAACCCCTGTGTGTATCCCAGCTCCTGAATCCACATGGACACCGTTGTGGGATGCAGCATGGACTGTGCATTGTCCTGACCTGCTCCATGGAAGCTCCACAGCCCGTGGTGGGATCTGTGGCCTCGTGAGGACCATCCTGCTCCTTCCCAAACCTCCCCATGCTCTGCACTGCTGGCAGCCATTCTCCATCGCTTGGATTTTATGTATGGCTGTACATGAAGCCCAGTGGTGCAGGTTTCCCTTTGGGATACAGCATGGACTCCTCCTTGAAGCTTTGGGATGGGAGATTCCGAGGTGTTTCCTGCTGTTTTTCACTAGGATGTTGATTCCCATCAGCTACTGGAGCAAGTTCTCCTCCCAGCTCCCAGCCCTGCCTCGCTGTGGCTCCTCCATAATTACCTCCTTCCCCCTAATTCCCTGTTCCAGCCCGTGGTTAATTGCACTAGGATAATTACAGGTGATCTCGTTTTAAAGTGCTCAGCGCTGAGCCTGGAGCAGGCGGCACTTGCCACCCTCGGTGCCAAACTGGGCATTTTGTGCCTGCTGCCTGTGGAGCTGGACCTTTGGAGCAGATAATGAGCTTTGCTGGGGTGGGAAGGTCATGGCCGTATCCCATTATTTGCCCTGGTTTCATCCTCTTAGCCCAGTGCATCGGTGGGACACACACAGCCAGCCTGGGATGGTGTCACTGGGAAGGGCCAGGGCAGGGTCCCCCTGGGCTTTGGGCCATGGGCGGCTCCCAGAAGGATTTTGGGGTGGGGAGGAACTGAGTTGTTTGCAGAGGAGGAGGTGAAAACATCACCCAGACAATGTGGGGTCTGCTGTGGCTTCTGAGAGCATCAACCATTCCCCAGCACTGTCAAGGCCACCACTGCCCCTGTCCCCAAGTGCCACATCCACACAGTTGTTAAATCCCTGCAGGGATGGGGATCCAGCCCTGCTCTGGGCAGCTGTGCCAGGGCCTGACATCCCTTTCCAGGAAGAAATTTCCCCAAAATCCCCCCTGGGCCTGCCCTGGCCCAGCCTGAGGCCGTTCCCTCTGCTCCTGTCCCTGTTCCCTGGAGCACAGCCCGACCCCCCCGGCTGTCCCCTCCTGTCAGGAGCTGTGCAGAGCCACAAGGGCCCCCTGAGCCTCCTTTGCTCCAGGCTGAGCCCCTGCCCAGCCCCCTCAGCCTCTCCTGGGGCTCCAGCCCCTTCCCAGCTCCGTTCCCTGCCCTGCACACGCTCCAGCCCCTCCAGGGCTCTCCTGTCAGGAGGGTCCCAGAGCTGATCCCAGTTTTGAACACATGTGAGATGGAAGCACAGCCAGGAATTTGGGGGGACAGGACCCTGAGCCCTCCCTGCCTTCAGTGGGAAAAGCATCAAAAGGGTGGAGAGGGGACACATGGAGGGTCTGATCCCTCCATGTTCCAGGTGTATGTCAAGCAAAACCTTAAAGGAAAAACTTCTTTCCCTGGATAAGTCTCAAATCCTGCTCCTATCCAATGGAAAGGTTTGGTGAAGAACTGATGAGCTGGAGCTTTTCTTGGACAAATCCTGGTAAAATCAGAGCACGTCATGGAAACTGAAGCCCTGAATCTTCTGCTTGACCAGGAGTTACCTCAATCCTCAGGTGCCACCTGCAGCCCAAATGCTGAGTAACCAAGCCAAGAGCTGGATGAATCATCTGTGGAATCCAAATAGCTGGAAACAGAAAATAAGCAAGTCCTGGGAATGTTGTAGTCTGTCAGACATCCAAAACTCTCTGGATGTCTGTGAATAGGTTTGAGTTTTTCAGCTAGCATTTATCCATTGGACTCCCTTGGTATGACAGGGAGTTGCACAAGCACAGTTAATTTCCCTTCTCGCTGCCAGCTCCTGGAGAATTTCCATAAAAATCCTGTTTCCCTACTTTGAAACACAAGAAGAAGTTGAGTGTGTTGCATCTGGTAGGGATTGGGGCGGGAGGAGCAGCCCTGCCTGCGTGCTCAGCTGCACGTGGCGCTGATGGCAGAGGAAACAGCGAGGCCACGAGAACTCAGGGTTTCATCCAAAATAGAAAATAACCTAAAAATAGAGCTGTGAGGGCCTGGCTGTGCTGTGAGGCCATTGTGTGGGATGTGGCAGTGTCCCCGTGTCCCAGCCCTGCTCCCGGACAGCTCCTGCTGGCAGTGCAGCACAGCTGGGCTGGTGGTGCCAGTCCTGGGGGGCTCTGGGGAGGGGGGTGGTGCCAAGGGGTTCTGCCAGCCTGGGTTGTGGTGTCCCAGCTGTCCCCTGCCTGGTGGCACAGGATGGATGCTGTGTGTACTGCAAGGCTTGGAGCACTCCCTGAGCCCTCCTGCCCTGCACCCAGCACATCTGTCGGCTCCTCATGGCTGGGGGGGTGCCCAGGCTTGCTGGGGAGGGAATGGGGGTTCTGGCCATGGTGGATGTGCTGCAGGGGCCAGGCCCTGTGCTGTGTCCTGGGCTGTGCAGCTAGGTGTCCTTGCTCTCTGCCTCCCTGGAGCACAGGGATGGCTGACTCCTGCAGCTGTGGCTGCCCCTGGAGCCCTGGATGTGTCCAAGGGCAGGTTGGACAGGGCTTGGAGCAGCCTGGGCTAGTGGAAGGTGTCCCTCTCTGTGGAACTGGATGATCTTTAGGTCCTTTCCAGCCCAAACTGTTCCATGATTCTGTGATCCTCTCCTGTCTATGGCTGTTACCCCAGGGACCACTGTCCCATCCATCTTCTCCACATTTGCTGAATTTGGTCATGAAGGTGCCACTCAAGACCTCTGGGCTTGGCTGAGGGCTGTGAGAGCTTCTGAGGAGCACAGCAGGCTCAGGGCTGGGGACAGGGACAGGGACAGGGACAGGGACAGGGACAGGGACAGGCTGTGGGCAGGCTCTGGCAGGCCAGGCTGCCTTGGCCAGCTGTCCCTGTTGCAGCCGCCTCCTTGGTGGTGGCTCAGCTCTGGATGGCCGGAGTTGAGCTGTGGATAAGGGGATTGAGCACAGCTCTGGAAGTTGGTAAAAGCCCCCTCCTGGGAGAGGAGCAGGAGGGGATGTTGGGGTCCCTGTGTGCTGGGACACCCCTGGCTGAGCTGTCCCCTGTCACAGACATCTTTTATGGAAAATCCTTTTCTTAGGATTTTTCCTCCTGAGAAGCTGAGAGGCCTCAGGAAAAAAATGTAAACATTGATTATCTGCTGCTGTGGAATGCAACAAGTAGATCTTTGATTGGCCCATGTTGGTTGTTTCTAATTAATAACCAATTACAGCCCAGCTGGCTCAGACAGAGAGTCTGAGCCACAAGCCTTTGTTATTCATCCCTTCCTATTCTATTCTTAGCTAGCCTTCTGATGAAATCCTTTCTTCTATTCTTTTAGTATAATTTTAATATAATATATATCATAAAATAATAAATCAAGCCTTCTGAAACATGGAGTCAGATCCTCATCTCTTCCATCATCCTAAGACCCCTGTGAACACCATCACAGTCCCTGTGTGCTGTGACACCCCTGGCTGAGCTGTCCCTGTCTTGGTTTGGAAAGACAGGAGTCTGCTAAGGAAGGCAGGAGCCTCCCCTGAAATAGAGAATGTAAACCCTCCCCACCCCTCTGAATTGCTATAAATTTTAAATTAAGGAGCTCTCAGGCAAAAATATGGGAGCAGAAAATAATAGTTCTTTAATAGGGAAGGGAAAAAAAATAAAGGATAAAATAAACAATGCAGTACACCAGAACAACACTGGCAGAGTCAGAACCCAACCTGGCACCCTGTGGGTCAGGGTGTTGGTGGCAGTGCCATTGGAATTGTGGCTCAGCCCTCCTGCAGTGTCAGGGGTGGTTCTGCTGGAGCAGGGATCCTGTAGAGAAGGATGGATTCTTCCTCTGAAGATCCAGTGGAAGGAGAGGCAGCTGCTGTTCCTCTGGGGAATCCAGTGGAGAAGCCGTGCTGGTGTCTCAAAACCTCTGGATTATATCTGGGTAGGAATGCTTGGCTCCTCCCCCTGGGCTCACATCTCCCAATGGGATGCTGTAGTTCTTATCAGCCATGCAGGGACATTCAATAGCTGTTATCAGCAATGTCCCCTCCCAGGGAAGTGTGAATGTGGTCACTCAGAGAGAGAGATAAGGCAAACTGCCCACTTGACAAAGGTAATCTGCCATAGAGATGGGAATGGAAAACATCTTGCATTGCAATCTTCAACAGCCCCGTGTGCTGGGACACTCCTGGCTGTGCTGGGACACTCCTGGCTGAGCTGTCCCCGTGTGCTGTGACACTCCTGGCTCAGCTGTCCCCGTGTGCTGTGGCACTCCTGGCTGAGCTGTCCCCGTGTGCTGTGACACTCCTGGCTCAGCTGTCCCTTCCCTGCAGGCCTGCCGTGATTTCCTGGACCTCGCCGAGAGCCACAGCCGGAAATGGCAGCGGCTGCTGCAGCATGAGCGGGAGCAGCGGATCCGCCTGGAGGAGACCATCGAGCAGCTAGCCAAGCAGCACAACAGCCTGGAGAGAGCCTGCCGGGGGGCACCCGGGCTGGCCACGGGCACTGCCAGCAGCGCCAGCGCCGCCAAGGGTGAGCCACAGCCCGGCCTGGGAGGGACAGGGATGTTGGGGGATCCTGGGAGGGGACAGGGATGTTGGGGGATCCTGGGAGGGGACAGGGATATTAGTGATCACTGGGATGGGACAGGGATGTTAGGGGATCCTGGGATGGGACAGGGATGTTAGTGATCACTGGGATGGGACAGGCGTGTTAGGGGATCCTGGGATGGGACAGGGATGTTAGTGATCACTGGGATGGGACAGGGATGTTAGTGATCACTGAGATGGGACAGGGATGTTAGGGGATCCTGGGATGGGACAGGGATATTAGTGATCACTGGGATGGGACAGGGATGTTAGGGGATCCTGGGAGGGGACAGGGCTGTTAGGGGACCAGGATGGGACAGGGCCGTTAGGGGATCCCTGGGATGGGACAGGGTTGCTCTGGGATCCTGGGATGGGGCAGGGTTGTTAGGGATCCCCAGGATGGGGCAGGGCTGTTCAGGGACCCTGTCCCATGCCAGGGATCCCCAGGATGGGGCAGGGCTGTTAGGGGATCCCTGGGATGGGACAGGGATGTTAGGGGATCCTGGGATGGGACAGAGCTGTAAGGGGATCCTGGGATGGGACAGGGATGTTAGGGGATCCTGGGATGGGACAGAGCTGTAAGGGGATCCTGGGATGGGACAGGGATGTTAGGGGATCCTGGGATGGGACAGGGCTGCTCAGGGACCCGTGGAATGGGATGGAGCCACCCGGGGACTCCCAGGATGAACTGAGGTGTTCCACTCAGGAACCGTCAGGATGAGACAGAGCTGCCTGGGGACCCCTGGGATGGGACCGGGCTGTTCAGTCAGCTCTGGGATGGATCAGGGCATTCTGCCTGGCTGCTCCCAGCGAGCTGCCAGCAATAGGAAGGGTGCCCAAGGCAATGCCCTGTGTCCCCATGGTATTTTTCTAAATGGTTCCCATTACACCATAATTACTCCTAATTGTCCTTGCTCAGGGACTTGGATGTCCCCAAGATTCAGATGCAGAGAGGGCTGTCCCCAGCTCACTGATGCTATTCCAGGCTGCTTTAGAAGCTTTAACCCTTACTGGTGGGCACATCTCTGGGTGCTGGAGGGCAGCCATGGCACTGGGAAAAGGCTCAGGGTCCCCTGGCACTGCTGAGTTGGCTGTGGGGTGGCAGTGGAACAGCCAGGGCTCGTTTGCAGTAAGATCCAACAGCTTTGCACATTCCTGCCAAGTGTCCTTCCCCCAGGGCAGCGTTAGTTACAGCCACAAACACTGCTCAGAGTGCTGGGTCTGACTTTTGAAGGAGATACAGACCCGAGGGAGGGAACAGTGGCTGCTGGAGGTGGGGGGATGTTGGTGCCAGGCACTGCCCTTGTTCCCCCTCAAGGGAGGTTTAGTTTGGATATTGGGGAATGTTTCTTTATGGAAAGGGTTGTTCAGCCGTGTCCCCATCCCTGGGGGGATTTAACGGCTCTGTGGATGTGGCACCTGGGGACACGGGTTGGGAATGGTGGGGCTGGGTGTCCTCAGAGGGCCCAGCGGCTGGAACAATCCTGAGGGGCAGCTGGGGGGAAATGGCTGCAGGGACAGGCACAAATCCACAAATCCGCCTGGGGTGGTGACACAGCTCCTCTGGAGAGCGGGAGAGAGGCAGGGAACGGGATTGTCTGGGATGGGCTGGGAGCAGGGAAACTGCACTGGGACTTGGGCACTGCAGCCATGGATCAGAGCACAGCGGTGTTTGGGAATGGTATTTGGTGTTTGGGAATGGTATTTGGTGTTTGGGAATGGTGTTTGGGATTGGTGCTTGGGAATGGTGTTTGGGAATGGTGTTTGGTGTTTGAGAGTGGTGTTTGGGAATGGTATTTGGTGTTTGGGATTTGGTGTTTGGGATTGCTGTTTGGGAATGGTGTTTGTGATTGGTGTTTGTTTGGGACTGGTGTTTGGGATTGATGTTTGGGAATGGTGTTTGGGAATGGTGTTTGGGATTGGTGCTTGGGAATGGTGTTTGTTTGAGAATGGTGTTTGGTGTTTGGGAATGGTATTTGGGATTGGTGTTGGGGAATGGTGTTTGTTTGAGAATGGTGTTTGGTGTTTTGGAATGCTGTTTGTTTGGGAATGGTGTTTGGGATTGGTGTTTGGGATTGCTATTTGGTGTTTGGGAATGGTGTTTGGTGTTTGGGAGTGGCGTTTGGTGTTTGGGAATGGTGTTTGGGAATGTTGTGTGGTGTTTGGGAATGGTGTTTGTTTGGGAATGGTGTTTGGGACTGGTGTTTGGGAATGGTGTTTGGTGTTTGGGAATGGTGTTCGGGATTGGTGTTTGGTGTTTGGGAATGGTGTTTGGAATTGCTGTTTGGGATTGCTGTTTGGTGTTTGGGAATGGTGTTTGTTTGGGAATGGTGTTTGGGAATGGTGTTTGGGATTGGTGCTTGGGAATGGTGTCAGTTTGGGAATGGTGTTTGGTGTTTGGAATTGCTGTTTGGGATTGCTCTTTGGTGTTTGGGAATGGTGTTTGGGATTGCTGTTTGGGAACGGTGTTTGGGAATGCAGGGCTGGGAACCCTCTCCAGCATCACCTCAAACACGGGATTTGTTTTTCCTGCTTCAATCCAAACCGGATTTCCCGGCGGACGGGGCGGTGCTGGAGTGGAGCCACACCCAGACGGGGTTGGGCATGGCCACACCCTCAGGCAGCCTGGGGACATTTTGGGGGTGCTCCCGAGCACAGCTTTGTGTGCCTGGCTTGGGGAGCAGGGCACATCCTGGCCTCGAGGAGCTGGAAATCCTTGGGTACAGCTTGGGTACAGCATCCTCGGGGTGTGCAGCGGGATGCAGGGGGGCCAGGCTGTGAGGAGGGGACACGGGGGTGGCTCTGGGGACAGATCCTGCAGCAGGCTCTGTCTCAAAGCCTCTGTGCCAGCAGGGAGTGTGCAGTCTGCCAAAGGAGAGGCCAGTGATGAAGATGAGGAGACGGAGTACTTCGATGCCATGGAGGATGCACCAGCTTTTATCACAGTAACTGCAGACCCCAAGCACCACAGGTACCGCCCCTGCCTGCCCAGGAGTGTGGGGAGGGCTGGGAAAAGCCCTGGTGTTCCCTCAGCAGCCCTTCCACGGGGTCACTCTGAGGCCATGTCCTTCAGAACTTCCCCTGCCCCTGTCCAGAGGTCTGTCCTGCGTCTGGCTGCTCCTGCATTCCTGGAGCAAGGCTGAGGGTGGCCCCCAGTTGTAGTGAAGCAGGTGAGGAAGGGCAGTGTCAGGCAGTGCTGTGGGAGAGCTGAGTCCCCTGTCCCTCAACCTTAAAGCTCCTCTCATTCCACCCCCTGTCATGGGCATGGGCACTTTCCACTATTCCAGGTTACTCCAAGCCCCTCCAGCCTGGCCTTGGGCACTGCCAGGGATGGGGCAGTCACAGCTTCTGTGTGCACCCTGTGCCAGGGCCTGCCCATCCTCCCAGGGAAGAATTTGTTCCCAATATCCCATAAAACCCTGCCCTCTGTCTGCTGTCACCTGCTCTTACTCCTCCAGGGACACCTGTGCTGGAGGAGCCTGTGGTCTGACCCATGGTCACATCTCTGGGCTTGGTGACAAGAGCAGAACCTCTGTGCCCCCAGGGCTGTGGCTGAGAATCCCTTCCTGAGCATCCCATCCTTAGAATCCCCTCCTAGCAGCTGTGCACAGCCTCTGGCACCCCAGCTCCTTCCTGGCAGTGCCCTGGGGGTGCAGGAGGTGCTCTGGGGGTGCTCCCTGCCCTGTGCTCCCCACTGCTGTTCTCCCCACAGGCGTTCGGGCAGCAACCTGAGCGGGGCCAGCGAGGGCCACCCCGAGGACTGGACCCTGGAGGACAGTGTGAGTGGGCTGGGCAGGGTGGGCAGGGTGGTGCTGCTGGGGTGGAACCAGGGTGGTGCTGCTGGGGCAGAGGGGATGGCTGTGAGGGGACCCTTCATCTCTGGTGGTTCCTCAGAGAGTCACAGATGTCAGCAGGCATCAGCATCCTGAACATTCTCCTGAGGGAAGCAGGAGGGTGTTGGGGGACAGCTGTACCCATATTTCTGCTAGGAGTAAGGCTGGTATTGGGGTTGTGATGAATAAGATTGGGGAGGATGTTGATGGTTGAATGGGTTCTTTGATAAATAGCTTTACGCCATCTGCTAGAGGTTGTAGGAGCCCAAATGGGCCAACAATGTCTGGGCCCTTTCAGCCTTGTATGTAGCTTAGGATTTTGCACTCTACTAGGGTGAGGAAGGCTGCTGCAGTTAAGACTGGGAGGGCATAGGAGACAGCTATGATGAGGTTGATTAGGAGAGGGTGGTTAGTCATGGTAGATGGTTTGGTGTTGCAGAGTGTTGCAATTTCCTGTTTTACTCCCCAGTCCCTTCCCAGGTGTGGCAATACCTCTCTCTTTTCCCCCTCGCCCCCTTGCTGAGTGAGTTCTGTCAATCAGGCTGAACATTCCAGCAAGGCCTGGTATGGTTGGTCAGGTTCAAAGGATGCCCCTCAGGCCTGGGGTCATTGGCCTGACTGGGTGTCATCGTCCCCTGAGACCCTGCCCCTCCCACCTGGTTGGTGCTCACCTGTCCCTTCCCCTCCCCTGTCCCTGGGCTTAAATTGGGCCAGAACCATACAGTCAGCATTCCATTGGAGCTGTTACCAAGACTCAGACATCTGTGACCATGGAATAAACTCTGGATATTAACCCTCCGACAGAATCCATCTCCTTTTTCTCCTCACCTTAGCCTGAAGCCTTCCCACCTGAGGTAAACTGAGTTTCTACAAGCCTGGGTTTGTTTCAGTGCTCAGCTGCAGCATCCAGCCAGCCAAAGGTGTCTCTGAGGTGAAACACCACAGTTGCCGCCTTTGTCCCAGCAGCAAGGGTCAGACACAACCTACCTGGTAATATTGGGATCATATTCCAATAGTTTGGGTTAAGCTAGGGAGAGGATTTGAGCCTCTGAGTTAAAGGACTGAAGCCTTTTGCATTTTCTGAGCTCTGCCATGCTAGCTGGTCATTTTCTTGGACGTGGTGTGATAGCCCTTTGTAATTTAGTTGTTCTCACAGGTTTCCAGCAGTGCTCCTCAGGTGTCTCCTGGGCTGTGGTTGCTGTTCCTGGGAGCTGCTGGGTCTGGTTGGGTCCAGTTTAAACCTGAGTTCCTTCTGTTGCTTCCACAGGTGTTTGAGAGCTCAAATCAAAGCAGCTACAATGAGTCCACAGGCAAAGATCTCCTGCCAAGGAAGAGGAGAAGGACTCGAATTCCTGACAAACCCAACTACAGCCTTAACCTCTGGAGCATCATGAAGAACTGCATTGGCAAGGAGCTCTCCAAGATCCCCATGCCCGTGAGTCTGAGTGTCCCTGGCACCAGGGCTGGCACAGGGGGTGGCTTTGGGCAGCTCTTGGCTGTGCAGAGCTTTGGGTTACAGCTCAGGATGGTTCTGCTGGTGCTGTGGTGGCACAGCAGCCCCAGGCAGGGACAGATTGTCACCAGGGCTGGATTTTGTGCTGGCAGCTGCTGCATGCTTGTCAGGGAATTGTGGAATGGTTTGGGTGGAAAGGGAGCGAATAGCCCATCCAGTGCCACCCCTGCCATGGCAGGGACACCTCCCACTGTCCCAGGCTGCTCCCAGCCCCAGTGTCCAGCCTGGCCTTGGGCACTGCCAGGGATCCAGGATGGGCACCCTGTGCCAGGGCCTGCCCACCCTGCCAGGGAACAATTCCCAATTCCCAATATCCCATCCATCCCTGCCCTCTGGCACTGGGAGCCATTCCCTGTGTCCTGTCCCTCCATCCCTTGTCCCCAGTCCCTCTCCAGCTCTCCTGGAGCCCCTTCAGGCCCTGCCAGGGGCTCTGAGCTCTGCCTGGAGCCTTCTCCTCTCCAGGTGAGCACCCCCAGCTCTCCCAGCCTGGCTCCAGCCCTTGCAGCATCCCTGGTGCCTCCTCTGGGCTCTCTCCATCACATCCCTGGTGTCCTGGGCAGGCTGGGGCAGAGGGGACATTGCCTGAGTGTCCTCTGCATATCCAGAGGCATTGGGGGAGCAGGACACTGTGAATCCCTGGGGATTCATGAGGAAGGGACCCTGCTGCTGGTGATGTTTTCCCCCCTGTGATCCAGGACAGGACACTCAGGGCTCAGCTCCACCTGCACCAGCCACGGCAGGGCTGGGTTCCACCCCAGGGGCTCAGAGAGCCTCTTTTTCCTTACAGAGAGCAGATTTTTGGTGAAGGAGGTGCTGGGGGCAGGTTTTGGGTGCTGCTGGTTCAGCCCTGGGGGCAAAGGCTCCCTGTGATGGCCAGAAAGGGTTTGCTGGGGGGTCTGTGTGTGTGGAACAGCCCCACGTGGGCTGCACAGAGCCACATTGATGGGTAAAGAGCAGGGAGCACATTCCAGGGGTTGGGATGCTGCATTGGTTGTGTTCTGTCTCTTCAAACAGAGCCTGAGTGAGAGCTCAGAGCACTGATGAGAGTGATGGGCTGTCCCTTGTGCTGTTTGCAGCTGGGATGGACAGCCCAGCACCATCCAGTTCTGCAGCAGCAGCAGATCAGGGCGTGATGGGCACAGGAATGAGCTCAGGATGTGAAATCCCAGCAGCTGCTGCTGCCTGGAGAGAGAAATTTGTGCTTCTCCTATCCATCAGATCATCCTGGGAGCTGCTGGAGTCCAAACCCTGAGGGCAGTGGGGAAGAGAGGAGGTTTAGATTAAATATAAGAAAAAATTGTTCCCCATGAGGGTGTGAGGCCCTGGCACAGGGTGCCCAGAGCAGCTGTGGCTGCCCCTGGATCCCTGGCAGTGCCCCAGGCCAGGCTGGACACTGGGGCTGGGAGCAGCCTGGGACAGTGGGAGGTGTCCCTGCCATGGCAGGGCTGGCACTGGATGAGCTTTAATGTCCCTTTCCACCCAAACCATCCTGGGATTCTGTGAAATCCTCAAGGATCCCACAGTCCCTATGAAATGAGAAGGAAGGTGCTGCCAGAGATGCACCAGGATCCACCCCACAAGCTCAGCTGCATGTGGACGTTATTTGGGGAGATTCCTGATGAATTAAGAGCATTTCTGAGGTTCTCTGAGGTCTTCTGAGACCCCCATCCCCTTCCTGGGGAAGTGATGAACTGACAAACCCCTTGTGCAAACAGCTCCTTGATTCTGCTTCTGAATGAACAAACCTGCAGCACTGAAAAGGAGAAAAACAGTTGTAGGAATTTGGAATTTGGGTGGATTCATCTTCTTCCCCCATGAAAGGCTTTTGCTCCCTCTTGCCTGAGGATGCAGCTGCTGGCTTTGTTCGCTCCATCTCTTCTGAGAATTATCCCAAGTGATTTGCTCTTTATGTGGATTTGATGCTGCTCTTTCTCCCCAGCTCTCTCTTTCTCTGATGCTGTAAGATCCCTGCCACTTGCAGGCTAAATCCCTGAGTGGAAAATCTAAAAAAAGCTAAATCCTGGAATCTGCAGTTTGTTTTTTCTACTATGAAATATTTAACTTGGCTTACAGAAGTGCTTCTTCAGCCATCTGCTCCTCTTAAAATATATTCCTTTGTTTCGAAATGAAACGAAAAAGGCAGAAGACCTTTTGTGGCTCTGTCTTGCTTTCAATTATTTTTTAATTTCAGTATTTTCAGAGTGAAAAATAGAGGTGTTGTCATGGGCTGGAGTCTCAGGAGCATGGAGACCCCAAAATGGGGCTTTTGCAGGAGTCTCAGGAGCATGGAGACCCCAAAATGGGGTTTTTGCAGGAGTCTCAGGAGCATGGAGACCCCAAAATGGGGCTTTTGCAAGAGTCTCAGGAGCATGGAGACCCCAAAATGGGGTTTTTGCAGGAGTCTCAGGAGCATGGAGACCCCAAAATGGGGCTTTTGCAGGAGTCTCAGGAGCATGGAGACCCCAAAATGGGGCTTTTCCAGGTTTTCTGGGCAGCTGGGTCACACAGAGATGGAGGTGATGAGGGCAGGCTGGGGAACAGCACACCCCTGTCCTGTGCCCAGAGGGATGCTGCCTGGGAGGGGGCTGATCTCATTGTTGAGGCTCATTTTGGGGTCAGGGTGATAACCTGGGCTGATCCCTGATCATCCCACACCCCAAACCGTGGCGCTGCCTGGCACAGATCAGGGAGCAGAGCACACATTCCCTTTCCTTTGGCCTTGGGGGTGCCTCTTGGGGATCTCTCCTGCTTTCTTAACCCCACCCTGCTCCCCTGCAGGTGAACTTCAACGAGCCCCTGTCCATGCTGCAGCGGCTCACGGAGGACCTGGAGTACCACGAGCTGCTGGACAAGGCGGTGAAGTGTGAGAGCTCCACGGAGCAGATGTGCTTTGTGGCCGCCTTCTCCGTGTCCTCCTACTCCACCACGGTGCACCGCACTGCCAAGCCATTCAACCCCCTGCTGGGGGAGACCTTCGAGCTGGACCGCCTGGAGGAGCTGGGCTTCCGCTCCCTCTGCGAGCAGGTGAGCGCTGGGGCTGCTCCTGCCGCTGCTGCCGTGCTGCTGGGGGCACCAGAGCACCTCCCGAGCCTTCCCTGGGCTCTTCTCCCCGAGCCTCCCCTGAGCTTTTCTCCCCGAGCCTCCCCTGAGCTTTTCTCCCCGAGCCTCCCCTGAGCTTTTCTCCCCGAGCCTCCCCTGAGCTTTTCTCCCCAAGCCTCCCCTGAGCTTTTCTCCCCAAAATGGGATGGGTTCAAGGTGCTGGGTGGAGTTCCCACCCCTGGCGTATCCAAGGAAGGACTGGATGTGGTACTTGGTGCTCTGGGCTGGGTGACGAGGGAGGGATGTGGCACGGGTTTGGCTGGATTGGCTTTGTCCCCAGGTTTGGAGCAGTTGCTGCAGTGATGTCAGGCTCTGCCAGCAGCTCCTTGCAGGACACCCAGGGGTGGACAAAGCCCTCCCTGGCAGTGGCACCCAAACTTGTCAGACACATGTGGAGCGCTGGCTTGAGGCAGGATGGCACCTCCTGTCCCATCCCATCCCATCCCATCCCATCCCATCCCATCCCATCCCATCCCATCCCATCCCATCCCATCCCATCCCATCCTCTCTAGGCCATGCTGAACAGGCTCTCTGGGGTCTCCTGGAAGTGTGACCCAAGGAAGGTCCTGCAGTAGATAATCCCCAGAGTTCCTGGCTCTGCTGTCCCTCCACACCCCCAGCGCCGTGGGCCCAATGTCACCCAGCTCTGCATGTCCCCACATGGCCCATCCCAGCCTGGGAGCCATGCCAGTGAGGTGGGACACTGCCAGCCACAGCCTGAGCCCTCCTGCCTGCCAGGGCCAGAGGTGGCCTCAAGCCTCAGCCACCCCAGCACAGCGTCACAGAGCTGTCACAGAGCTCAGGTTCTCCCATCCCAGCAGAGTCACACCTTCACCTCCCCCTGCCTGGCAGCAGTTCCTGCCCTGTCACCTGGTTCAGCCTGGAAGAGATGGATCCATCCCTTAGCCAGCTGGGGTACCCTCATACCACACCCTCACCTTCCTGGGGTGCAGCTGGATGTCCTGGGTAGATTTCTCAGCCTCATCCCAGCTGCAGTGCCAAGCCCAGGGCTGCCTGTCCCCCCTGGATACCTCTGAGCACATCTCTGCAAATCCTGCCTGTCCAGTACTGCTGGACACCCCTGACTGCACCATTCCCAAACTTGCATCATCCCTGTTCTCATTTTCACCCCCCTTTTCACCACACTCCTTTCTCCATCCCTGTTCCCTCCCAAATAAATAACCTGCCTGGAATTGCTTTCTCTGCTTGGTCCCAGTTTTCCTGTGTTTGTGCCCAGATTTGACATTCCTGACCAATTCCAGCCTCCTTTCCCACTGCTCTGAATTTTCCTTGGTGCTGCCTGTGCTGCTCAGCCTGCCAGCGTGCCCAGCCAAGCAGTGATAATCCAGTGCCTGAAATCCAGTTATCCAAATAGGATTTCCTGCTGCTGCTGCCTGGATTTAATGTCAGGCCCTGGCCCTGCCCGTGTGTGTAATCCCGAGCTCGGGGCGCTCAGCCTGTAATTACAGCAGGGAAATCATCCCAGAGCTCTGGGGATCATGGGTGCCTGTGCCAGGCTGTGCCACCAGGTCCCTCTGCCTGGGATATTCCTGCTCCTGCCTTGGGTTTGGGCAGCTTTTTTCCCAGGGCAGGGCCATGTGAGCACCACCTCTAACAAGTCACTCTGAGGATTTAGGGTGCTGTGTCCTCTTTTCCAGCCTGGTGTGTGTGTGAGGGAGAAGCCAAAGTCTTCCTGTGTGTTTTGGATAACTTGTGGGCCTGTGTCCTCTGGGATTTCCCAGGTGCTGTTCCATTACTGGGATTACTGGGGTGCCAGCACATCCATGTTTGCCAGCCAGGATCCCAGGAAAGCAGGGCTCAGGGAACAGCAGCATCTCACAGCAGTGGTTGCTCAAGTGAAGATCTCATGGATCATGCTTTGAAATGAGCCTGAGCCAATCCTGGCAGGATCCTGGAGCGTCTCCCTTTGCTGCCAGGGCACTGCCCAGGAGGGGATTGTGGTGTCTGAAAAGCTGATGTGGTGCCCAGGGCCTGGAGCATCCTCAGTGCTGGGCTGGTGTGGGGCTGTCCCCTCTCCGAGCACTCCGCTGGGCTCTGTGTCCTCACGGGCTGTGTGTCCTGTCCCCAGGTGAGCCACCACCCCCCAGCAGCCGCCCACCACGTGTACTCCAGGCGAGGCTGGACGCTGTGGCAGGAGATCACCATCGCCAGCAAGTTCAGGGGCAAATACCTCTCCATCATGCCACTGGGTAGGTGATGGATCCTGCAATTCCCTGGGGTGCACTGGCTTTGCAGTTAAAGGAACTGCTTCCTTAGCCTTGAGCAATTCCTTGGGTTCCCCTGGGGCTCTGGGAATGCCCTGGGCTCACCTGGGACTCTGGGAATCCCCTGGGCTCACCTGGGAATCCCCTGGGCTCACCTGGGGCTCAGTGGGTTCTACAAGGCCAGTTAAGGAGCCCAGGTTTGTGCTCCTGATCCAACGATCCAACAATGACATGTCTGCCCTGGAAGTGGAAGTGATGCCATCTGCAAAGGCTGCTTTGCTTTGGAAATACCCTGCTTGCCCAGGAAGTGATTTCTCCTTCCATGATACTTAAAGTTAACTTGCTGCCTGTTTTAACCCTCTGCCTGCCAGTCAAGAGCAATAAGCTGCCTCCTTGGAGTATTTTATTTTCCTTCTGCCTGTCCCTGGGCTGGGCAGCATTCCCAGAGTGGTGCCAGTGCCTGAATCAACCAGGCAGCACATTTCTGACCTGCTTTTAGAACGAGGGCAGAGGGCCTGGCAGGAGATGTCCTTCCCTTCCTGGAGCACTAAGGGAGGGATGAATCCAGAGCCAGACCTGGTGGGGGATGCAGGGAGAGGGATGAGCACAGTGCTGGGTGGTGGTGGGCTCTGGGGAATGAACACCTGCCCTGCTGAGCTCAGAGCATCCCTGTCTCCACAGGCGCCATCCACCTGGAGTTCCACTCCAGTGGGAACCACTACGTGTGGAGGAAAGTCACCTCCACAGTGCACAACATCATCGTGGGCAAGCTCTGGATCGACCAGGTGGGTGAGAGCACAGGTCTGCCTGGCCCTGGGGGCTGGAGGAGCGTTGGGCACGTGCTCCTGCCACGATGGGGAGCTGTGCTTCCCTGCAGGGCTGGGAAAGGCTTCTGGAACCTTCCCTGGCTCTGCCCGAGGCCAGCAGGTGCTGGGGGTGGCTGGGGTGGGGGCAGCCACTGGTGCTGCTGTGCCCGGTGGGGGTTGGTACCTGCACTGCAACTAACACCTCCTCTGTCTCTCCCTGCTGTGGTTCTGTGTCTTTTATCCAGTCTGGTGAAATAGAGATTGTTAACCATAAGTCCAAAGATAAATGCCAGCTGAAATTTACCCCCTACAGCTACTTCTCCAGGGATGTCCCCCGCAAGGTGAGTATCCAGCGGAGACCCTGCTCCTTCAGGGGTCACTCCTGGTTCTTCCAGGCTCCCAGTAGCACTGGGATGAGCCCCAGCATGGGGCTGAGGGGCTGGCCAGGCAGGGTCACCAGGGAGGGCTGGGTGGCACCTCCATGTCCCGTGCTTTGGCTCTGATGGGCTGGAGCTGCAGCACTGACACTGGGAGGGGTTTGGTGGGTTGGACGGGTCAGGGATGTCCAGGGGACACAGCACCACATCCAGCTGGGCACCTGGAGGCTGTGGTGCCCCCCTGGGCATTCCCACGTGCCACCAGAGCCGCGTCCCCCTGGCAGGTGACAGGGGTGGTGAGCGACGCCGACGGCAAAGCGCACTATGTCATGTCTGGCACGTGGGATGAGAAGATGGAGTGCTCCAAGATCCTCCACAGCAGCCATGGCAGCACCAGCACCGAGGGCAAGCAGAAAACTGTGTACCAGACCCTGTCCCCAAAGGTCCTGTGGAGGAAGTACCCGCTGCCGTGAGTCCCTGGGCTGGGATGGACAGCAGGACTGGGATGGGGATGGGGATGGGGATGGGATTGGGATGGGATCTCCCAGGGCCTTGTGGAATGGCAGGCTCATGTGCCCAGGCCTGAGGACATGAGGGACTCACGGGGCTGAGTGGCTTTTCCTGAGGTGGGCCCCTGGAGGGGGAGGGTGGCTGTGGGGACTCTTGTGGGTGGGTTTGGGGTGCTTGTGGGGGCTGGTTGGGTTTTTGGGGCAGTGGGCTCTGACAGGGAGGGCTGTTGGTTGATTCGCCTTGCTGGTCATTGTGTCCTTGGCCATCCTGTCCCACCAGTCACTTTGTCCCCTTGGAGACCAGTCCTCCCTTGGTCCTTGTGACCATGGCAGGGCTCAAATCAATCTCTGGGCCCTGGGAGCACCAACAGACAGTCCCTGCTTTGGGGATTTTCTGTTGGGATGGGGACTCCAGCACTGTCCTGGGCAGCCTGTTCCAATGCCTGACCCCCCTTTCCAGGGAGGAATTTTCCCTAATATCCAGTATAAAACTGCTGTGGTGCAACATGAGGCCATTTCCTCTCATCCCATCCCTGTTTCCTGGGAGCAGAGCTCACCCCCTCTGGCTGTCCCCTCCTGTCAGGAGTTGTGCAGAGCCAGAGCCATCACATACCTGTCAGCAGCTCAGCCCCTTTTCCAGCCACACACATCCCATGGAAACATTCCATACTGCCCAAATTCCTAAAGAGCCAAGCTGGATTTATCCACAGGGAGGTTTTATTGAGGGACTGAGGCTTTTAGGAGAAGAATTTGTTGGGAAAATTCTTGGGAAAATACAGCCTTGTGGCTGTAGGCAGACTGGGGTGACTGTGTGCAGCTCACAGGGTCCCCCCTGAGCCTCCTTTGCTCCAGGCTGAGCCCCTGCCCAGCTCCCTCAGCCTCTCCTGGGGCTCCAGCCCCTGCCTAGCTCCGTTCCCTGCCCTGCACACGCTCCAGCCCCTCCAGGTCTCTCCTGTCAGGAGGGTCCCAGAGCTGCCCCAGCTCAGCAGGAGTGGCTCAGTGGGGCTGTGGGGCTGTGCCTGAGGCACTCCCCGTGCTGAGCAGGCTGTCTCCATTCCAGGGACAATGCTGAGAACATGTACTTCTTCTCGGAGCTGGCGCTGACGCTGAACGAGCCCGAGGAGCGCGTGGCGCCCACGGACAGCCGGCTGCGCCCCGACCAGCGGCTCATGGAGAGCGGCCGCTGGGACGAGGCCAACGTGGAGAAGCAGAGGCTGGAGGAGAAGCAGCGAGCCGTGCGCCGGCGCAGGGAGGCCGAGGCCGTGGAGGCCATGGAGGAAGGTGAGGAGCGCTCGGGGATGGCTCAGGATGCGGGGACTGCACTACAGTGATTGTGGGGGACACACCCTGTGAGCTCTGGGGAGCCCTTGTGGGCGGGTTTGGGGTGCTTGTGGGGGCTGGTTGGGTTTTTGGGGCAGTGGGCTCTGACAGGGAGGGCTGTTGGCTGCTTTGCCTTGCTGGTCATTGTGTCCTTGGCCATCCTGTCCCACCAGTCACTTTGTCCCCTTGGAGACCAGTCCTCCCTTGGCCCTCGTGACCATGGCAGGGCTCAAATCAGTCTCTGAGCCCTGGGAGCACCAACAGACAGTCCCTGCTTTGGGGATTTTCTGTTGGGATGGGGACTCCACCACTCCCCTGGGCAGCCTGTTCCAATGCCTGACCACCCTTTCCAGAAAGGAATTTTCCCTAATATCCAATCTAAAACTGCTGTGGTGCAACATGAGGCCATTTCCTCTCCTCCTGTCCCTGTTTCCTGGGAGCAGAGCTTGACTCCCTGACTGTCCCCTCCTGTCAGGAATTGTGCAGAGCCAGAGCCATCACACAGCTGTCAGCAGCTCAGGGATCCAGGGGCAGCCACAGCTGCTCTGGGCACCCTGTGCCAGGGCCTGCCCACCCTCACAGGGAACAATTCCCAGTTCCCAATATCCCATCCATCCCTGCCCTCTGGCACTGGGAGCCATTCCCTGTGTCCTGGCACTCCTGTCCCCAGTCCCTCTCCATCTTTCCTGGAGCTCCTTTAGGAGCTTCAATCCAGCCACATGCATCCCATGGGAACCATTCATTCCATGCTGCCCAAGTTCCTTAAGAGCCAAGCTGGATTTATCCACAGGGAGGTTTTATTGAGGAACTGAGGCACTTGTGGGGGCAGATTGGGTTTTTGGGGCAGTGGGCTCTGGGGAGGGCTGTTGACTGCTTTGCCTTGCTGGTCATCATGTCCCTGGCCATGTCATTTTGTCCCCTTGAAGAGCAGTCCTCCCTTGGCCCTCATGACCACAACAGGGCTGGGCTCAAATGAATCCCCGAGCTCTGGGAGCACCAGCAGCCAGTCCCTGCTGCTGTGGGAGCTGTGGGATTGGAGCTGTGGGAGCACCAGCAGCCAGCCCCTGCTGCTGTGGGAGCTGTGGGGTTGGAGCTGTGGGAGCACCAGCAGCCAGCCCCTGCTGCTGTGGGAGCTGTGGGATGCAGGCTGCAGGTGCAGCAGCCAGTCCCTGCTGCTGTGGGAGCTGTGGGGTTGCAGGCTGCAGGTGCAGCAGCCCCTGAGCCCCGTTGTGCCCCCAGGGAAGGACTACGAGGGGTACCTGCCGCTGTGGTTCGAGCGCAAGGTGGACGCCGTCACCGGGGAGCTCATCTGCGTCTACAAGGGCGGCTACTGGGAGGCCAAGGACAAGCAGGACTGGAGCGTGTGCCCCGACATCTTCTGAGCCCCCCAGAGCTCGGGGGCCACCCCTGGGACACTGGCACAGCCCGAGGGACAGCGAGGACACGCCGGCAGCGTCCCGCCGGGCTGACACGGTCAATACATGCAGAGATCCAAACAGGGATTCCAAACCTATTTTTTTATGCACTAATAAATAGCATCTTTTTTTTTTTTTTTTTTTTTTTTTTTAAATGATGGATTTTCCAGCGACTGCTTAGGAGTGAGGACACGTGGAGCTGGGCTGGGTTTGGGATGTTCATTGCTGTCAGGAGTTGCTGCCTATATCCTCCAGCGCCTTGGCTCCGCTGGCCGAGACGTCGACTTCCAAAGATGCCCGGGGTGTGGGAATGCTGTGCTTGTGTGAGCTCTTCTCTTTGCCATTTTTTTTTTTTCTTCTTTTGGGACCCCATTTCTGTGTGGACTTTATGGAATTATTTATAAAAAGAAAAAAAATCCTGCTCCTGGTTCAGGTTTCCTTCAAAGACGGACACGAACAACTCTGCTTGGAAAACTGTCCCCAGGAGCTGTGGCACGTGATCCCAGCGGCTCTTCGTGGTTCCACAGTGCCCAGCCATCCCAGTAACACCAAGTAGGATATTTCAGCTGGTGACTTTGGGGTTTTTGACCTGGTTTTTGCTTTTTTCAAGAGCGTTGGAGGTGCTTCCCCACAGTCTGATGTGTTCAGGCAAAGCTTGGGCCTGTCTTTATCATGTGGGCGTGGTTTGAGTGAGGTTTGTTTTGGTTTTCCTGCAACCACATCCGAAGGGGGAGATGGCCCCAGCGTGGCTGGGAACACCAGGCTGATGCAGTGAAGAGTTTCTGTCCCAGTGATGCTCCTGGCTCCGTGTCCCTGCTCGGTGTCCCTGCACATGGGGGCTGGATCTCAATTCCAGCTTCTCCATCGGTGTCTCCCTGCTGAGCTGTGCCTGAGGCTGGGTGGGAGAGGAGGGAAGAGGTGCCATGGGGAGAGGAGGGGAGAGGTGCCATGGTGCTGCTGGGATGGAGCCTTGGTCCAGCATCTCCCACCCCGTTCAGCCAGGCCTGGCCACAGGATGAGGCTGGAGGGTCCCTGCGCCCCAGCCCCAGCTCCCAACTCCTGTTCCTCCCCTCCCTCACCCTGGGCTCTCCCTGCAGCAGCTCCAGTTTGTCAGGGCAGGGAGCCCCTCGTCCCCTCAGCCCTGCTGGCTCCATCACCCTGCCTGGCCCTGGATGCACCGGGAGGAGCAGAGCGAGCACAGGTGAGGACCGGGAGCGCCGAGGGGAAGCAGGAGGTGGTGGCATCCCAGAGATGGCATCTGCTGGGCCAGGAACACCTGGAGACCTGCACTGGCCCTGCTGGATCCCATTTTTGCTGTCTCCTCCTCTGGCTCTGCACCATATCACACTGACCCTGCCTCGGAGGCCGCCCCGAGCTGGCCGTCACACCCACGTGAAGTTAATTAGCAATAACAAACCTTGGGGCAATGGTAACTGGAATATCCAGGCTTGCACACGGGACACTTATGCAATCAGGTTCCTCATCCATCAGACTCCTCCTGATCAGCTTCCAGCACTTCCATCCCTGTGATCCCCACAGTGTACACTCCCCGGGGCCCTGACGGCGTCACCGTGCTGCAGGGCAGCCCCCTCTGCTCTCAGTGCACCCTTTAATCTTATTTATTTGCTTCTAATTTATACATATATATATATATAAATATATATAAAATTATTTTGCTTAAATTTCTATGGTACACAAAAGATGAAAAATGATGAAGACAGAAGTGTCTGTCTGAGTTTTTACAGCACGCGTACGATTCCCCTCGGGGCGGCCCCGAGCTCGGGCGGTGGTGATGGATTCCCACGGCAGGGAAGCAACGGTTTGCTCCAAAGCTGGATCCTGTAGCATGGAAAAGGTGTTCCAGAGACATTCCCATCTGGAAATGAGGTGTTTGGGGTTTGTGGCACTCGGATTCCTGGCAGTGGGATGCTCCAGGCTGCGTCCCAGTGTCCCGAGAGCTTTGCCCCAGCTTGGGAAAGCTGATCTTGACTTCTCCAGCCTGGGGTTTGGCCTGTGGGAGCTGCCCCAGGTGTCCTGGCCCCAGGTGTGCTGCCTGGCAGAGGGAGGATGTCCCCACGGGCCCTGGTGCCGCTGCCCTGCCTGTGGCAGCACCGCAGTGCCCGGGGGGGTTGTGTAGGAGGGGTGGAACGGAGCTTTCAGAATGCCTTATTTGCCTTTTTGCTGTGTCAATGCAAGTGTCGCCCGGGAGCTTGGAGCAGGGAGGAGCTCCAGCCCGGGCCGTTCCTGGCTGGATTGGGCCGTTCCCGGGCGGAGCAGGGCAGGAGCGGGATGTGCTGGGCTCTGCTGTGCCCCCATCGCCCCCTCCGTCCGGGAACCCCCACCACAGACCCTGCTCAGCTCCACGGAGCCTGGGAGAGCACGAGGAGCAGCCCCAACCCAGAAATCCCCCGGATTTTAGGCTAATGGAAAAAAAATCGCTCCATCTTCCAGAGATCATCTTATCAGCAGCACTTAACCAGAGCACCATCTCCTGGTCCTTCTGTTCCTCCTCGAGGATTTTAATGTCATTCCACTGTAAATGCTGTTGAATGTATTTTCTTTTTGAACAATAATATATTGTGAGTGATCCCTCTTCTCCTACACGGAAATAAAACTTGGATTCGGGAGTTTTAAAGGCCGTGGTGCTGAGATGGTCACTGAGATGCTCCAGGGCTGCAGGTCCTGGAGGAGCTCTGGGTGTGAGGGGGGACATGGACACGGGGTGGGGGACAGGAAGGTGGCACAGGAAGAAGATCCAGGGAATGCTGCTCAAAGGACAGGGAAGTCCAGGGAAGTGGTGGTTCAGGGAAGGAGAAGGATCTGGGGGAGAAGGTGTCGAGGGGAGGAGATGGTGCAGGGAGGAGAGGTGATCCAGAGGAAGTTCAATCCTGTCCAAAGCAGGAGGTCCAGGGAAACAGGAGCATGGAAGGAGAATATCTGCGAGCTTGAAGGAGAAAGAAAAGCAGGACAGGATTTGCCCGGGAGGGATCATCGGGGTGGAGATGTCCCAGGGGAGCCTGGCCAAGGGGGAAGGTGGCGGTGGCCCGGAGCAGGAGCAGGGAATGGGGCTCAGGGGAAGGTACCCAGACACGGAGATTCCCTGGGCATGGTGGGGAGGAGCTGCCCCCGGGGGAGCTGGAGCAGGGTCCGGGCCGGGGCTGGGCAATCCGGGCAGGCTCAGGCCGGTCCCCGCGGGATGTTGCCGGGAGACCGGGACACACAGCCCTGCCCGTGCCGCTCCTGCTCCTCTCGGCCGGCCCAGGTGAGTCGGGGCTGCCCTGGGGGGACCCCGGCCCTGCGACCCTCCCCGTGTGCCTGGGGGCCTCCGGGCACCTGCAGCTCCCAGAGCAGCTCCAGTACCGAAATCGTGGGTTTAAGGAAAAACAGCCCCCGGCCCCATCACCCCGGCACCGCAGTTCGAGGCCGGGCCGGGCTGGGCTGGGTGTGTCGGTCTCAGCACCTTCACTGAGCCCTGGCCCAGCACAGCTGGATCAGCACACCTGGCCCAGCACACCTTTGTTCCAGCACCTTTGCCCCATCCCCTCCAGCATGCAGTGGTTTGGGAGCCCAGGGTGATTCTGGGGATTTCTGGCCCAGCCCAAGGGCTTTGAGACCCTCAGTGCTTCTCTCCTCCTCTCTGCAGCCCTGGAGCCCAGGGCTTCCAGGATCCTGGATCTGGACCCTGCTGATGAAACCTGAAGTCCAGGTGTGGGAAGGGGGGTTCCTTTGTGGGGCTCAGATGTGGGGGGGCAGCTGCAGCACCACCCCTGCGGTGCTCCTGCCTTGTCCCCCCAGTGAACACATCTGGCAGTGCCCCATTCCCCATTCTGTTCCCTGTCCCATTCCCTGTTCCATTCTGTGTCCCATTCCCTTTTCAGTTCCCTGTCCCATTCCCTGTCCCCTTCCCTGCCCCATTCCCTGCTCCATTCCCTGTCCCATTCCCTGCCCCATTCCCTGCTCCATTCCCTGCCCCATTCCCTGTCCCATTCCCTGTCCCCTTCCCTGCCCCATTCCCTGTCCCATTCCCTGTCCCATTCCTTGCCCCATTCCCTGTCCCCTTCCCTGTCCCCTTCCCTGCCCCATTCCCTGCCCCATTCCCTGTACCATTCCCTGTACCATTCCCTGCCCCATTCCGTGTACCACTCCCTGCTCAGTTCCCTGTCCCATTCCCTGTTCCATTCCCTGCAGCTCCCGGGTGTGGCTGTGCTGAGCGCTGGTGGCAGCGGGGGCGGTGCCAGCCTCCCCATCCTCCCCATCCTTTCCAGCAGGGTCCTGCCATGGTCGGTGAGTGGGCACGGGGCACCCGGGGCTTCCTCAGCTCTGCTTGGCCCCACAGCCCCCTCTGCCTGGCTGGGAATGGGGATGGAGCAGAGGCTCAGGGAGCTGGGAAGGGGCTGGAGCCCCAGGAGAGGCTGAGGGAGCTGGGCAGGGGCTCAGCCTGGAGCAAAGGAGGCTCAGGGGGCCCTTGTGGCTCTGCACAGCTCCTGACAGGAGGGGACAGCCGGGGGGGTCGGGCCATGCTCCAGGGAACAGGGACAGGAGCAGAGGGAACGGCCTCAGCTGGGCCAGGGGAAGTTTAGATTGGGTATTAGGGAAAATTCCCCCCTGGGAGGAGCTGACACCATCCCTGCCCCATCCTGGATGCTGCCAGCCCTCCCTGGCACTGCCCCTCCCGATCCTGGGAGCATCAAGGTCAACAATGGCCCTGGTTTAAAATGGAGATAAGGATGATATTGTGGCTTCTCCTTCCAATTGGAGGGAGTCGAGGATCTTGCAGCAGAGGGTGGGATGTGTTCGGTGTCAATGCTTTGGTGCTCCCCGATAAGAACAGGCATTGCCAGCCCCTCCCAGGTGGCTCAGAGCCAGCAGGATGGGATGGCTCCTTCGCTCTGGGATGGGCTCATGGCTCTGCTGTCCCCACAGAGCTGGCAGGACGCGGTGCCGGCTGTGTCCGGGCTGGCAGCCCTGTCCCACGGGAAGAGGAGCCCTGCAGCAGCTCCAGCTCCGTCTGCACCGAGGATTTGGCTGCCAGCTTTTGGGAGGCGATGGTGGAGCCGCTGCTGTGCCAGCAGGAGCCTGCTGGGGATGTCCCCAGGGCAGGAGCTCACCCCGGGCAGGACGAGCCCTTGTTCCCCGCAGGGAGAAGGCCGGACACGGCCATGGAGCCCAGCAGAGCCCCCCGGCAGCACAGCTCCGCATCCCGGAGCAGCCTCGAGTCCCTGGGAGCCAGGATCTCCCGCCTGAGCCTAAGCCAGAGCCATGGGCGGGTGTCCCGGCCGGGCCCCCCTGCCCAGGCAGCCCTGGCACACGGGGACGGTGCCCGTGGGGAGCTGCTGGGCACAGCTGGGCACCCCTGGATCGCTGCTGGGATGGCTGCTGGCAGGAGCAGGGCTGGGGCAGGGACAGGAGCTCCGGGCAGCAGCGCTCCCAGGGCCAGCAGGGCCACAGCCAGGGGACATCTCTCCCTCTGGGGACATGGAAGGAATGTCACCTTCACTGTGGCTGCCATGGACAGGGAAGGAGCCGCCAGCAGCAGGAGTGAGTCCGGGCTGGCCCTGGGGCACGGGAGGGGCTGCAGGGCTGTGACAGGCAGGGGAAGGGACAGGCAGGGACAGGGACATGGTGGCAGGGCCAGCCTCTGCTGCCTGTGGGGTTTCTGTGAGTTTGTGGCTCCTCTGTCCCCAAATGCCATTTCCCCCACAGGTGCTGGCACAGTCGTGGGAGCCCCCCGGCCTTGGAGGTCACCGTTGTCCCCAGGGCTGCGAGGGGACCAGAAAGGGGAACTGCCCTGCAAGGTACAGCCCTGGGGTTTGGGTCTGGGGTCGACCACAGGCACAGCCCCAGCTGGGACAGGATGCACTGGGGGCAGGGATGGATGCAGGGATGCTCCTGGCTCTGGTTCCAGCTGGGATCTGGAGAGCAGCAGGACACTGAGGGCCCAGGACACCGAGCTTGGCCCTGGCCCTTGTGTCCCACGTGGTGGCCCCGGGAATGCACCAGGAAATGCAATGGAAAGGGGGAAAATGGGATTGTAACCCCAGTGCTGGATGCCAGGGGCTGGCGGGGCAGCCACTGTGGAGGAGCCAGGAGGGGACACGAGAGCTGGGATCTGGTGCCAGGCCCTGGAGCCAAGGGGACAGAGCCAGGTATGGGCTCCAGGGATGGCTCCTGCCCCCAGGCTGGAGCAGGAGGTGGCCCTGGAAGCCCAGGAGGGGATGGGCACCCTGAAGGCAGAGCTGGGGCTGTGGGTGACAGTGTCTCTGGCACAGGACTGGCCTGGCCCTGCTGGGACACACCCGGGACACCTGTCACCAGTGCCACACGGACCTGCAGAGCACGGTGAGGTGACCTTGGGCTGGCACTGCTGCAGGTGGCAGGGACAGGCTGGGGTGGCTGTGCTGGCTCTGCTTTGCTGCTCCTGGGGTGATGGGAGACCCAGAGCCGGCTCCTGGAAGAGAAAAAGGTGTGGGAATGGGAAATGAGGAGGTTTCTGCAGTCTTGGCAGGGGCAGGGAGCCCGTGTGAGCCAGGAGCAGCTGGACAAGGAGAGAAGGAAAATAACAACTGCACAAGAAGAGAAACTGGAGCTGCTGGAGGTCAGAGCACTCGTGGTTTTCCAGAGGGGCCAGGATCACACCGGAGGGGCCGTGGGAAGGAGCACACCCATCACACCCTGCCACAGCTCAGCCCCTTGTCCAGCATCCCATGGGAAACATTCCTGCTGCCCAAATTCCTACAGAGCCCAGCTGGATTTATCCACAGTGGGGTTTATTGAGGGTTTATTGAGGGACCGAGGCTTTTAGGAGAAGAATTTGTTGGGAAAATCACCCTTGTGGCCGTGGGTAGCCTGGGGTCAGTGTCTGCAGCTCAGAGGATCCCTGGAGAGCCTGGGCAGAGGGAGTAGAGCTGGAATGTTGGGAAGGGCAGGGAAACAGGCAGGGCTGGAGGCTGCGGTGACAATTCCTGGGCACCGACCCAGCAAAGCTCAGCCCTTCCCCAATGGGCGGTGAGGATGGGATGCTGCCCTGAGCCCTCCGGGGCTGTGGGGTGGCCCTGGGCAGCCCAGGGTGACTCCGCTGGTCCTGCAGAGGCTGCGGGAGCTGGAGAGGGGCAGCCGCCACCTCCTGCGGCAGCGGCTGCGGGTCCTGCACCGCCTGCAGGGGCTGCTCCAGAGGGACCGGGCCCAGAGCCTGCGGCTGCTCCGGGAGGCCACGGAACAGGTCCGGGAAAGGAGGGGAGGGGAGGGAAGGGAAGGGAAGGGAAGGGAAGGGAAGGGAAGGGAAGGGAAGGGAAGGGAAGGGAAGGGAAGGGAAGGGAAGGGAAGGGAAGGGAAGGGAAGGGAAGGGAAGGGAAGGGAAGGGAAGGGAAGGGAAGGGAAGGGAAGGGAAGGGAAGGGAAGGCCGGGACACAGCGAGCCCAGAGCTGGGGCTGTGGCTCGGGAGCGGCCAGGGGCCCACATCAGCCCACATGTGCCGCTCCTCTGAAGCCGCCCAGAACAGAGGGGCGGCTGGGGACGCTGCTGTCGGGGGCATGGACCGGGCTGGGGGTGGCTCTGGGGACACAGGAGGGACCCCCGGGGGTCTCTGTCTCTTCTGCTCCTTCCAAACCTCTGCTCCAGCCCGGGGGGCTCCGGATGTCCCTGGGAGCTCTGAGCTGGCTCCGAAGCTGCCCCAGGAGCGGCTGAGGGGGCAGAGCTGCCCTGATCCCTTTCCCTGTCCCTCCAGGAGGAACTGGGGGGCAGAGCTGCCCTGATCCCTCTCTCCTGCCCCTCCAGGAGCCGCTCGGCAGCAGCGCCCAGTGGGAGCATCGCCCGAGCCGGGCCGGGGGCTCCGCGGCGCTGGGGAAGCCCCCGGTCGCCCTGGGGAATCCCCCGGTGGCCCTGAGGAACGCCCCGGTGGCCCTGAGGAACGCCCCGGTGCCTTTCCGGGAACACAGCCCCCGGCCTGGCACTGCCCTGGCACCGGGCCCCTCGCCGGCAGCCCTCAGGTGGGTGCCCGGAGGTGCTCAGGGGCACTGGGGTGTCCCACTCGTGACCCTCCCTCCCTGTCCCCTCCCTGTCCCCTGCCTGTCCCCTCCCCGTCCCCTGCCGCTCATCGCTGCCCTCCCCAGCCGCGCTCTCCACGTCCTGCGGGGGCTCCGGCAGCAAATCCAGCGGCGCCTCGGGCAGTGGCAGGGCCTGCAGGGAGCCCTGGGAGCCGCCGGGCAGAGGAACGAGGTGATCCGGGGCTGGGAGGGAGGACATGGGGTGGGTGAGCCCCCATTGTCACCCCTGGGGCAGTGCCAGCCCCTGTGCAGGGCGCGGGCCCAGCCGTGTTTGTGTCCCTGTGCAGGAGGGGGAGCAGCAGCCACAGAGGGCTCCAGGAGCCCCGAGGGAGCCCCCGATCCAGGTGAATCAGGCCCCAGGTCCTTCCCCGAGGCTGGGCTGGGGTTCAGGGGCCAGGCCTCAGGGGTTGGGGTCTCAGAGAGCCTCGGGGACCCCCAGATCCCTCCAGAGGCTCCGTGCCCAGCTCTGCCTGCTGAAATGTCCATCGGGTGACACTGTGTGCGTGTCCTGCTACTGCAGCTGCCCTGTGTCCATGGCCGAGCTCCAGGGCACGAGGAGCCAGGAATGTGTGGGCAGGATCCTCCCGGAGCTCCCAGCCCCGGGCTGAGCTGCCCTTTCCCTCTCCTGTGCAGGGCCACAGGGAATGTCCCCATCCCACCTCCATCCCGGGGCTCCTGCAGCACCTCCAGCGCCTCCAGCACCACCTCCAGGAGCTGCAGCTGGGGCAGAGCCCAGGGTCACCCCCTGGCACCGGGGCCAGGCAGGGGCTGGGGGCTCCCCCTGTGCCCCAGCCCCGCTGCTGACCCAGGGGGGCTCCAGTGTGGAGCACAGTTCCTGCTGGAACAGCCCTGTGGCCCCAGGCAGTCCCACCACCATCAATCCGTGCCTCCAGGAGAGCCCAGGGCCTGTGCTGATCCTGGGGGAATCAGGAGGAATGGCCATGTGTGACCGTGTTCACGGGGCTTTTCAGATGAGGGAAGGGATGAGGATCTGACTCCATGTTTCAGGAGGCTTGATTTATTATTTTATGATATATATTAAATTAAAACGATACTAAAAGAATAGAAGAAAAGGTTTCATCTCAGGAGGCTGGCTAAGAATAGAAAGGAATGAATAACAAAGGTTTGTGGCTCAGACAGAGAGCTGAGCCAGCTGACTGTGATTGGCCATTAATTACAAACATCCACATGAGACCAATCCCAGATGCACCTGTTGCATTCCACAGCAGCAGATAATCAATGTTTACATTTTGTTCCTGAGGCTTCTCAGCTTCTCAGGAGGAAAAATCCTAAGGAAATGATTTTTCATAAAAAGATGTCTGTGACAGCCATGGAATCCCAGGAAGCCTCTGCAGAGCCTGCCTGGTTCAGGCTCGGGGCTCCCACATGTTCTTCCCTCCCTGCTCCCATCTCCCACTCTGGGACAGAGCAGGGACTGGCTGGAGGTGACATTTCCTTTTCTGCTCCACCAGTTGGATATTTGGGAAAAACTCCAAGCAGAAAAGGAGGTGAAACATTGGCCCAGGCTGCTCAGGGAAGTGGTGGAATCACCATCCCTGGAAGTGTCCAAAAAATGGGTCCATGTGGCACTGTGGGATGTGGTTTAGAGGGATTTGGTCAAAGGCTGGACTGGATGACCTTGCAGGTCCTTTCCAGCCTGAATGATTCCATGACTCTGAGTTTCCTGCCTGCACACTGAGGTCCCAGGGACGGAATTCCAACAGGCAGAGCCAAACCCCTGCACATTCCTTGAGGAGCACCATGAGGTTGTGAGGGGTCTTGGAGTGCCCTGGGACCAGTGGGATCTGCCCAGTGGGATGGCTGACCCTGGGACAGAGATTTAATGGAAAAAACCCAAGGGAATTGCTCTGTTTGGATGCTTTTATTTAATTTGGAAAAGGAGAAACCCATTCCTCACTCTGGGCAGATCTCCTTGGGAAATGCTGTTTTAACTGGCAGGAGAACATCCAAGGGAAGTTTCTCCATGTGAAAAGGGGGAAATGGGAGTTCCTTGCAGGATTTTATTGCTGTGCCTTGTTCCAGGGGGAGGGAGGGATGCGGATTGAAGGATCTGTGTGCTTCCTTTCCAATGAAAATAAAAGTGAGGTTTTTATGTTTCTCTGCAATGTGGGATCAGGGAAAACCTGGAATCCCTCAGGATGCTCTGCTGGTCCCTGGCTGAAGGTCAGGATTCATTATTTTCCTTTTAAGTTTCACAACCAGAGCAGTGCCACAAACACATTTTTATACGGAGCTTTTAATGGAACCCCAAATGTTTGCAGGGCTCCAGGAATGTCTCTGCCACCCTCAGGGCTCCTGGACATGTGGGTGACACCAAGGGAACACAAACCTGACCCTGCAGCAGGAGATTGCTGGAGAAATGGTTCCCAAATCCCTGAAGGGTTCCCAAATCCCTGAAGGGTCACAGCCAGGATTTCATCCTGGGGATTTTCTGCATTGTCTGGGTCCCAAGTGTTCCCTCAGGATGTCACAGAACCAGGGAATGCTGGGGGCACCTCTGGGGTGGTGGGGCAGGGACCCAGACAGTGCAGGGACCCAGTTTTGGGGTGCAGGGTCCCAGTTTTGGGTTATAGGGACCCAGTTTTGGGGTCAGGGTCCCAGATAGGGTTGGGTGCCCAATTTTAGGTTGCAGGGTCCTGGTGCTGGTTCCTGGGTCAGGTCCATGTGCAGGGTCCTGGATCCTTTGGAGTCTTCCCATTTCCTCAAGAACCTGAAATTATTCCCCAAGAGGAAAATAAGAAGGATAAAAAGGATGTGATTTAGTGGAGGTCTTTGGTTTGGTTTGATTCTGGGGTGGGGTGTGTCCCTTCCAATGGGAAGTGAGCTTGGGATGGAGTTTCAGAGCCCTGTGGTGCCTTTGGGATCAATGGAACACTTTCCTGAGAGGCAGCAGATGGAGTCAGACTTTTACAAATATCCATCAATTCACCTTTCTCCACCATTTTTGCTGTTTTTGACCCTGAGATGCAGCTGGAATGTCTCACATGGACACCTGCAGCCTCTGCTTTGCTCTGGAGCCACCCAGAGGGTCCCAGGGATGGCTTTGCTCCCTGGCCAAGGGAGGGGCTATTGAAAACAGCAAAGCAGCAAAGCAGCAAAGCAGGTGGGAATTCCTCATCCTCTGCTCTGGAGCCAGGCTGGGAGAGCTGGGGGTGCTCACCTGGAGAGGAGAAGGCTCCAGGCAGAGCTCAGAGCCCCTTGCAGGGCCTGAAGGGGCTCCAGGAGAGCTGGAGAGGGACTGGGGACAAGGGATGGAGGGACAGGACACAGGGAATGGCTCCCAGTGCCAGAGGACAGGGATGGATGGGATATTGGGAATTGGGAATTGTTCCCTGGCAGGGTGGGCAGGCCCTGGCACAGGGTGCCCAGAGCAGCTGTGGCTGCCCCTGGATCCCTGGCAGTGCCCAAGGCCAGGCTGGACACTGGGATTTGGAGCAGCCTCATCAGCCCCAAATGAAAACAAACCTCCCAAATTCCCACTTTTCCTGGGCAATGCTGGTTCATCACCTCCATTCCTTGGGGTGATGATGAACTCCAGCCATGCCACAGGGAACAGGGTGGGTTCAGGGAGGGATATTGACCAGCTGCTCATTAATTCCTGCCATTCCAAAGCAATATCAGATCTTTTTATTCTCCTGGTTAATTATTACCCACAGTAATGAGGGTGCAGCAGTGCTGAACTAATGGTGCATTTGCTGTCTTTTCCTAACCCAGTAATTCCTGTAGGATGCTGCTCCAGCAGAGCGTTTATTCCCATTTTAAGACATTTTGTAACGAGTATTTTACTCCAGAGGGGAGCTCTGCTTGGAAGGGGATTTTGGGAGTCCCACAGCAAAAATTCCCACCCAGCCTAGAGAATTCCAGTCCTTGCACTCCTCGGGCTGCCATCCCCAAGGAGCCCTGCTCCATAAGGAGAGTGTTTTGTTGAAATCCCATCATTTTCATGGAATGGCTGGGATTGCTGTTCAGTCCTCCATCATCATTGCCCATTAAGCAGGGCCAATTAATTCTCTTAATTTCAGCGCAATTAAATTTATTAGATGCATTTTGTACTCACACTGAACAAACCCTGTCATCATTTATGGCTCTGGCAGACAATTATTGGGGTTTTCTTCTCATTCCCATTCTCCATGGATTCTCCCAGCTAATTGTGAGAAATCCCCACTTTTCCTGGGAAAATTGGGGTGATGAGGAGGGAAAAGGGGGAAATTCACCATTGGCTGATCCTGAAAGTGCTGCCCATCCCTGGCAGTGCCCAAGGCCAGGTTGGATTTGGCTTGGGAGGGTGGAAGGTGTCCCTGCCCATGGCAGGGGGGAATGGGATGGAATTTAGGTCTTCCCTTCAGAAATGTTCTTTCATCCATTATGGAAAGAGTAAGAGGGGAAAAACCCAAAGCAAACCCATCCACCCAAGCAGGAGCAAAGAAAATATTTTTCCACTTGGGTGATGTGAGGAACTGGATGGGAAATTGAATGGAAAAAGGAAATAAAACCAAAAGGAAACCACTGAAATCACATGGAAAAAGATGGAAAACGATGGGAAAGAAATAAGAAAAACAAAAAGCAATATCTGCCACCATTGTGTTGGGGGATGAATGGTAAGAAAGGAGATGGAAGTTTTGCTGCCCTGCTGGGATTAAGGATTTTGACAGCCGGGGAGCAGCAGAGCAGGGAAATCACCTCAATTCCCAATCCCAGAGGGAAGGAATCGGGGAAAAATCCCTTCGCTTTTCCCCCAGGAAAAAGTAAAGGTGAAATCTGGAAAAAAACCTTTTCTACACTTTACTGAAAAAAGGGGAGAAAGTCTGAAGAAGTTAAGGGAAAAAAAGGGAGAATAAATTAGAAAAACTGTGGAAACAAGAAAAAATTAATTTCATGGAACTTGGAGAGGAAGATCTCTTGTACAGCAACATTGCCACCGAAACGGGACACAGGGCTGGGAGAAATCTGGGAATTAGCCATGGAAAAGCCAAGCAGGGACGGTGGAAGGGGCTTGGAGCCAACAAATGGAGCAGTTTGGGAGATCCTGGTGCCCTTCCCTTCCCAAAGCAGGGCTCACACATGGTTTTTAGTGGGCACTTTTAGTGCTTCCATCCTCCCCTGAGTGAGAGAAAGGAACAGAGTGAGGAAGGAACAGGATGCCAGCGCGTGAAGGAGCAGCATGGAGACACCGAGGTCACTGAGGAAGAAGTCCCAGATGGGAGGGATGAGGAGATGCCTTGATTTTGGGGCTGAAATCCTCTTGTAAGCCACGGAGAAAGGATTCTTCTTCCCTATAATGCATGAAACTATGGGGAGATGAAGTGTTCAAATTGTAGATATGAGCAAAGGCCTCCATACTAGAGTAAGTAAATGTTGAAGCAGCTGTGATCTCATGAGAAGTTTGAACAGAGATAGAGAGAGAAGAGTGATGAGACCCTGTGCCCCCAGGGAGAGAGGAAGATCTCTGTTCCCAGGGATGAAGATGATTTTAGCAATAGATAATGAGAACCTTTGCCTTTGAACAGCTCATGTTTAAATTAGTACCCCATAAGTTGATATGGCCCAATGACACAGATGTGGGAAAAAACTGTGAAAATGGGAGGGACTTTTTGCAGAATTGCAGAATTCCTGTGTGGCTGCTGTTTGTGAGGAAATTGAGAGACATGAACTGGTTTTTCCCTCTTGTGGAGAAGTCTCCATAACATTTACCAGAGGGACTTCTCTCCCCAGGTGAACTGAAGAAAGGCTGTTCTAGAGATGGTAAACTGACTGAAATTTTAGGGTTTGTTTCTTTACATTGTCAGTGGGAAAGGAAAGGTTTTGGGGAGGAGAAGTGTTCTGAGGGGTTTGTTTTGATTATTATTACTTCTTTCTTTTAGTTAATAAATTTTCCTTTATACCCTTTTAAAGTTTTGAGCCTGCTTTGCCTTTCTCCTGTCTCACAGCAGGAACTGAGTGCACTGGGGTTGGCCAGCACTGACCCCACCACACTCTTTGGTGCTTTGGCTGGGAAATCTCAAATTGGCGAAATCTCAGATTGGAGAACCAAAACCACCACACAAAACTGGAATTTGTCCCTGCCCTCGGCAGGGCTGGGACTGGGTGGGATTTGAGGTCCCTTCCCACCCAAACCATTCCATGGTTCTGTGAAACTCTGCAGAGTTCCTGGTGCTGGCTGGACACAGGTCAGGGAATTGTAACATCTGCAAAACCTTTTCTAAATGTGGGCAGCTCATGGAAGGCAGAGCTGTGGGATTCCCACCAGTACTTGCAGCCTGAGCACCTTTGGGGGTGTTTGGGGGAAATTTTGGGGTGTTTAGGGAGGGGTCCCACCCCAAGGTTCAGGGGAGCACCCTTTGTGTGCTGCTGATTTTTAGGAGCTGCCATTTGTAGGAAAAAATGTTTATTACCTTTTTTATTTTTATTATTTTTTTTTTAATCAAATTCCCTGCAGGAGCTCCCTCCAATGGGTGCTGGAATCACACAGAGCTCCTGTTTTAATGAGAACCCTGGAAAATCTGGCAATTAGGGACGGAGTCAGGACAGCCCTGCAGTCACTGCACTGGAGCTGCAGCTGCAGCTCAGAGCCCAAACCAAGTCCCAGAGAGGCAGAAAATTCCCAGAACAGCATCCTGTGCCTTCCTTCCCATGGACACACACGCAGGATCCATCCTGCCTAAAATCAGTGGGATAAAAGCAAATTTGGGGCTAAAAGCAAGTCTGGGGTTAAAGCTGGGCACTGAATCTCTCTGATAGTAAAAGATTTTAAAATAATAGAAAATTTGGGGAGTTAGAAAGAAAGTTAGGCTTAGTAGGCCCTGGGAAAATGTTAGAGGTAGGCCTGGGAGATGTTAGACCTGGATCATGTGAAACTGCACCTGTGTAACCAGTATATGATAAATGATATGATTGTTAGATGTGAGGATTGCTTAGTAATTAGATATAATTGCTGTTTAATCCTAAGAAAGAATCATGAGAAACTATGTTCAAGGGTTTGAGGGGGATCATGAGAAACCCATGCTTGGATGAAATCAATGTATACAATAGAACAATGTCAGTTTAATAATTAATATTATATAATGATAGAATATAAATATATCATAAACAATATAGTAATATATAATAAACAATATAATATATTGTTATATAGATTATATAATGATAGAATATAATTTTAGAATATAAAGACTGCGTAAAGAAACAAAACCTAAAATTTCAGTCAGTTTACCACCTCCAGAATAGTCTTTCTCCAGTTCACTTAGGGAGAGAAGTCCCTCCTGTAAATGTATGGAGATTGCTCCACAAGAAAACAGTTCTCTCATGTTTTTCTTCACAAATAGAATATAAAACACGTTCATCCTGACATCACGGTGGGTCAGATTTGGGTTTGTGTCCCCTGACACCCAGAGCTCTCAATAAAAGCACCTGCATGTCATCATTCTGTGGTTGTGAGTTCCTGACACCTCCCCACAGTTTGCAGTTGGAGGGCAGTGGCACCTTGGGGTGGTGTGTGAGGGTCCCAGGGTGAGGGAAGAGATGAGAATCTTGACTCCTCGTTTCAGAAGGCTGATTTATTATTTCATGATATATATTATATCAAAAGAATGTAATATATGTCATATATATTGATAGATATAGCTGTAATATATAGCCATATATTTTAAAGCCATATATATCAAAATATATATAATTGTATATTAAAGCTATATATAGCTATAATATAATATAATGTAATATAATGTAATATTATATTATATTATATTATATTATATTATATTATATTATATTATATTATATTATATTATATTATATTATATTATATTATATTATATTATATTATATTATATTATATTATATTATATTATATTACATTATATTACATTATATTACATTATATTACATTATATTACATTATATTACATTATATTATTATATTTTAAAGCTATACTAAAAGAAAAGAGAAAGGAGACATCAGAAGGCTAGCAAGGAATAGAAAGGAATGGAATGATAAAATCTTGTGACTGACCAGAGAGTCTGAGCCAGCTAACTGTGATTGGCCATTAATTACAAACAACCACATGAGACCAATCCCAGATGCACCTGTTGCATTCCACAGCAGCAGATAACCATTGCTTACATTTTGTTCCTGAGGCCTCCCAGCTTCTCAGGAGGAAAAATCCTAAGGAAAGGATTTTCCATAAAAGATGTCTGTGACATTGGAGGCTCTGGGCTGATCCCGAGGGTTCGGTGGAAGCTTTCCTATGGGAATTCCGGCTGTGGAGCAGGGATGCTCTCTCTGCAGGGATGCTCTCTCTGCAGGGATGCTCTGCCCCACTAGATGGCAACTGCGCTCCGCACAACGCTCGGGAAGCTGCGGACGGGATAAAAACCCTTCCCTGGAGAGCCGAGGGGTTTCCTTCTCCCAGAGCAGCCCGATCCAGATGTGCAGGCGCAGCGGCACCGCTGGATGGCTGTGGCTGGGCACAGCTGGCTCTGATGGAGCGTTCCTGGCACATCCCAAAGGTGCCAGCCTCCCTTTCCCTGGGAGAGCTGCTCCTCCCAAACGCTGCCTTTGGGATTTCTGCCAGCCTGAGCCGGGGGATCTCTGCAGGAGCACGGAGAGGAGGAACGGCTCCTCCTGGGGCTCAGATCCACAGGATCCTCCTCACAATCCGTGTATGAGATCCACACCTTGGGTGGAACAAAGCCAAAGCCAAAGCCTGGCCTCGTTGTGGGATCATGGAATATCCTGAGTTGGAAAGGAGACACAGGGATCACTGATCCAGCCCCTGTCCCTGCCCAAATGCCCCAACAACCCCACCCTGTCCATCCCTGGCAGTGCTGCCCAAAGGCTCCTGGAGCTCTGGCAGCCTCGGGGCCGTGCCCATTCCCTGGGCAGTGCCAGCACGGGACATCTGTGACCCCCAAAGAGGGATAAGGAACAATTTCCCCTTTTCCCTGGTGTTTCCATGCTTCCAGGTCTCTCCCCACCCACCACTTCCATCAGGGCAGCTTGGCCCTGCTCTCAGGTGGGTTTGAGCAGAGCAGATTTACCCCAGAGCACATCCTCCATCCCAGGGGAACTCCACATGGATCCTCCCCACGCAGCCAAAGCCACGTGAGGAAAAATCCCCTCCATAAACCAGGAGATTTCCACATCCAGCCTCTCTGGGAGCTGCACAGCAGGACACACTCCTGTCCTTTGTGTTCATCCTTCAGAGCAGGACACACTCCTGTCCTTGCTGGCACCTCGTGGGCCACTCCTGCTGCACAGAGTAACCCAGCTCAATCCTGCTTGGAGTCAGAGCAGGAGAGGGGAATTGCACCCTACTCTCCATGATCCCCATTCCTGCAGCACAGGGCAGGTGTTTCCCTGAGGGGTTCCCTCTCCCAGAGGCACAGGGCATTGCCGGCTCCTGTGCACCTGGAAAAGGGCTGGGAAAGTGTGGAACACCACAGGAATGAATCCTGATCCTCATTGGCACTCAGGGGCTGCTCACACGGAGCCCAAGGAGAAACCTGAGGCTGCTCCGACCTCCAGAGCAGGGGAGGGAGGCACCCGAGGAGCAGTGGCACCTTCAGCGAGGTGACACGGTGACAGGAATGTTAATGCTGGCACAGCTCCCTCTCCCAGCTAGGAAGTGCTTCCAGCAGCACAGCAAATCCAATTTCTGCTGGATACAAATTCCACCAAGCAGCCAAAGCCTCAGTGAGACGCTCAACGAGGCTGGAATTGAATTCCAGCTGTGGGAGACAGGGAGCAGCTCCAGCTGCGAGGGAGATGGGAGCCTGGGACAGGGGCAAGGAGATTTTGGGAGCAAAACTGAGGCTCCTGAAGGAGGAGAAGAGGATGGAGGAGAAAATGGATCTGCCTGGGGGAGAGCAGGGGGATGTAGGGGAAGCTGGAGCTGGGTCTGCCCCTGGATCCTGGGAAGTGGCCAAGGCCAGGGGCCACTGCTGCGTCCTGCCCTGCCTGGTGAGCAGCACATGGAATCTTTGAAACATGGAATGGTTTGGGTGGGAAGGGACATTAAACTCATCCAGTGCCACCCCAGCCATGGGCAGGGACACCTCCCACTGTCCCAGGCTGGCCTTGGGCACTGCCAGGGATCCAGGGGCAGCCACAGCTGCTCTGGGCATCCACAATTTTTTCACTCAGGGCCTTTCTCACCCTCTGGTCTCTCCATGAGTCCAGGATCTCTGAGATATTGAAGCTGGAGCTCTGCTGGCCAGCATTTTCCAGGGTACTCAGGGAAATCAGGGATCCAGGATCTCAGAGATATTCAGGTAATTTGGATCCTGCCTTCCCAAATCCAAGCCTCCTAAAACATTGTTCCACAAGAACAAAGTGATTTAGGGCTCAGAGGATCCCAGCCTGTGAGCACTTCCTACCCTTGCCTTCCCCTGGATGCTGCAGCCATTATAAACCCCAGCTCATCCTGACAAAGCAGCACCCTGTGCAAGAAACAATTCCTTCTCAACATCCCATCCAAATCTCTCCCCTTTTAGTTTAAAATTTGATCTATCACTCTCTCCCATGTAGAAATTACTCCTTCATGAAGATTTGGCTGCTGCTCCTGCAGGATCTGGGTTACCCCAGTGGTTATCCTGGAGTAAAGGAGGCAGCAGAGGAAGGAGGAGTGGATGGACCAACACGATCTCAAGTCCTGGATCTTCCATGAGGATCATCCTCCAGACCATCCTGTGACCATGTTCACAGGGGTCTGAGGAAGAGGGAAGAGATGAGGATCTGACTCCATGTTTCAGAAGGCTGATTTATTATTTTATGATATATATTATATTAAAATGATACTAAAAGAAGAAAGGATTTCATCAGAAAGCTAGCTAAAAATTAAAGAAAGAATGATAACAAAAGCTTCTGTCTCAGAGAGTCCGAGCCAGCTGACTGTGATTGGCCATTAATTAGAAACAACCACATGAGCCCAATCCCAGATGCACCTGTTGCATTCCACAGCACCAGATAACCATTGTTTACATTTGGTTCCTGAGGCCTTTCAGCTTCTCAGGAGAAAAAAAATCTTAAAGAAAAGATTTTTCATAAAAGATGCCTGTGACACTATCCACAGGACCCTGCATCCCTCCAATGCCCACCGGCAGTTCAGGCATTTCCTTCCAGGGGAATTTTCTGTCCCAAACACCCCTGAGCAGGAAGCTGGAATAATCCAGAGGGCAGAATGAAGAGGGTCCAACTGCAGCAGAGAACCAGCTGCAGGTTTCCAGGAAAAAGGAATTTCCAGGAATCCTCAGTGTGGAAACCTTGATGGGGGCCAGGAAATGTGGTTCCAAGGATGTCTGGGAGGGTGAAGCTCCAAAACAACCCGAGACAATAAATGGTAACACTCGGGTGGTGCTCACTGCAGAGCTCCAGAGGAATCCAAGGGTGAAACAGCTGAGCCATTAACAGCATTAACTCTGCTCTGAGAGCTCCCACTTAACATTTCCTCACCATCAGAGGGAAAGGAAGCAGCCAGACTTTGATTGGAAAAAATGCTCCTGAGCAGCCCCAGGAACAGCAGGTTATTAAAAGTGATGTGCAAATGAGGTAGAACTGCACTAAGGAGGGAACTGGGGAGCAGGGGCGAGCAGCTCCTGGGAAATCCAACCAGGAGTTTGCCCTGGAATTTCTGAGGGAGCAGCAAGGGAGGAGATCAGGGGGCCCAGAGATCCAATGGGCATAAATCTACTTGACTTTCCTAAAGGTTTTTACCAAGTTCTCTGATCTAAGGACCTCCCATAACTTCAAAGACACAGGGGCATGGAGTGACCAGGACAAGGGGAGGGATTGAAGGTGAAGGAAGGAAGGTTTAGATTGAATACTGGGAATGAATTCCTCTCTGTGAGAGTCTGAGGCCCTGGCACAGGGTGCCCAGAGCAGCTGGGGCTGCCCCTGGATCCCTGGAAATGTCAGGTTGGACACTGGGGCTTGGAGCAGCCTGGGACAGTGGGAGGTGTCCCTGCCCATGGCAGGGGCGGCACTGGATGGGCTTTAAGGTCCCTTCCCACCCAAACCATTCCATGGTTCTGTGAAATCCTGGAGAATCCTGAAGTCCCGATGAAATGAGAAGGAAATTTCTGCCAGAGGTGATCAGGACAAAGATGGGGAGCAGAGGAGAGGAGAAAGAGTTCAGACTCCACAAGACTTGGCCTTCAGAATGTTTGTAAGTCTGAGCTCCAGACCGAGCCCACAGCTGAGACAGGAGCAAAGGTGAAATCAGAGCCCGATTGTCCCATGGTTGTACAGAAAACACAATGAATATAATATAATATAATATAATATAATATAATATAATATAATATAATATAATATAATATAATATAATATAATATAATATAATATAATATAATATAATATAATATAATATAATATAATATAATATAATATAATATAATATAATATAATATAATATAATACAATACAATACAATATAATATAATATAATATAATATAATATAATATAATATAATACAATATAATATAATATAATATAATATAATATAAATATTATACTGTATTATATAATTTATTCTAAATTATATTACACTATATTACATTACATCCAACCTGAATCTGCCAAGCCCTCAACCCTGCACACACTGCACTGAACTGCTCTGACTCTGGTGACTGTCAGTGACAGTCCTGACACACACAGACACACAGACACACAGAGACACACAGAGACACACACAGACACACAGACACACACACACGCACCTGGCCCTGACAGGCCAAGGAAACAAAACACCATCACTGTGGGTAGACAATCTCCATATTGCATTCTACTTTGGCACAAACACAGGCACAGCAAATGATAAGAATTGTGTTTTTCCTTTCTCTGAGGTTCAGAGAATGTGAAACCCTGAAATGTTCTTGGGAAGAATTGTGCCTTGCTTTTCTCTGTGAGGAGGAATGTGGCCACACAGGGCCAAGCCTGGAATGACAGCTCCTGGAGCTGGTTCCATGTGCTGGATCTCTGCACTCCTCTGGCTCCTGGATCACCCCAAACATTCCTGCCCTGGCTCTCACTCCTGGAGCAGCAATAACCACCGTGGGCAGTGCTCAGGGCTGCCTTGGAGGGATGAGAATTCCCTGTCTCCAGCTGCCTCTGCCCTAGGGATTCCCTTTGGCCTGTCTTTAATAGCTCTGCCCCCAGCAATGTCTGGTTTTCCTTTTTCGTTGCTCCTCTCAGTAAATCCTCTGCCCTGTGCCTCTGGAAGTTGGGATGAGGACAGGGAAGACTCAGATTTCCTCCTTGCAGCTGAAGCTCTGTGTTTTACCAGGACAGTTCCTTTTCATTCCCTGCCTGTCCCCACCATTCAATTTTCCAATTTTTCTGACCCTGCAAAGAGCTGTGCTGACATTTCCTCAGAAATGTCCCTCATCCCTCCTGCCTGAGTGGGGATTCTCAGAGCCCATTATGCTCCATTTGGAGCCAGGGTTTGTTTTCCCTGTGTGCATCCATTTCCATTTGTCTCCACTGAATTCCAGCTCCTGCTCTGTCACTCTCTCACTCTCCATTACGAGCTCCTGCAGGCCCCCACTGCCTTTCCACCCTCAGTAACTCAGCCCTGCAAATCTGGCCATGATTCCATCCATGATTCCATCCATGATTCCGTCCCTTCCTTCACAGACCATGGAGAGGTGTCCTGCCTTCAGTAGAGATCCCTTCACAATCCACCTCCTTGCGCTCCAGGAACCAAGAGCTTATTCCTGTCCTGTGCTTCCTGCTTTTTTGGACATTTTAAAAGTGTTTCCAGACCTTTTAAAAGAGTTTTCAGCCATTTTTTAGCCATTTTTAAGCCACTTTAGACATTTATCTGGGAGAACTTTCTCTTATAATCTCCAAGGCTTTGGGGAGACCCCGTTCCTGCTCCAGCAGCAGATTCCTGAGCCTGATGAGGTGTCCAGCACCCCTTGGTGCAGCTTTCCCCAAACCCTCTCCCACTTTTCCCGTGGGCCCATGCAGGATTTCAGCACTTGCAGTTTTCCTCAGCAAATCCAATTCCTGCTGCATGAAGAAAGAGAGGTTTTGTTTGTTTTGACCTTGATTCCTGCTTGTTTCCCCTCTTCCTTCTTCAGGAAGAGAACCAAAAGCTGAGTCCTTGATGTCCTCTCATGATTTTGTTGACTTTCCCCATAGCTTTGTTGCAGCAAATCCCTTTTCTCCACTGCAGAATCTCCTGCTCCAGTTTTCCTCACCATTCCAGACCTTTGACCACCTCCTTGTGCCCCTGTTTTCCATGGAATGGGATAGAAGGGATCCTAAAACCCACCTTGGTCCGTGTGAGGTGAGGAGGTGGCAGCAGCACCAGAGACCAAGGACAAGCCAAGGATTTACCTGGCACTGGAAGTGCATTCCCAGGGATCAGATCCCTTCCATGGATCAGATCACTCCCATGGATTAGATCACTCCCATGGATCAGATCACTCCCATGGATCAAGATCACTCCCATGGATCAGATCACTCCCATGGATCAGATCATCTCCATGGATTAGATCAGTCCTGTGGATTAGATCAGTCCCATGGATTAGATCACCTCCATGGATCAGATCCCTTCCCATGGATCAGATAATTTCCATTAATCAGATCACCTCCATGGATCAGATAATTTCCCATGGATCAGATCCCTTCCCATGGATCAGATAATTTTCCATGGTTTAGATAATTTCCCATGGATCAGATCATTCCCACAGATCAAATCACTCTCAGGGAGCAGATCACTCCCACAGGTCAAATAATTTTCCATGGATCAGATCACCTCCATGAATAAGATCCCTTCCATGGATCTGATAATTTCCCATGGATCTGATAATTTCCCATGGATCAGATAATTTCCAATGGATTAGATCCCTTCCCATGGATTAGATAATTTCCAATGGATTAGATCCCTTCCCATGGATTAGATAATTTTCCATGGATCAGATCACTCCCATGGATCAGATGCCTTCTGTGGATCAGATTCCTTCCATAGATCAGATAATTTCCCATGGATCAGATCACTTCTCATGGATCAGATAATTTCCCATGGATCAGATCACTCCCATAGATCAGATCATTTTCCATGGATCAGATAACTTCCCACAGATCAGATAATTCCCACTGATTAGATCCCCTCCATGGATCAGATCACTCCCACAGATCACCACCATTCCCTCCAGGCTTTTCCAGGAGCCACCACAGGCTGTGTTTCCATCCCTGACTCTGGATTTGCTCTCTGACAGAGGATCCCCCTCCAGCCCGGAGCTCTGGGCTCTGCTCCGTGGTGCATCCTGTGATTTACAGAGCTCCTCTCCCTGCCCAGGGCTCCCTCTCCTTCCCCCATCATTTTACAGCTCCTGGGCCCCCATTTCTCTTCCCAAACCAATCTGCAGCCTTACCCACTGGGTTGCTTTGCTCCCTGCCTGGGAAAGGCATCCATTCCATTATTAATTTTGGCACTTTTTAAAGCAGGATGTGAAGCCCTAAATCACATCCCAGCCACAAGAGCAGAGTGATGCCCATGAGCTGTGTTCTGGCTCGGGTCACCTTTCAGGGGACACTCAAACGCTGCATTATTTGGTGCCTGATGGGGTTGCACAGCCTCTTTATAACATTTCAGTGGTCATTTGCTGCAGAAAATGGTCCCTCACAGGAGGCTGGAGGAGATTTGTGCCGGGCACTTGGCTCCGAGGAGCAGCAAGGAGATGCAATCAGGGATAAAGCTCTGCTCTTGCAAGAGATAAAAAGAATATCTGGGCTGTTTGGGCTGAGCTGCCACCCTTTACAAAGTGGATGCAACCTCTGTTCCCATCCTCAAGGTGGTTTTTTTCCCCTATTGAGCTGGTAATGGCTCCTTTGGAACCTTTGCAATGGAGGTTTTCTTACCAAGTGACCTGTGAAAGATTTCACTGAAAGCTCCTCCCAGGGCCAGAGAATTGATTTTCAAATGTCTCAGCAATTCCTGTGAGAGAGAGAGAGAGCAGCTCTCCAGGGCTCCTTGTTTTTGAGAAATTCCAGCATAGATATAGAAGGGGAAGGCCCCTTGCCCATGGAGACAGAGTTTGGCTGCCAATATCCCCATAATTTTGTTTCCTCAGGAGAAGCACTGCTCCCTGCTGACCCCTCTGTGTCACCCCTCGGGAAGGGAGGGGATCTTCCAGACCATTTATGTATCAAACCCCTTGTCCATCATCAAGGAATATTTCAAAAAACACAGAACAGAACGTGGCCCCTGCTCAAAGCACTCCTGCAGGAGATAAATTGTTGGTAGCACAAAATCCATGTGAGGAGCAGAGACCCAAAGGATCCCAGAGGGCCAGAACGCAGGGCTTGCATTTATTGAAATTGTTTTTCCTATGGATGCAGCCTCCTGCTTTTCAAAGCCAAGGGTGCTCCCAAGCCAAGCCCTGTGGCTCTGAGCTGCCTGCAGGAGGGTTTGATTTATGGGGGCACGAGGGAAATGCTGACAGGGAGCATTGGGCTGACCACACAGAGATGTGATCAGAAATTCCTGTTTTACCCTGTGCACTCACCCATCCCCTCAGCAATGGCTGCAGCAGGCAGAGCCTTGGAGCTGACTTTGGGCTGAGCTTTTCTCCCTGGTGGCTCTGAACTCCTCAGGGCTGCACTTTGTTCCCGTCCTTGGCCCTCCCAAGGTGTCCCACTGTCACTTTGGTTTTTTAAGATTTTCTAAGCCTTCTGATGTTGACATTCTTGTAGCGAACTTTCTCACACACTTTCTGTAAATAACTCATTGTTTTGCATTCCTTTATGGAGGAGGAGAGAGTTGATGGACTGTTGGTTTGTCCAGTGTCATTGGAGAGGTGGCACTGTCACCCTCCAATCCAGTCACTCTTGGAAAACTATAAATGTTGGAGTCAGAAAATAAACTTCCCTTTTTCTTCACCTTGAGAGCAGTGGTGTGAGCTCGATTTCTTTCATGTCCTATGGTGACACCCTGGCACAGGGATCTGGGGGGACAGCCCTGTTTTCCCTGTTTTCCCTGTTTTCCTGCCAAGGGTTAACTCCCCCTTCAGTGCCAGACCCAGGAGAAGTTTCCAGGAGCAGCACCCACGCCATATGCCCAGGATTTAGCTTTATAATCATCCTGGCTTTAGCAGCAAAGCTGGAAAGAGAAGCATTTCTGTGTTTATTAGACATAAGAAGATCTCGGTGGTGCGGAATCCACAGGGCTGAAAATGGGAAAAAGAAAAAGGAAAAAAACCCACAACAACAAACTCTTTGATAAGCCTGAAAGATTTAAGAGCTGGAATCTGCATCTGTGTTGCCCAAAATATCTTGGATAAAGCTGCTGGGATGGGGGAGCCATGTGAGCTGTGCCACCCTGCTGGTCCCACCCAGGAGCAGCAATCCCTTCATCCTGCCAGCATCACTTTCAAGTGCAGTCTAAGCCCAGGCTGTTTGTTTTCACTCATTGTTTTCTCCCCTAAATGAATCCTGATTTTCCTCAGGGAGAATCCCCAGCAGGTGTCAAGAGCATGCAGGAGTCTCTTCCTCCCCCATGTTGAGGAAATTAATTTTGTGGTTGAGTTTTTTTATTCCCACAGAAAACAGCACAGAGGGGGTGTTCCCTTCCCCACCCCACCCCAAAACAGGAACCACAGAATGATGGAATTGGGTTGGAAGGGATCTTAAAACCCTTCCAGTCCCACCCCCTGCCCTTCCACCATCCCAGTCCCATCCAGCCTGGCCTGGGACATTTCCAGGATCCAGGGGAATCCTCAGCTGCTCTGGGCCCCCAGGGATGTCCCTGCTCCAGCAGCCTGAAGGGTTCTTTGCTGTCTCCCATTGTGGAGAATCCAGTGGTCCCAGAGTGTTTTAATTCCTGTGAGTATCCTGAAAACAAAAGGGCTACAAAGGAGAATAAACTCACCAAACACTGATGGCATTTTCATGGCTGTGCTTGAGGAATTGTCCCTCCTGTCCACAGAATGCTCCTGCTTGCCTCAGCACATCCCTGGATGCTGGCACAGGGTGACCTGGCAGGTTCTGCAAGCAAATATACAGAAAAATAAAATTGGAAAAACCCCCTATGCTCCATTGTTGGCTTTGTAAAAGTCTTCTAACGTGACCCGGCTCCAGCAATGGCCTCATTTTTCTTTCCCACACTCTCTCCTCTGCTCCTCTGCCAGAGGATTTGTCCTTTAAAGGTTCCTTGGGGCTCAGATGTGGCCTCAGGACAAGGCTGGTGCAAGTTTTAGGTGTTGTGGCTGCTTCAATAACTCAGACTGGGCTGAAGCTCAGGGTTGAGGGCTCGGTGCTTGCTGGCCCTCTGGAACCACCCCCACACCAGGGATGGCTGGAATTGAACAGATTTCACCAAAGCTTTGGGTTGCTTCTCTGCCTTGTGGTGAAGGAGAACCCAAGGGGTGGGAAGGACCCGTGAGCCTCGTGCTCATTCCCTGCAGGGTTTCACAGCTCCAAAGCTCCTGTTACACACATGGGATTATTTTAGGCCAGTTCCTGCCAGTTTTTGCTGTCCTGTCACTGTCACCATGCTCCTGGACATGGACCATGGGTGGTGAGAGCACCAGAGAGGTGGGAATTATTTCTCCAGGCGATGAAGTTTGGTGTCATAAATTGTTCCCCTTCTTAAAACTATCAATGAGCACTTACAGCCCTCAGACAATGTTTTTGTGGAAAGTCATACATTTATCCTTTGGAAACCCCCCTGGAACACCTTCCCAGTGGTTTCCAGGAGGACCTGGCTGTCCCTGGAGCCACCCAAACCTTTGGTCACCTGTGCCAGGTGTCCCTGAGCAGCCCCACACTGGGGATGGGGCAGGGAGCTGATGGAAACAGGGCCTGGATGTGCTGGTTATCCTTCAGGAATATTGACTTAAAATAAACCTTTAATGCATATTCTATGCCAATATTCAAATAAATTTGGGAACAAGATCTTGTTAAATTTTTCAACCTTCTCCCTTCAGGAAAGTTTAAAATGTTTAATAATTGTAGATTCCTTTCTTCCCACTGTCCTCAATAAAGTCATGGGCTTGGAGTTAGAGATTTCCTATCTTTTACATTTAAATGGATCAATCTTTTCCCCTGGATCCCCCCGGCTGTGTTTTCCCCCCTGAGCCAAGTTTTCCTCTCCACCATCCTCTTTCTCCATCCCTGGGAAGGCAGTGGGGCTTTGCTTGAGGGGAGCCCATGATTTGGGGTGAAAACATCCACTGTGGAATTGTTCCTGCATTCCCACCCCTGTCCGTGCTCTTCCCTGCTTTCCTCAATCCCATTTGTAGCTGGGAGATGCCAAAGTGCAAGCAAAGGATCCTGGTGTGGGGAAAATGCTTGGGAAGCACCCCCAGATGCCTGGGATTGCAGGATCTCCTTCCTTCCCACCCAGATCCCACACTGAGGGAGGCTGATTCCAGAGTGGGATTCAGTAAAGTTGGTTTGGACACAGGCTGGGCATCTGTGCTTTGTTCTAAAGCAAAACTCCTGAACCGAAAAATTAATTCTTTCCATGTCACATTTATTATCTCCTCCTTTATTTTTGCATAAATTCCATATTGTGGTCAAGCTTGGATTCTTCACGCTGGCTGCATTGCCATTTATCACTTGCCTGTACAGGACAGATTTTAAGTGGCATTCCTTCAAAATACTCCTGGGAGTTTCACTGGGGGTGGCTTCTCTCCCATTTTTGGGTCCCTCATTCTCACTGGGCAGAAGGGACAGGAACAATTTCCATATTGAGGCTGGTTTTTAAATGAAAACCTTTCCCAAATTAAACCTCTCTCTCTCTTTTCTGCTTGGTTTGATCTACAGCCCTTGGACATCTCTGATTGCGCTCCCTGGATCAGGAATATCCCCCAAAGGTCATCAAGTTGTGCCAAGTTGCCACAAGCTCCTGGGAGGCTGCTGGGAAAGTCAAAATCCTCCTGAACGATCCTGAGCCAGGTGTGCCTTAAATCAGCCCAAGGATCTGGCAGGTGACACAAACTGCTGCTCGGGGACAGGGAGGTTTCACAGAAATTGGAATTATGTGACAAAAGGGCCCACGGTGAACATTGATTTTAATATTGGTAAATGCAGGAAGGGCCTTTGCCATTTTTAGGGGATGAAGTTTATCCTTGGGAAGGGGGGGCTGTGCCCTCAGACACAGAAAATCCTGAGAGGGGTCTGAGGGTGCAGCGGCCCAAAAAATGTGCAGAGCTGGTCCCTGAAAATGCAGGTGGTGATCAGCAATGAGGGAAAAAGGATGGGAAAAACAACGGGGAAAAATAGTGATGGCCTTGCACAGAAAATGTTACAATTTTCCTTTATTGTCGGCAGAAGATGAGTGCCCTCAACCCATAAATAGAAATAAATTGCTGAAAAGTGGAAGATCATGAAATCACAGAATTGCAGTGGTGTTTGGGTTGGAAGGGACATTAAAACCCCTCTCATTCCACCCCTGCCATGGCAGGGACACCTTCCCCTGTCCCAGGGTGCTCCAAGCCCTGTCCAGCCTGGCCTTGGGCACTGCCAGGGCCTTTCCACTCTCACAGGACTGGTGAGGTGAGGGGCAGGCAGGGCTTTGGTGGGACAGGAGGAGAGGGGACCTCACCAGGAAACCACTCCTGCAACCTTGGCCCCAGAAACTGCTGCCCAGAGCAGCTGTGGCTGCCCCTGGATCCCTGGCAGTGCCCAAGGCCAGGCTGGACACTGGGGCTGGAGCAGCCTGGGACAGTGGGAGGTGTCCCTGCCATGGCAGGGCTGGGAATGGGGTGAACTTTAAGATCCCTTCCCATCCAAACCATTACATGATTCTGAGTGGTGACTGAAACAGGGAAAACTGAAAATCCTGGATAAAATGGAGCATCTGAAAATCCTGGATAAAATGGAGCACCTTTCTGGACAGGGAGAGTGAGTTCAGACCTCCAGGTAAAACCACTGACCACCACAGGGCCTGGCTCAGCCCTGGGCTCAGTCAGACCCCAGGGTTAAGGACAGCTGGTGCTGGCAGGACTCGTATCCCATGGATGCTGCAGCACCCCTGGATCCCACAGGGAACAGCCCCAGGATTCACCTGCACCCCCAGAGCCCTCCATGGCCAGAGCTGCTCGTGGGCTCCAAACCCTCAGATATTTCCTGGCTGCTGCTTTCTCCTCCTCCTCACAAATCCCTGGGCCCATCCCTGTCCATCCCTGTCCATCCCTCCCCATCTCTCCATCCCTCCCCATCCCTCCCATCCCTCCCCATCCCTCCCATCCCTCCCATCCCTCCCCATCCTTCCCCATTCCTCCCATCCCTACAATCCCTCCCCATCCCACTCCATCCCACCCATCCCATCCCACCCCATCCCTCCCCATCCCTCCCCATCCCTCCCCATCCCTCCCCATCCCTCCCATCCTTCCCCATCCATCCCCATCCCTCCCATCCCTCCAATCCCTCCCCATCCCTCCCCATCCCTCCCCATCCCTCCCATCCCTCCCATCCTTCCCCATCCATCCCCATCCCTCCCATCCCTCCAATCCCTCCCCATCCCACTCCATCCCACCCATCCCATCCCACCCCATCCCTCCTGTCCCTCCCCCGGAGCTGCTCTGGATTCATTTCCCACAGATCCCAATCTACGCACGGCAGGAGCGGGAGGGGGGGAATTTGTGTGCGGAAAAATAGTTCCAAATTTGCACATCAAAAGGAGGCCACGTCTGCTATCAGGAAAATTAATAAGAATTAAGGCCCTTTCAAGAGCTGTGCAGCCCAGTTTTTGAAATGGAACCAATTAAAAATATTCTGGAGCTGGGAATGCTCTCGTGGGCTCGGTCCAGGCTGAATGGGCCTTTCATTGATGAAAGAAGCTCTTCCCCCAGCTCAGACAGCCAGGACAACATCCAAGCACCCGTTTTTAGGGAAGAATAGACAGAAATTTGTGCCTGGGAGCTTCCCAGGAGCTGCACAGAATCATCTGCTAAGAGAATAATAAGGAGACAATTGCAGGCACCAGCATGCAACAAATTAGGAAAACAATTTGTTTATGGGGTGAAGAAGCAGGAAGATGATCCTTTGTGATAGGGCTTGGAGCAGGGAAAAAAGGGAATACCAGTCAGACTGTGAGAACAGAGACTTGGCTTGAAATGAGAATATTCTGAAAAATGCTCCACTCTGGTTTATTATTATTATTATTATTATTATTATTATTATTATTATTATTATTATTATTATTATTATTATTATTATTATTATTATTATTATTATTATTATTAATAATAATAATAATAATAATAACAATAACAACAATAACATGTTAGAGAAACTGAGCTGGTTGCTAAAGCTGCATTCCAAGATCTCTGATTTTTTTTCTGGGAGGGGCAGGAATGTGTGGAAGCAGCTGGGTGGATGTGGAAAGACCTTGGGGAAGAAGGAAGACACAGAGTCCTGGAGCAGCACTGGCATTTCTGGGTTCTTGTTCTTCCCTCAGCTGGGCTCAGCTCACTGGTTTGGTGCTGCACAGCCTAAATTTGGGACCTGGATCCACGGCTATGGAATTCCAGTGTCTGTTTTGCTCTCTCTGTCTGAGCAAACCCTCCTGGGGCTTCTCGTGGGCAGTGGCACCTCTGGGGCTGCATGGGAGGAGTTTGGTGTTGAGGATTGCAATGCAAGATGTTTTCCATTCCCATCTGTATGGCAGATTACCTTTGTCAAGTGGGCAGTTTGCCTTATCTCTCTCTCTGAGTGCCCACATTCACACCTCCCTCAGGAGGGGACATTACTGATAACAGCTATTGAATGTCCCTGCATGGCTGATAAGAACTACAGCATCCCATTGGGAGATGTGAGCCCAGAGGGAGGAGCCAAGCATTCCTACCCAGATATAATCCAGAGGTTTTGAGACACCAGCATGGCTTCTCCAGTGGATTCCCCAGAGGAACAGCAGCTGCCTCTTCTCCCACTGAATCTTCAGAGGAAGAATCCATCCTTCTCTACAGGATCCCTGCTCCAGCAGAACCACCCCTGACACTGCAGGAGGGCTGAGCCACAATTCCAATGGCACTGCCACCAACACCCTGACCCACAGGGTGTCACGTTGGGTTCTGACTCTGTCAGTGTGGTTCTGGTGTACTGCATTGTTTATTTTATCCTTTATTTTTTTCCTTCCCCTATTAAAGAACTGTTATTTCCAGCTCCCATATTTTTGCCTGAGAGCCCCTTAATTTAAAATTTATAGCAATTGGGAGGGGTGGGGAGGGTTTACATTCTCCATTTCAGGGGAGGCTCCTGCCTTCCTTAGCAGACTCCTGGCTTTCCAAACCAAGACATTTGGGAAGGATGTGCTGGGCTGGGCACCACTGCCCTGCTGGGAGACTGGGACAGGACAGAGGATGGGCTTTGGATCTGGTCAGCATAAGAGATTTGATGACGGGATGCCTTGGCAATAGCAAACAGAACTTTGAGGATTAAATCATGATTGCAAGAAGATTCAATCAGACTGACTTACCAGAAAAAGAAAATTACATCAGACTCTGCAAGCAAGAGATGTTTAAAATGTAAAAGTTTGTTTATGTGCTCTTTAACCCAATCACTGTAGTAAAACATCACTAGTCTTCCTACAATAAGCATATAAGCAGTTGTACTCCATAATAAATTTGTATTCTTTGATCATCTCAAAGCCTTCCTCATCTCTCCTCATCACCAACACCTCCTGGCCTCTCCATCTCCAAAGGGAACCAGGTGCTGGGCATGGATTTGTGGACATCTGAGACACCCTCAGTCACCTGGAGAGACACTGGTGATGGAATGGGACTCCTCTGGAGCACTTTGCTGCATCAAATGCACCAGTGCAGCACCCAACCTCAGTATCAGGGGTGGAGATCTCAGCAGCTGCCCCATTTCCCATTCCCTTTCCCTTTCCCCTTTTCCCATTTCCCATTCCCATTCCTTTTCCCATTTCCCTTTTCCCTTTCCCTTTTCCATTCCCATTCCCATTTCCTTTTCCCATTTCCTTTCCCCATTTCCCTTTCCCTTCCCAATTTCCCATTCCCTTCCCCATTTCCCATTCACTTTCCCATTTCCTTTCCCCATTTCCCTTTCCCTTCCCAATTTCCCATTCCCTTCCCCATTTCCCATTCCCTTTCCCATTTCCTTTCCCCATTTCCCATTTCCCATTTATGATTTCCCTTTTCCTTTCCCATTCCCCTTTCCCTTTCATGATTCCCCTTTCCCTTTCCTCTCCCCATTTCCCTTTCCCCTTTCCTTTTCCTTTCCCATTTCTCTTTCCCATTCCCCTTTCCCTTTTCGCTTTCCCTTTTCGCTTTCCCTTTCCCCTTTCCCTGTGCCTGTGGGCTGTGCTGTGTCCCAGGGATGGCTCTGAATGATGCTGCTGTCCTTTGGAGGAAAAAGGAATTTTTTTCCTGGCTATTTCCTATTATGCAATAGAGGAAGGACCAACACAGTCATGGGGACACAGCTTTGGGAAAAAAAATCAACCCCAAAGAGCAATAGAAGTGGAATAGGAGAACACAGAGCAGAAAAGGATCATTTGTTCCTCTCCTGATGTGCAGCTGTTAAACCAGCACAGGACACTCAGGAAAGGGAAAAGGGACTGGAATGACAAATGAAGCTCCTGGTCCCTCATCCTCCCAGCACAGGGTGACAGCCCCACCTGGTCACCCTCAGAGGACACAAAAATGTCACATTTCTCCCTCAGAGCATTGCCTTGGGGCTGGATACAGTTCCTGTCTCATGCTGAAGGGCAGCAGAGCTGGAGTTGGGATGGCTGTGGCAGCAGTGCTCCCATTCCCTGTGGGAGTGCCCATGGATGGATCAGGAAGCACAGGGAGTGTGAACGAAGTGTCCACACAGAGCTGTGCTCCCAGGAAGAAAATGCTTCCCAGGAGCTATAAAAGACACATCATCTCTCAGTGACACTGAGGGACAACCTAGGGTAAAATTCAATTAAATGCAAAATCCAAAAGAAGCCTGACAGAGTTTCAGGTGCTTTTCAATTCGTCACTTTTCAATATTTCAGGAAATTCCCCAGGAAATATCCAGAGGTCATTGCAGAAGCTGCTGTGAAGAATGAGCCAGAGGAGCTTTCCTGGGGGACCCACACTCGCCTTGTGATGGAAAACTCTCTCCATGAGCTGGAAATTTGGGAGCAGACAAATGTTTTGTTGTGTCATTACATCCGTCTGGGTCTTCCCTGTGCATTCTGATGTGCCTGGAGCTGCTGCTGGCGTGGAGCCCACATCTTTCCTGGGGGTTTATTTGGGGTTTGCTGCCATCCCCATCTCCTGGAATTTTGGGTTCTAAGCCTTCTGCACACAGGGAAAACCTTCACACCTTGAGGTGAAAATTCCAACTCTTACATTTACATGCTAATGTAAATTAGCATTTGCATTTTCCTTTATGTTTGGAACACCAAATAGTGGGGAAATTCTTCTTTCCACCCGAGTAAAGCCCTAAACTGATCCCAGGAAGAATGAATCCTACATTTTGCGTTTCAGTGTTTTTCAGGGAAGGGCTGCTTCTTGCACAGACTATCCCATGATGTATTCCAGCACCAATAAACTCCATGCTGCCATTCCCAATCCCTATCACAGCTCCTGAACTCCTGTTTGGCTGCACTATTGATCACCTACAGCAGTAATTGCTTCCATTTACTGAAGAAACATTTACAGGAAACAAGGGCAAGTTGTTAAAATGTAAATCTGCAGCTCCATGGAGAGGAAGAAATGGACAGGGCAGATCCAAACCCCAGTTCCACACTTTTTAATGTGTGAGTTTGGTATCAAAGCAGCACAAAAACTGTGGAGCTGGGAAAAAGCAGCTGAATAAGTTTGCCAAGTAGCAGAGGACACAGATTCTGTGGAAATTCAGCCCCAGAAAGATTTGGAGGGATCCTGAAAAACATCTCCCTTAAAGCCACTTACTGACATTTTTTGGGATTATCTCCTCCTTGGTTTTGCTGATCCTGGGGGCTGCTGGTCCATTCTGTACCATCCTGAGGCTCACTTCTATTCTAGAAGAAAACAAGCCAACCAAGAGCTCTCAGAAGCCAAATATTTACTTTTAATTCATCTGTGACCTCCTCCATCCTCTTCCTGGGCACAGTTATTTGTGGGAGAGCTCCTGCAATCTGTGGGCCCACATCCATTGGAACGAATTCCTGATTTCTACAGGTCTGACCTCAGGAACTTCAGCAGAAGGGAAATCTCATCATTCCTGGGGAAGGAGCCTCCCTCCCTCCTTCCCTCCCCTCATCCCTCCTGACCTGCTTGGATTTATCAGGGAAAGGAATCCACTGCCTGAGCACAAATCAATCAATCAATCAATCAATCAATCAATCAATCAATCACACCATCCATCCCATGGGATCCATGGAATTTGGGGCACCTCTGCCTGTGGCAGGGGGTAGAATGAGATGATCTTTAAGGTCCTTTCCAATCCAAACCATTTCCTAGTTCTGAGCTTGGAAATCCAGAGGATCCACATTTATCATTGGGATAAATCCTCTTTCCCAATGAAGATGTGGCCTCACTCCACTTCCAGTTGTTTCAAAATCCTTCTCTGTTGATTAACTCCTTCCTTCCTTCCTTCCTTCCTTCCTTCCTTCCTTCCTTCCTTCCTTCCTTCCTTCCTTCCTTCCTTCCTTCCTTCCTTCCTTCCTTCCTTCCTTCCTTCCTTCCTTCCTTCCTTCCTTCCTTCCTTCCTTCCTTCCTTCCTTCCTTCCTTCCTTCCTTCCTTCCTTCCTTCCTTCCTTCCTTCCTTCCTTCCTTCCTTCCTTCCTTCCTTCCTTCCTTCCTTCCTTCCTTCCTTCCTTCCTTCCTTCCTTCCTTCCTTCCTTCCTTCCTTCCTTCCTTCCTTCCTTCCTTCCTTCCTTCCTTCCTTCCTTCCTTCCTTCCTTCCTTCCTTCCTTCCTTCCTTCCTTCCTTCCTTCCTTCCTTCCTTCCTTCCTTCCTTCCCTCCCTCCCTCCCTCCCTCCCTCCCTCCCTCCCTCCCTCCCACTGGATTTCGGTGTTCTAAGGATGCTCAATGAGGATCCTTAGAACACCAAAGATTTGCTTCTCCAAAGCCCACAAAGAGGTGTCCAAAGAGGTGTCTGGGGACAGATAAAGCCCACAAAGCTCAGAGCAGCTGGAGCTGCTGGGCTCTGTGCTGTCACAGCTCCTCTGATGATCTCCAGCTCATTAAAATGGTAACTGGACCCATACTGCTGTCCTTAGCAGAAGCCCTGAGGAATTCACGAGCATGAGGAGCCCTGAAGCTGCCTCTGAACACAGATCTGTGAGCTCCAGAGCCCCCCAGGTGCCTCCAGGCCCCTGAACAAGGATTGTGAAAGGAAGGTGTGGTGGGTGGGCTGAGGAGTTGGGGCTTGGTGGTGTCTGGATCAAACCTAAATCAAAATTCTGCTGCTGTTCCTGCAGGGGAAGGACTTGGAGCAGCAGGGGTGTGAGAGCACTCTGAGGGAGCAAACTCCCAGGCAAGGGCTCCATTCCTTCCCTTCCATCCCTTCTAACACTGACTGTCACTGCTGCCCCAGTTTGCAGGATCCCAAATTCATTCAGGTTGGAAAAACCTCCAAGATCATCAAGCCCTACCTTTGACCAAGGACTCCCATGCCCACAGACCATGCCATGCAGAGCTGTGTCCAGCTGTTCTTTGGGCACTTCCAGGGAAATCTCATCCACAGGTGACACACTCAGTTCTGCTGGTGTGGCTTCAGCCCTGCCTTACCAGGTCCCCAGCCTGTGGCAGTCCTGAGATGCTCTCCAGCCCCTTTCAGCCACTGCACACAGCAGGGCTGCGGCTTTCCCAGGCCAAGAGGTGGCTCTGGGGACATCTAAATTCCACTCCTGCCCTGGATGCTGTACAGCACCAATCCATCAGGGCTAGGACAGGTTCATCTGATTTATCAAGTCTCAGCTTGCAGGCTGGGGAATAATTCCTTCTCCCTGGAATGTGGGGGGGTCGTGGTGTGCTCAGACATGCAGGGAGGATCCTGGATGGATTTATCACTGAGCAGCCACTGAACACAGAACAGCATGGAATGGGGATGCTGGCTGTGCTCCCTAGCTGCAGGAGAAACCTGGGGAGAAAACCCCAGCTCAGGAATATTCAAAGGACAAATTTCCTCTCCCCTGTGCCTCTCCAGCTTCTCCAAGGCAGGGCTAAGGTGGGCCCCCAAGGGGGTGTCCCATGGGCAAAGACAGGAGTGAAAATCCCACTTTTGAGAGTCACGTGCACAAGCTGAGTTTTCCAAAGGCATCAGCCTCTGGCAGAACTGAATCTTGGCCTGGGAGTAGCAGGAGGCATAATTTCAACATGAGTGGGGTCAGTTAATCTGAATTTTGGCTTGGTGGATGAACCCAGCCCTGCCCCTGCACCAGTGCATGGCCAGATCCAGTTTTCACCTTGGCCAGTGAGCTGACCCTGCCTGGGTCTGTAAGAGGAGCAGAATCCCAGAGAGATGCAGTTCTCAAGAGCCTGGGAGCCCATCCTTCAGACAACTCCCTAAGAAAAATCCCTGTTCCACTGTGACCGTGTTCACAGGGGTTCTTGGATGAGGGAAGAGACGAGGATCTGACTCCATGTTTCAGAAGGCTTGATTTATTATTTTATGATATATATTACATTAAAACTATATTAAAAGAATAGAAGAAAAGGTTTCATCAGAAGGCCAGCTAAGACTAGAATAGGAAGGGATGATAACAAAGGTTTGTGGCTTGGCCCTCTGTCCGAGCCAGCTGGGCTGTGATTGGCCATTAATTAGAAACAACCACATGAGCCCAATCACAGATGCACCTGTTGCATTCCACAGCAGCAGATAACCATTGCTTGCATTTTGTTCCTGAGGCCTTTCAGCTTCTCAGGAGGAAAAAAATCCTAAGGAAAGGATTTTCCATAAAAGATGTCTGCAACACTCCACAAGAGGCACAATTTGAGGAGCTGCAGTGTTCACTCCTGGAGCTGCTGAGTGGGCACAGTTTGAATTCAGTGCTCCAGGATCCCCTCGTGACCAAGGGCAATTTTGGAGCTGTGTTATGGCTGCAGACCAGGAGTCTGAGCATCTCCAGAGTGAAGGAATACTTTCCCTGCTTAGATCTACAGGGGCTTGGATGGAAAGACCCCAAATGTCAGCAGGGCACCCTCCAGGGATTTGGTTTCCCAGAAAACACCGTGGGCAGGGACAACTTCCATTATCCCAGGCTCCTCCAAGAATATTGGAGAGAAAGAGCTGAGGGAAATGTGGGATAATTTATCATCACAACACCTTTCCAAAAGCTGCTTTTTATTCACTGAGATTGTCCATTTTTCAGTTGAGCCTTTGTTCTTCTCCTAAAAGAACTAATTTTGCTACAGATAGGAGACTGGAAGAGGGATAAACACAGATAACACCCTGGAGAAGTGTTTATAGGTGATCATAGTGGTTGTTCTTATCTCTCTACCTGTGAGGTTTCTTTTCCTTTGTGGAAAAGTGGGTGGGAAATGAAGGAATTAATTTCTTTCTGTCAGTATTTTAAAGTCCAGTTCTGAAGCAGAATTTTGATCAGATCTAAAGGAGGTGAAAGTGTGAAATCCTCATTTGCAAATGCTGTCCTGAGTGATTAATGGGGGTGCTGAGGGGGCTTTATCTTACAGGGGTTATCGGGTGGCTGAAGAGAAAGGGGAACACATTTATTTGCAAATGACTTGTCTGAGACAACTGATAAGAGGAACTGGGCTGAAAAGGTTTCTCTCAGCTGTTTTTATGGATCTGTTCCCAGGACAAAGGGAGCAGGCAGCACTGGGAATCAGCCAGGGAATCACTGTCCCTGAGCACTGGGGGAGAGATCACAGAAATTTTGTGAGTTTAGGGCAGTCACTGGGAGGTTCACACCTCTCCAAACAACATTTCCACTGCCCCTGGTGGAAACAAATCTGGATTCCACCCCAGGGTGGTAACACAGCTGTCCTGGGTTAAATGTGTATTCAATTTTCATCTGCCAGAGCTGGGGCAGTTCTCTGCTGTTCATGGGCAGTTTTTCCTTTATCTCTCCCACAGCCAACCCTCCCTGCAGGAGATCTCTGCTGTCCATGGCCACTGAGTGTCCCTGCAGGGCTGAGCCAATCCCAGCATCCCATGGGGAGATGCTCCGCCCAGGGGAGGAGCCAAGCATTCCTGCCTGGATCCAATCTGGGCCTGGCACAGCACAGCAGCCTTTGCCCCCTGCACTGCCAGAGGAGCAGCTTTCTGCTGCCCTGCATGGCCAGAGGGAGCCCAGGCCCATCTGCAGCAGCCCTGGAGCTGCAGAGGAAAACTCCCCCCTTGTGCAGGATCCCTGCTGCAGCAGAGCCACAGCTGGCACTGCAGGAGGGCTGAGCCCCCCTGGGATGGGGCTGGGACACCCCCTGACACACAGGGGGCAGGGACTGCTCTGACTCTGGCAGTGGGGTTTCGTATTACTGCATTTTATGTTTTATTTTTATTTCCTTCCCTAATAAGGAACTGCTATTCTTACTCCCATATATTTTCCTGAGAGCCTCTTTAATTTCAAGATTATAATAATTTGGAGGGAGGGGGTTTCCATTTTCTATTTCAGGGGAACATATCTGTTAAAACCAAGACAGTCACTCACACACAATGCTCTCAGGCCACAGATGTGAGGATTTGCCCCAAAATGTGAGGGGATGAGGGCATATTCTCACTCTGTCAGTGGTTTGTTTTTTTGTTTGTACTATTTCTTTTGTGGTTTTAGTTTCCCTAATAAAGAACTGTTATTCCTGTTCCCATATCTTTGCCTGAGAGCCCCTTAATTTCAGAATTATAACAATTCAGAGGGAGGGGGTTTGCATTTTCCATTTCAGGGGATGCTCCTGTCTTCCTTAGCAGACACCTGTCTGTTCAATCCAAGACAATAACCATAAAACACAACCCACACTGAGGAGGTGTTCAGAGAACCCTAGAATATCCTGAGCTGGAAGGCACCCACAGGATTCTCCAGCCCACCTCCTGGCCCTGCACAGACACCCCAACACCCCACCCTGGGCACCCCTGGGTGTATCAGAAGCTCCTGAAGGCCCTCACGGAGTGGCAGAGGGTGTTGGAACATCAGCACTGCCACTTCCCAACAGCTCCAAGTGGTTTTAATCAGTTTAACACTGTGTAAAGGTTGCCACAACTCCTGGAAAGAGTATTTTCCTTGGGCAGTTTGCTGAGAGCTTCCTAAAGCACGGGCAGAGACTTAACTGGTTGTTTTCAGAGCAAATAGAGACAGCAGCAGCTCAGGCTCAAGGGACACTGCCGCATTCAAAGCCAGCAGGGGCAGATCGCGTTGTAGACACAGGAAAAGCCAATTTTCCTCACTGCAGAGAAATAATTGGGATGGTGGGAGTTGCAGAGGGTGATGATGGGGGTGTCAGAGGGTCCAGTTTGGGTAAATATCAAAGATGGGCCTATGGGAGTACATGGAAGGGTTTTTAATGTCAAAATTCTCTCTATGAGGACACCCTGGGGACATTATAGACCCCCACATTCCAGTTGGGACATCCTGTGAGTTGGATGCTCCTGACGGCACCACCCACAGCCAGGAATTACTCATGGAGGGGGAGATAAATAAAAACAAGGTTCAGTCCAGCTACTCAGAACTTTCCTCCTCACAGCCAAGATAACTCTGCTGTGTATTCTGAATGTGGCAGACAAATATTCCTTTGGGCTTTTCCTTGGGAGCAATTTGAGCTCAGGTTGCTTCAAGGGATCCCTGGAATGATCCCTAAAGGAACGACCGAGGAGAGGTCATTAGAGTCAAGGAATGGAGGTGTTTTGAGGTGGGCACCTCTGCCCAAACCTTTCATATTCTCATCTAAGAGAAGGAGGGCTAGGAGAACTGTTAATGGTTGATCTGCTGAGCTGGATTATCCATGGAATGTGGTCACCAATTGTTGTGGTGCTGTTGTGGGTCCCAGGACAAGGTGAGAGATGATAATTGACTCCCTAGTTCTCAGAAGGCTGATATTCTATTCTATTCTATTCTATTCTATTCTATTCTATTCTATTCTATTCTATTCTATTCTATTCTATTCTATTCTATTCTATTCTATTCTATTATCACATCAATCACATCACATTATATGAAAATGCTATACTAAAACTATACTAAAGAAAGAGAAAGGATACATCAGAAGGCTAGACAAGAATGAAGAATAAAAACTCGTGACAGACCAGAATGTCTGACACGGCTGGACTGGGATTGGTCATTAATTAAAAACAATTCACATGGAACCAATCAAAGATGCACCTGTTGGTAAGCAACCTCCAGACCACATTCCAAGCAATCAGATAATTATTGTTTACATTTCTTTTCTGAGGCTTCTCAGCTTCTCAGGAGAAAAATCCTGGTGAAGGGATTTTCCAGAAAAATATCATAGTGACAATGGAATTTTGGGGACCAGCTTTCCAGGAGCTCAGGAAAGGGGTGTCCTGACCTAATGTGGCATCAGAGCAGCAGAAATACTCCTGTTCCTGGAAAAGCCTGGGGACAGAGGGAAGGCCCAGCAGGAAAACAGGAGGTGATGGTGGGTTCAGAGGGAAGTTGATAGAGGGGTCTCCTCTAGCCAGGTCTCATGAGCTCTTGGAGATTTATATCACACCTAAGATAGCTCAGCTACCTTAGAAGGCATAAAATCAGCAGGATGGCTTCTGTGGTAGTGTTGGAAACAGAAGAGTTTTAATAAAAGGCAAAATAACAAAGCTCTTTACAGAGAAAAGCTGAGCCAGGGGCAAGAGGCTCTTGCCCCTGGTAAAACACCTCACAAAAGTGATTATTTCCTTTGCTCTCTTCTTTTTCCAGTAAATTTCTTAGGTGGGACTTTTTGGCTCCTGGCAAATTGGCTATCCTAAGTTTGAGGTGAAGTCCCCCAGGTCCTATGAGGTGTCTTTTTACCTAATCGAGGAGAGAAACTTCTGGGCTTTTTTCCTTTTAAAGGAGACAAAGGATCGTTTTGTCACTCCATCAACAAGGGGCACGTTCCTATAGGAAAGCTGGGGGAGAAACAAAAGGAGACTGCTGTGGGATTGAGGAGTACAGGTTTGGCAAAAAGGGACTTGGAGAGAGGGTGGGAAGCCAGCCTGGAGTGATGTGCAGGCAGCCCTGATCGTCCTGCCAAGGGAGCCAGGACAAAAGGGGTGATTGAGGGACAGAAAATTCAATCCTGCCCGAGCAGCAGGGTTTGATCCCCCTGCAGGGTTTGATCCCTCTGTGCTGCTCCTGCAGCCTCTCCTGGGTTATTGGTGGGGATATGATGGACTGGGCCTTGCCATGACAGATAATGCATTGCACTTCCAGGCCACAGCATAACTTTTTCCACAGTAATTACTTTCGATTTCCTCCCAATAAATACACTGCTGCTCTTCCCTCTGCAGTAATTGAGGGTATTTATTCCTCAGGAAGATTAAGTGTCCTGTGGAGCCCAGAATGGATGGGGGGCCTGGGGAGATCAATGTGAGTGCTCTCAGCAGCTGTGTCTTTGGGAAGGCCTGAGGAGCTCCCAGCTGCCCTCAGATGATCCCTGCTCCCTCCTCACCAAGCATCCCGGCCCACTGGGAGCTGTCCCTGCCCAAAATGGGCTCTAAGGTCCCTTCCCCAAACCATTCCATGATCCTTTTGATGGCCTCTGTGCTCCATCAGAGCCTGTGGGAAAGCTCAGTTACGCCAGGCCTTGTGGGTGGTGTCTGCTGCTGTCACCCCTGGCACAAAGCAGACATTTAGGTACATCCATCATTTATTACTCTGTTATTTCCCCTGTTTTTCTAAGTTATCCGTTATCCCCCTACCCCTTTCTCCTCAAGTTCTGTGGCCAATGTCCCAAGGAAGAGATGGATTTTCCCTGTGATTCCATGTTATGGGGTGTCTTCTCCCTGAGGAATGTGCATAAAAATAGGCACTGAGAGGAGGGCACCAAGCCATGGAATTCTGGAGAGCAGGGGGAGAACAAGGTGTTAGGGCATGGGCTGGACTCAATGATCTTGAAGATCTCTTCCAGCCTAGTCATATTGAGAATTCTGTGAATTCTGTGAATTCTGTGAACTCAGGCCTGGGAATGTCCTACAACACAGCTGGGTGATTGTCCTCAATACTCACAGTTCTCTTGAACTTCACAGGAGAAAATGAGAGGATGCAGCTTGGGAAAGAGGCAAATTCCTGGCTTTGGTCCTGGGATAGCTCTGGTTCCTGTTAGGAATTCAGCCATCCTGTCTGGTAAGATTTTGTCACATTAGAGTTACTTGAAAATCTATTAAATTAAAATAAAAATTAAAAACAAAAATAGAAATAACAATTTAAAAAATTAAAAATCCCTGCCTGCCCAGCCCTGGAGTTTTTCTGCCTTCCCACAGCAGCCAGGACCAACCACCTCCTTATGGATGTAGAAGTGATGGTAAAACATGGAGGTGAAAATCCCAAGGAAAACCAGCTTGAGCCCAGGCCTAAGGTGAAAGTCTGGACTTAAACCAAGTGGGAACGAGGCCTGAGCTGTGCCTCTTTCAGGATTTCCTGCTCTCATTGGAATAACATCCACTGGGAAATGTGCTCCTTCCACAGCCTTTCTCAGGGCTCAGTTTTCCCTTTGGGACAGGGATGTGCTGATAACATGGAAGAGGTGAAGGAAGGAGCAATCCTGTGGAATTCTGCACTGCCAGGAAAATGACACCTCTACAGAACCACCAGGACTTCAATTTCCTTCAAGGTGGGTAAATGTGTTCTTCCCTTCTCCAGAGGGCTCCATGCCTGGCCTTTTTGTGGGAATTGTTGGTGCCTCAAAGCTCATGGAGTTCATGGTCTGTGCTTCCCATCTCCTGCTGCACAGTGGAAGGATCTCAGCCCACTTGGAAAACTCAGGAATCACGAGGTGGAAGATCTTTTGATCCACAAAAATCAAATTCAAGACCTCGTAGAGTTGACTGAGCCAGCTGGGATTGGCCTCAACTTCTCCATCTGCCACATCCAGGGAATATCCAGCAGGAGGAAGGCAGAGCTGACAGAGTTTTCCAAGGATTCAAAGACCAATTCTTGAGCATTTTTTGATCTGGGCCAGGTGAATTTTTAACACAGCTTTAAAAAAATGACAAAATATGGGGAAAAAGTCTTGGCACCCCAGGAATGACAGCAGCAAGGTGTGAGAGGGACCCACACCTCTGAAAACTCAGAAAATAAAAAATATCTCTTTGGACTTTTGCCCAACTACCTCCCGGAGGCTCCACAATTTCCACTGTGCTCAGACAGGTATTTTTAGGACCATTATTAAATATTAACTGTAAAATCATCATATGAGGATTTCTTCCACTGTAGATATTCTTAACTACCTCGTTTTGAGCTAATTACCTTAAGAAGTTTCCAGGCTTCTGGGTCTCCAGTAGAAGCCCTTGTAAAGGAAAATTTGATCTCTTCATTTTCTTTGTCCCCATTTTCTTTCTGTTTTTGTCCCATCCCTGGAAGTGTCCAAGGCCATGCTGGATGGGGCTTGGAGGAACCTGGGAGAGTGGAAATTGTCCATTTGGGGTGAAAGGAGATGTTCCAGTGCAGATCTTGGTGGGAGCAGAAGACAAAGTCCACAGTCCCTGGTTCCTCTGCTTTTGGGGCCATTTGTAGCTGCTGTTAATGAAAGTGAAATAAAATAAATGCATTTCTCATTTTCATGTGGGGGTGTTGTGGCTTTTTAAAAGGGCTTTTCCAACCGTAACCATTCCATAATTCCACGATTTCCTCTGATTGCACCAGAGCACTGCCAAGGTCAGCTGAGCCCTCTTCTGAGAAAGGCCTTAATTTAGGAATTTGCTGAACTCCAGGAGGCTGGAGGGCATCAGAGGGGTCTGTGTGCTGATGCAGTAGCAGGAATTGTGTGTCCTGTGTCTCTGGGCACATCCCACCATTCCCTGCAGGAACCTCAGCACCGAGGTCAGGACAGGCTTGGGATGATTCTCATCAGGATTCAGTTCCACAGCTCCCAAAAACTTTGTGTTTCCTCTCACTTTTCTGACTCCTCCAAGGGAAAGTTCAATGATTCTATTCCACCTATTAGTAGGAATTTGGTAATTAGTGGCCAGCATAAATTTTAATAATTATTATTATAATTCCTAGTGCAATCATTAATCAATTCCTTATTATTGAGATAGCAATTACAGAAAGATTAATAACTCCTGCTAATACTTTTTAATTAATTTAATTTGGAGAGGTGAGGGAGTGAAATGGAAACACTGCACTGCAGGCACTTCTCAGAGGAACTTTTTCTTTTGAGCTTTTTGCACAATTCCTGTGTTTTCCCCTACATTGCTGGACTTTTCCTACACTTATAACTGTCCCTAGGTTTTTTTGGATCCCACAGCATGGTTATGGAGCTTTTAGTCCACTGGGGAGGAAGAATTTTCCTCCAAATCTTTCCAAACACCTCCCTTATCCTGCACAGAGGTTCTGCTTCCCAAAACACAGCAATAGGGGTAAGAGATGGGTTTCCCACATTTGTTTTCCAGGCCTCATTCCCAGCTGCCAGGTCACTTGGAATCTACCCCCTCTTTGCCATTCTTCCACTTTTAACCCTCTCTTGTATCCAACCCGACAGGAAGAGGAACCTTCCTGGCTGAAAGTCTTCAATGGGTTTTTGGAGAAAATTGTGTCAATGCCTGGGAAATGCTGCAGTGGATGGGATGAGCATTTATTCCCAGGATAGAAGAAGTGTCTTCCATGATTCCTGCTCTGCCATGGAAGAATCTTTCCCAAAGACCATGGAGAGACTCCAGAATCCCAGCTTGTTTTGGTTGGGCTGTTCCTTTCTCTGCAAACTGCTGTTTTTCATGAAAGAAAGTAAGGATCAGGAGGAGGGGAAACACGGAGCTGGTCCTGTCCCACATCCTCTGTCACTGTGATATTTTCTGAAAAATCCCTTCACCAGGATTTCTTCTCCTGGGAAGCTGAGAAGCCTCAGAAAAGACTGACAACAATAATTATCTGATTGCTTGGGAATGTGGTTTGGAGATAATTTATCAACAGGTGCATCTTTGGTTGGGTCAATGTGAGTTGTTTTTAATTGATGACCAATCACCATCAGCTGTGTCGGACTCTGAGGAGTCAGTCACGAGCTTTCATTATCGTTCTTGTTAAACCTTCTGATGTATCCTTTCTCTTTCTTTAGTATAGTTTTAGGATAGCGATATGATATGATATGATATGATATGATATGATATGATATAATATAATATAATATAATATAATATAATATAATATAATATAATATAATATAATATAATATAATATAATATAATATAATATAATATAATATAATATAAATCAGCCTTCTAAGAACATGGAGTCAGATTCTTGTCTCTCACCTCGTCCTGGGGACCCTCACAAACACCACAATCCTCTCTCCATGGGAGGAGCAGGGACAGCCTGGCCTGGGCCTCTCTCCAGCCCTGAGCTCACCTTCAGTGTTCCAGGATTTAAACACTTGGATGTGACTCCTGCAATTCCGTGTTGGAATGGTAGAAACACAGGCTGCATTGGGATGAGAAGGATCTCAAAGCCCATCCAGTGCCACCCCTGCCATGGCAGGGACACCTCCCACTGTCCCAGGGTGTCCCAGCCCCAATGTCCAGCCTGGCCTTGGGCACTGCCAGGGATCCAGGGGCAGCCCCAGCTGCTCTGGGCACCCTGTGCCAGGGCCTGCCCACCCTGCCAGGGAACAATTCCCAATTCCCAATATCCCATCCATCCCTGCCCTCTGGCAGGCTCGGACTCTTCTGCAAGGATTAAATTTCACACAGAATCCCAGAATATTTGAGTTGGAAGGGGCCCACAAGGATCACCAAGCCCAGCTCTAAGGTGAATGTCTCATACAGGGATTAAATCCACGATTTTGGTGGTACCAGCACCCTGCTCTGACCCACTGAGCCAGTTCCAGGTGGTTTTGTATCCCAACACATCCTGTTCACCCACACAGGGGTGATTCCCTCTCTGGGAAACTCAGGAATGTTTAAAGACAACCTGTGGCATGCTCTGGAATCCATCCATGGGGCACACATCCAACTTCTGGAGTAGGGGATCCTTACAGCCTCTCCAGCCGCCCGTTCATGGAATCATGAAGACTGGAAAAGACCTCCAAGATTACCAAGTCCAACGTTTTCTTTGTTCTCCTTCCCTTCACAGCTTGTTTTTTCTCACTCCTCTGGAGCCTCATGGACATTTCTGGTGATATTTCCTCTGTGGGAAGAGGCTGCTCAAGCCTGTCCCAGCTGGGTTCCAATCTAACATCCCACATCTCCTTTTGTCTCCTAATTTTGGGTCATGGAACCCTTGTGGGACTCCTGAGCTGTTTAAACCCCCTCTGTGCTGAGAACAACCATCATTCCCTGTTTTGTTTTGTTTTTTTGTTTTTTTTTTTTTTTGGAATTGACTTCCTCATTTAGTATTTGCACAGAGTAACTCCAGGGTTGAGTTTCAAAGAAAATCTGTGCATTTTTAGCTGTTAGTGCTCTCCCTGTGCTGTGATAATTGCACAGAGGCTGACTTTAATTAGCTCCGGAGCTGTGTGATATCTTTGGGAGTCAATACAGTCTTTATTTGTGGAAAACACATGGAAAATGTGCTGAATAAGCTGTAGAGTTTCCCTCCAGAAAGCAGGAAAAGAACTAATCCAGTTTTATGTAAGTTTGCTCTGAGTTTGTTTTTGTAAGTTAAAAAAAAAGATGGAAAAGGGGAAACAAAATAGAAAGGAGAAAAAGAAGCATTTATTACACTTTAATGAGAGAAAACTGAGCCCACACAGCAATGGGGGAGCTGACAATAATATATGGCTTTAATTAGCAATCAGGATTTGAGGAACAGCTTATTATGCTAATGGGGTTCAAAGCTTCCCAGGAAAAAAATAGTGCCTGTGGAAAGAGTTGGTAATGACAAGAAGATCTCCAGTTTGTAACAGAATCCTGAAATGCTCCAGACAATAATTTCATATTTCCTTATGTGTTTGTGATGAAACTCCAGATTTCAGATGTGCTGGGTAATCCCAGGGGACTGAGGCAAAATATAATGACCCAAACTTTTATCCCCAAAGGCAGGGAAGGAGTGATTTTGCTCTCCAAAAGAAACTCTGCCATGCCACGGGTTTGAGTTGAAGGTGTTGGAATCTGAGCTGAACTAATTGGAGAGGCATCAATTTAAATAAATTTGCTTTAAATAAAGCAATTAACCTGCTGGAGTTTGTCCAGATTGGAGTTGGTGGTCAGATCTGTGGTTCTGGGGCTGAGCAGTGGCTGGTGGAGAGGACACACTAATGAGGAGCTGGGTGATTAAACTCCCAGCTGCAGGATTTCCCCGGGGAATGGGGCCCACAGCAAGATATTCAGAATAAATATTTTTAGGGACATCAGGATTTATCCAGGGAGGAGTGATGGGTGCTCAGGTGAGAGGAGCAGGGGAGGAACATCTCACAGGAGGTTGGGTGGTGCTTTCACACCCAGCTTCCCCTTGGATCTGTTCCTTCCGAAAGGATGATCAGGAAAGTCGTGTGAAGCCTTTTGCATTTTTTTTTTTTTGGAAGATGCCTTCCAACCAGGGCCTGAACACTGCTGGCAAACAGGAGGCTGGAGAGCTCCTCACACTCAGGTCTCCATCGTCCTCAGCATCTTCTTCCAGGGATTTCAAGATCCTCCCCTGGTACAGGAAAAAAATTCCAAATTTCTGTCTTGCCCCCACTGCAGTTCACTGGATCTCCTCTTCCCACCCCTGCCCAGGCATCCAGGGCAGGGGGACCTTCAGCAGCATCATCTGCTGAACCTCTGCAGGTCAGAAGGTCCCAGCCAGGCCCCCTTTTCATTGCTCTTCACTTTGCATTTGAGAGACACAAAAATACAAAAATTTGGAGAAGAGAGAAGAGAGAAGAGAGAAGAGAGAAGAGAGAAGAGAAGAGAAGAGAAGAGAAGAGAAGAGAAGAGAAGAGAAGAGAAGAGAAGAGAAGAGAAGAGAAGAGAAGAGAAGAGAAGAGAAGAGAAGAGAAGAGAAGAGAAGAGAAGAGAAATCTATTTTTCTTGGAACCTTTATCCCAATGAATTTAACATTTCCACTTCCCTGCATTTTCCAGGTCAGGTCCATTTGATAAGCAATCCATGTATGCACTAATTCAGAAAGTGTGATTTGGTGGAATGCATTTGAATTATGTGGATCTATAGACTGAGATGTCTGGAGTGTGCAAGGAGCCTTTCTGTTTTCTATAGTAAAAAATACATAAAATACAAATAATAAATAGTGAATTTTTAAGCACTTTCTCCACTTTGGAGGTTGTATTGCTGTACTAATTCACCCAATTCCTTTCAATTAAGCAATTAATTTTAATATTCCAGGTTATTATACAGCATGTTAAAGTTGCTCAGTGTTATTGCCCTCCTTGTGCTGGGAAATTCCTTACATTCCTCAACATGACAAGAATGTAGGGAAAGCAGTAAAATCTAGGAGTTTCTTTACATGTATTAGGTTTCACCCATCCATTCTTTTTTATGTCCAATATTTTTCAGCCAATGTTCCTGAAGATGGACACAGAATAGCAGTTAAAGTACAAGACAGATGAGCCATGTATAGAAAAATGCATTTCTGAGTCATAAGATTAATAAATACACCAGGTCTGGGGCTTGGAGTCTGGGAGTTAATTAGGAAAATTGTTCTCCAGAACTTTTAATTTGCTGCTGTGTTTTTTTTTTCCCCTAGGATGAGTAAACTCAGCCTCATCTCCTTCCCTCAGCTCAGCTGGAAGGAGAAATCCAATCTGCTGAGCAAAATGGGCTCTTCCCACATCATTCCCACCTTGGAGGGGGCAGTGGCAGCTGATGGCAAAGAGCAGCTGCAGGATCTTGGGATGCTCCACGATCCAGAAATTCCAAGGAAATGCAACAATTGCCAAGCAAAGCCAGCCACTTCCCAAGGTGTGCCCTGGAGTGGCTGCTCCTGCCCAGGAGGGTGTCACGATCCGTCCTTACAAACGGGATTTGAGATGGTTCGGGAATCGATCTCAGAGTGCAAAATACCCACACAGCACAGGGGATTGCAGTAATAATCAAAACCAGATGCACGTTCATTGTATGACCACAGCAAAATGCATTAGGAGAGATTGAGGAAAAAGGAAAGAATAGGGAAAAGAGAGGGAGGAAGAGAAGGAAGGTATATGGCTACCAAATGTAGAGCAATTGAAGTCTTTTGAAGTCTTCAGGCGATGGAGTTCGCCTGGTCATGTCAGAGGAGATCTCAGAGATTCTGGTCAATTCAAGGTTCTTTATAGTCCTTTTTGGTGGTGGTGGTGGTGGGGGGGGACAAAAAGGACTGTAAAGAACCTGGGGGAGGGGGATAGGTCTTGAAATCAGATCAACTGTAATTAAGAATAGTCCATTGTAATGGCTGAGGGGAAAGAAGGCATTGAAGAAGGGTACAAACAGTCCATGTTCTCAGCAGTGGGTGAGAGCCATTGTCTTCTTGGCCCATTGCTCACACCTGCAGGCAAATATCTCGCTTTGGTCAGCATGCCTCCCCCACACACCTGCCCTGGGTTTCAGTCCCAGCCCTTGGGAGGAGGAGGAGCTCCTCCACAGAGGGGTTTCATGTCTCAGTCCTTGAGGGAGAGGCTGCTCCCATCTCAGTCCATCCGTCACGGTGGTGTCACAGACATCTTTTATGAAAAATCCTTTCCTTAGGATTTTTCCTCCAGAGAAGCTGCGAGGCCTCAAGAACAAAATGTAAACATTGATTTTCTGCTGCTGTGGAATGCAACAGGTGCATCTGTGATTGGCCCATGTTGGTTGTTTCTAATTAATGGCCAATCACATCCCAGATGGCTTGGACAGAGAGCCAAGCCACAAGCCTTTGTTATATTTTTTTTCTTTTTCTATTCTTAGCTAGCCTTCTGATGAAATCCTTTCTTCTATTCTTTTAGAAAAGTTTTAATGTAATATATATCATAAAATAATAAATCAGCCTTCTGAAACATGGAGTCAGGTCCTCATCTCTTCCCTCAACCTAAGACCCCTGTGAACACCTCACACGGTAGTTGTAAAACAGATGAGGGGTCTTCCCTGGGGACCACCAAAGGTTACCCCAGAAAGGTCTAGCCAGGCTGAGCGGTGGGGAAATTCCAGGGCCATTGTTGCAAAAGTGAGTGCAGGCGAAGAAGTGCAAGGTGCCCCTTCTTTTTTCAGCAGGCTCAGTGTCGCATGGTAGAAAACACACCTGCAAACAATAGCTTGGCAAACCAGCAAGGTTTTTGGGATATTGGAGAGCAACCATCTCCAGCAAGACCAGGATTCCAGCCAGGGTCTTCTTTGGTGGTCCCAGTTTCTGTCCTTTCACGATGATCATGAGGCAGATGAGAGAAACTTCAGACAGAGACTCACAGAGGGAAATCCTGGAGCAGCTCTGAGGAATCCTCTGCACATTCAGGCACGGGGATGCCACAGATCCTTCAGGTGATGTTAGAGTGAAGGGATGGAGAGGACTCCTGGTGCTCCTGCTCCTCCAGGGTGCACACATGATTCCCTGTGCTGGAAAAGCAGGAACAGGCTGGAAAAGAGACTTTGGAGCAGAGAAAGGCAACAAGAGGGACAGAGACCTGGGGTGGCCTCCAGGATGGACAAGGGGAGGCTGGGCTGGCTCAGCTGGAACAGGGATACAGGAGCAACTCCTAAATGACAGAATGGAGCGGGAATGGGAATTCCTGTGCAGTGGAAATGGGCAGCCAGGGAAGAGGATTATATGAGAGCAGATATAGACCAGGCTCGATGGAATGGTTTGTGTTTTTTCATTCGAAATTTCATTTAATTTGGTGGTTTTCCCCCCAGAATAAGTCTGAATTGCACAACTGCTGTTCGTGGTGTCTGGATGGATCAGGGAATTCCATCTGTGCCTAAAGAAACACCTGGAGAAAGGACATGAGGTGTTATTGAGCACAAAGACTCACCTGAAGCCCTCAGAGGATTGTTTCTCTTTGTTACCTTTTTATCTTCTTTTTTTTTTATCTTGTAAAAACAAACTTGAAGCCCTCCATCCATCCATCCATCCATCCATCATCCATCATCCATCCATCCATCCATCCATCATCCATCCATCCATCCATCCATCCATCCATCCATCCATCCATCCACCCATCCATCCATCATCCACCCATCCATCCATCCATTCATCCATCCATCCATCATCCATCCATCCATCATCCATCCATCCATCCATCCATCCACCCATCCATCCATCATCCACCCATCCATCCATCCATCAATCCATCCATCCATCATCCATCCATCCATCCATCCATCCATCCATCCATCCATCCATCCATCCATCCATCCACCCATCCATCCATCATCCACCCAGCCATCCATCATCCATCCATCCACCATCCATCCATCCATCCATCCATCCATCCATCCATCCATCCATCCATCATCCCTCCATCCATCCATCCATCCATCCATCCATCCATCCATCCATCCATCCACCCATCCATCCATCATCCACCCATCCATCCATCATCCATCCATCCACCATCCATCCATCCATCCATCCATCCATCCATCCATCCATCCATCATCCATCCATCCATCCATCCATCCATCCATCATCCATCCATCCATCATCCATCCATCCATCCATCCATCCATCCATCCATCCATCCACCCATCCATCCATCATCCATCCATCCATCCATCCATCCATCCATCCATCCATCCATCCATCATCCATCCATCCATCCATCCATCCATCCATCCATCCATCCATCCATCATCCATCCATCCATCATCCATCCATCCATCCATCCATCCATCCATCCATCCATCCATCCATCCATCATCCATCCATCATCCATCCATCCATCCATCCATCCATCCATCCATCCATCCATCCATCCATCCAGCCCTGCCCTCTGGCAGTGGGAGCCATTCCCTGTGTCCTGTCCCTCCATCCCTGGTCCCCAGTCCCTCTCCAGCTCTTTTAGGTCCCTCCCAGCTCAGGATTTTCCATGCTTCTGTAGTTCCACATCCCTTCCCAGTGACAGAAGTGAGCAGGAATCCCAGGTGGAGGAGCTGCCTCTGGAGTGCTGGCCATGAGTGTGACCCAGGAGCTGCCCAGTCCCTCTGCTTTGGGGCACCATCATTTCAGAGGGGTCTGCATCAGCCTCAACAGATTCCATGTGACCACAGCTCCTTCCACTCCAAAGGCCTCCAGGGTTTCCCTCTGCCTCCTCCTGTCTTGGCTCTCCAAGTGCAGGATTTTTGATCCCTGCAGGATATTGCAATGGAAACTTTCCCCACTTTCTTTTCCAACTGTTGCCTGCCAGACTGCAGAGACCAATATGTTTATAGTATAATATATTGTAATTGATTATCCAATTTCAGAATCAAAATCCCGCTGCATTGTGTCCAAATTAAATCCTTTCATTGGCTGCTTGGAATTTCCCCCTCAAGAATTAGGCAGGAAGAAAATATCAATGTTTGGTTTCACGTTCCTTTTGGGACTATATTTGAAAATCTCTAAAATTCTTTTTGCTAAAATCCAATTCTTCTCTTCTGCTCTGGTTATCAGAGCCCTGTTAAAGCCACACAGAGCAGAGCTTTGTCCTTGGCAGGGAGAAGGATCAGATACTGCCTGGAGCTCACTGGGGATTTAATTCTTGTTATTAATTTTATAGAGAAGCTGTCCAGATACCACAAAGAAAGGGCAGGATTATGTCCCCCTCAAATATATCATCAGCCCTAATTTATTAACAGGAGCTCATTGGAAAGGGAGAAATGGGGCTGATTTTTTGGGTTTGGATTCTGCTCTGGGTTTATTTTAGCCTTTGACACAGGGAAAAGAAAAGACAAATAAGTCAGCTGTGTCTGTCTGTGTGTTGTACCATTGTCAGGACACCAGGGTTTGGGGTGGAAATGGGAGATTTGTTTTCCCAGATAACTTTTTTCCTGGTGCAAGCAGGGTTTGTAGCCTGTGACAACGAGCTCCAGTGAGGGTGATCCTGTGAGATTCACCCCTGTGAGTCCTCAGCCCATGGGGACACTCACAGATGGCAGGAAAAAGCCTCAGGCTGCTCCAGGAGAGGCTCAGGTTGGACATCAGGAGGAATTTCCCCATGGAAAGTGTGGTCAGGCCTTGGAAGGGACATCTGGAGTCCCCATCCCTGGAGGTGCCCAAGGAAGGATTGGAGTGGGGTCAGGCACAGCTGGGACTGGTGATCCTGGAAGGCTTTTCCAATCTCAGTGATTCCACGATTCTGGAATGCCTACAAGAAGTAGCTGAATTGTACTGAATTTAAAGCAAGAATTATAAACGAAGACAATAAAGTCTCCATGGGACCATTCAAGCCTTGGTCCTTTGTAGTGTTTTTAGAGTTTTTTAGGGGAGAAGTTGATGGTGCCTGGGGCTCACAGCAGGGTTTTTGTTGTGGAGATGTATGGAATGTAATTTCCATGGAGGAATGTCCATAAACAGCAATGTCCTGACCTTAGACCCACATCCTTCCTTCTGGGAAACCTCTGGAATGGGATCTCTGTGCTGAGCCCTTCCTGAGCCTCATCTCCTCTGCTCCTCGTCCATGGAAGGCCCAGGGCAGGGGCTGGAACTGGATGGTCTTTAAGGTCCCTCCCAACCCAACCCATTCCATGGTTCTGTGACAATTCTGGGATTCTCTGTCCAGGCTTTGCTTATTCTGTAGGTCCAGTGGCAGGCAGGGAGGATAAAGTGGAGAAATATCCTAATACCGGGGTGGTTTTACTGAGTTCATGGGTTTATTTCTCCTTTTTGTTTGTTTTTTACTGTCACAGCAGCAACAGCTCAGAACAAGTTTCCATGAAGGATTCCTGGTTCTCAATACAATTAAAATAAACATGGAATCTTACAGGAGTATTGTGAAAAAAATAAAACCCTGATTGCTCTTCCAATTCCCACCTAATGGTTCATTAGAGATTATCCAAACAAGTGTGGGGAGCACAGGGCTACAACACCAAAGCCAATCAGGTTTGATGGCTTTAATTTGGATTTTCATGTGTGTGGAAGTTCATCAATAGGGAGACTTGTCCAAAATATTGTGCCTGCTCTTGCAAAGTGGATGGAAAATGTCCCCAGGTTTTTGTGTCACACAAGTGGCACAGGCTTTTTTTGGCAAACAGAGAGATCAGTGTTGAGTTTCTAAAAGCAAAAGGATGCAATAAATAAAAAGCTGTTCACACCTACAAGGACTGGTGCAAATCTGTGTTTTGGGAACTGGAATTCGGCCAGGCCTGGATTGCCTGGGGAGGGCTGAGAGCTGCTGGGGGTGTTGGGGGAGGGCACTTGCTGGACTTTAGATCAGGGCTGTGTCCTGGAACCATGGAATGGTTTGGGTGGGAAGGGACATTAAAGCTCTCCCAGTGCCACCCCTGCCATGGCAGGGACACCTCCCACTGTCCCAGGCTGCTCCAGCCCCAGTGTCCAGCCTGGCCTTGGGCACTGCCAGGGATCCAGGGGCAGCCCCAGCTGCTCTGGGCACCCTGTGCCAGGGCCTGCCCACCCTGCCAGGGAACAATTCCCAATTCCCAATATCCCATCCATCCCTGCCCTCTGGCACTGGGAGCCATTCCCTGTGTCCTGTCCCTCCATCCCTTGTCCCCAGTCCCTCTCCAGCTCTCCTGGAGCCCCTTCAGGCCCTGCCAGGGGCTCTGAGCTCTCCCTGGAGCCTTCTCCTCTCCATCTCACTCAGCTGCTTCACAGGAGAAGAATTTCATCCCTCTGCCAAATTGGGAAGATCTCCCCTGCACTCCTTGGACTGTTCCCACTTTTAAAAGCAGGAGCCTCTTCCACAATGTCCAACCTCTGGCTCCAAGGGCAGCAGCAATTTGGTCCCAGTTTCCAGTTTGGGGCACTCCAATCACTGTGCTCACACTCCACAATGGAATAATGGAATAATAATGGAAAGAACACCTGCATGTGGGAACCCATAGGAGCTGCTGTTCCTTTGGGAAGAGGGGCTCTCATCCACGTGGGAATCACCCACAGCTGCATGGAGGCAGCTCCTTAATGCAATCAATAATCCCTCACCAAGGTGGTGCCCTCACACCAACAAAAACGGATCCAGAGCCTGCTCCTGCCTCCCTGCAAATCTGAATCTCCCCCATCCATCCCTGGGAGTGTTTCTATGGTTACCTCCCAGAATACCAGTTTGCCAACATCAGGTTATTTCCATCTTGGAACCTAAATCCAAGCTGGCTTTTCAGCTGGGCCCAACTCTAGTGCTGAATTTCAGCCTCCTGAAGAGCTGGAGGTGTGAAGCTTAGACAGGAATGTGTCACCGTTTTTGTGGTGACTGTCACAGCTTGGGGAGCGATGCAGAACTGAGTCTGAGGAGAAAAAGACAAAATATCATGGGTTTCATGGGATTGTGGTGTCCTGTGGCAGCTCCCAAAGACCCTGCAGACATGGCCACAGAGAAGATTCTCCCAGTTTCATCAGGCTGTCTTTGACTCCAGGTTCTGGGATTGCTCTCAGGAAGGATGGAATTATGACTGTTTTAGAATTAATCTTGAATTTCAATGATTCACAGCCAGACCCTGTGTGTGCCCCCACAAGGAATCTCCCCTGGGAATGTGATGAGGGGCAGTGCATCTCTGCTCCATGTGTTTGTTGATAAGGAGAAATTGGAATTTTCCTAACCCTGGGCTGCTGTAGAAAGACTTGGGAGGGTTGGGATTGTCCAAACTTTGGGCTGACCCAATTTTGGCCTTTCAGGACCTGAAGGGAAAGATAGAAAGGGACTGGAAAAGGGCCTGGAGGGACAGGACACAGGGAATGGCTCCCAGTGCCAGAGGGCAGGGATGGATGGGATATTGGGAATTGGGAATTGTTCCCTGGCAGGGTGGGCAGGCCCTGGCACAGGGTGCCCAGAGCAGCTGTGGCTGCCCCTGGATCCCTGGCAGTGCCCAAGGCCAGGCTGGACACTGGGGCTGGAGCAGCCTGGGACAGTGGGAGGTGTCCCTGCCATGGCAGGGGTGGCACTGGGTGGGCTTTAAGGTCCTTTCCCACCCAAACCATTCCATAATTTTATGATTCTGTAGGTAATCCTAATAAAACATTCCCTAAGACAAAGCTTTCCCTGGCTGGAGTTGGATCCAAAGCTCCAAGCGCAGTTTCCGTCCCTGAGCTGCGTTAGGAAAACCCCGTGAATCTGAGAAGAGCTGTGACACCTCATTGTCAGCTCCAAACAAAACAATCCCTTCCCTTTCCTCCCAAACCAGGGAGGTCGTGTTGCTGATACTGACAAAAACGAGGCTCTTTCGAGTCAGCAGCTTTGCCCGATCTGTCGAAAATGTCACCACTTGCTTGTAAATATTCTGAAAACCACAAGGCTCTGCTTCCAAAGCCAATTATGGGTGGCTGACTGACAGTAAAGCCCCTGCTTAGCACACCTGGCCACTTAAAAGCAACAAAGCGAATGGTTTGGGACATCACAAACCTCCAAATGCCCACAAAACAACCCAAATTATTCTGATTAGGCATAAAATTTTATCCTAGCACAAGGCCCCTGATTGTGACCCAAATGGGATGTTATTGTTCCAGCAGCAAATTCAAAATGCAAACACAGCACAAAGGCATTTTGCAACAGGGACATAAAAATTATAGTGATGTAGTTTTGTGACATTTCCACCTAGCACTGACAGTGTGCCTGATTCCAGTGCAAAACAAAGCAAAAATCAAAGTTTTTTGGCAGAGAACAGATTTATGAGCACGGTCAAAGACAATTCTGTCAGAATTACAGCTAAATCTGAGACTCAGGGTGTAAAACTCCTTCAGTAAAATAAAAGAGTGACATTTTAGAGTAGACAGAGGGAGGAAATGGAGTAAATAAAGATTTAATGATCCCAGAAGTCTCCCTGGGTGTAAGGCTGATTGATGCTCCCAAGCACAGGGTGGGATTTTGAGGTGTCTGTGCAGGGCCAGGACTTGGAATCCATGATCCCTGTGGATCCAGCTCAGGATATTCCGTATTTTATGCTTATTGCACTGCTAAAGGCATTAATTCTTGCTTTACTTGGATATTCCCAAATTACTTTGGGCCTCCAGGAGCTCAGAGGATTAAGCAGGAGAAGGTCCCAAAAGTGGATTTACCAGGCTGGATCCCCTATTCCCAAAGGAAAAGGGGTCAGGCTGGGCTGAAGCTTTAAAGAGAGATGCAGAACTTGGCAGAATTTGGGATTTCGGGAAAAAAATTGTTCCCTGGCAGGGTGGGCAGGCCCTGGCACTGGGTGCCCAGAGCAGCTGTGGCTGCCCCTGGATCCCTGGCAGTGCCCAAGGCCAGGCTGGACACTGGGCCTGGGAGCAGCCTGGGACAGTGGGAGGTGTCCCTGCCATGGCAGGGGTGGCACTGGGTGGGCTTTAAGGTCCCTTCCCACCCAAACCATTCCATGATTCCATGATTTACTCACACTTTACTAAGTGTCTCTCCAGAACTGAAGAAAGGCTGAAGTGTCCTGCACAGATTGATGGGATTCCCCTGCAATCCAGGAGCAGAGGAGCTCTGGAAACACCTCCACGTTTGAGGAACATGTCAGTGGTGCCAGCAGAAGTTCTGTGGACTGAGCACAGAGCAGGGGAAGGGGGGCAGCTCTTCCTCATGAAAAACGAGGAATAAAACAATAAGGAGAGGTGGGAATGTTGTGAAACCCCAAGGAAGGAGCTTCCTTGAGCCAGGTGCTGCCACAGCCCTGCCTGAAGATGTGCTCCTGGTGTCCCCCTGCTGCTCCTCTGGTGGGAGGGGGGGAAAGGAGGCACCTGAATGACTCTGCTGGAAAAAGGGAGAAAACTTCACAAATATCACCTTGGCAAGAGTGGAAATGTGAATTTGGGGTGCTTTGCTCTGGAAAGGGCAGTTTGGCCTTTTAGAGTGGTGGAGGAGCTGAATGAGAGGAGCTAAAAGAGAGGAGCTGAAAGAGAGGATGTTTCTCAGCTGTCCAGGAGAGGAGGGCAGGGGTGCCCCAGGAGGGTGTGGAGCACTGTGAGCCCCATCCCGGTGGGGCAGGCAGGGTGTGGGGGGTTTGGGCTGTGTTTGGGCTGTGTGGATCCCTCAGGAGCTTCCAGGAACGTTGGGATCCCTGGGCAGTCCCACAGGACCAAGGGCAGAGCAGGGCAGGGGCTGGGCTGGGGCTCTCCTGGCCCTGGGCAGAGCTGGGAGGCTCTCCCCGAGTCTGAGCAAGGCTCTGATGTCAAACAGATCCTCCAGGGTCTGATCCAAACCTCCCCCCACACCGAGACATCCTCATCCCATGGTCTGGGCACACTCAGAGCAGGGAATTACACATGCAAGGCTGTAATTGCCTTGTTATCCAATTAGCAAACCCCAAATGATTTCCCAGTGTCACTGACAAATCCTTGCAGGAATCCTCCTCCTCCTGTCGCTGTCAGAGCACAGCTCTGGCAGGGCTTGGGAGGTTCTGCTGGAGCTGGCAGTGGCACAGGAGAGCTCTGGGCAGCTTGGGTGGGCACTCTGGAGTGGGCAGGGTGTTCTGGGCAGGGTGTTCTGGGCATTCTGAGGTGGACAGGCTGTGGTGGTCCACTCTGTGGTGGACAGGGTGTGGTGGGCACATGGTGGTGGTGACTCTTAGGTGGACACACTGTGGTGGTCACTCTGCGGTGGTCACACTGGTGGGCAGGGTGTTCCTGGGCACTCTGTGGTGGGCAGGATGCTCTGGGCAGGGTGTGTGTGTTGGACAGGGTGTGGTGGGCACCCCATGGTGGTGGCTCTGGTCACACCACACAGTCACACTGTGGTGGTCACTCTGTGTTGGTCACGCTGGTGGGCAGGGTGTTACGGGCACTCTGGGATGGGCACTCTGTGGTGGACACACTGTGGTGGTCACTCTGTGGTGGAGAGGGTGTTCTGGGCATTCTGAGGTGGGCAGGGTGTGGTGGGCACATGGTGGTGGTGACTCTCTGGTAGTCACACTGTGGTGGTCACTCTGTGGTGGGCGGGATGCCCCCATGGTGGCCACACGGTGGTGGTGACTCTGTGGTGGAAATGCTGGGGTGGTCACTCCCTGCCAGGGTGGGCAGGCCCTGGCACAGGGTGCCCAGAGCAGCTGGGGCTGCCCCTGGATCCCTGGCAGTGCCCAAGGCCAGGCTGGACATTGGGGCTGGAGCAGCCTGGGACAGTGGGAGGTGTCCCTGCCATGGCAGGGGTGGCACTGGATGGGCTTTAGGACCCTTTCCACCAAACCATTCCATGATTCCATGAAAGGAAGGAGTCCAATTTTCCTGCTGGTGAAGACAAACTACAGCTGGGGTGTAAAACCAAAGTGGCAAAAAAAGGGTTACAAACATCTCAACAGGACACAATCTGTGGTGCAGAAATGCTTTGTGCTTCCTCACCCCAGGCTCTGTGGGGCTCTGGGATGGTCATTCCACGCTCATCCCTGCGTTCCTGAACCCTGCACCTGCTGAGGGCTGGCTCAGGGATGAGGTTTGGGTGATGTGTTCACCCCAGGGCTCCTCTGGTTTGGGAAGGACAAAGCTGGGAGGAGACCACTTTTCTTGTCTGAGGAGATCCATCCTGACCTGCTCTCTCCCTGCTCTCATCCCCACAGGAATATTGTCCTTCCCACAGGTAAAGACGTGCAATCAATCCCACAAATCCAAACAGTTCCACGTCTGTGCAGCCCCAACCCTTCCACGTGCACCATGAACACTGTCTCTAATAAATCTGGATGATCCACAATGAGATCTTTCCTATAACTCAGTATTCCATGCACAATTAAAACTCAGGACTTTATTTATGGCCTTACTGGGTGTGAGCTCCCTTCCCACCCCAGGGGGGAGAGGAATTTGTCCCAGCTGAAGGGTGGGAAGTGGGATGGGGCTCAGACACCCAGACCTTGCTCTGCCTCAGGAATTGAGAGGGTTTTAAGGCAATTCTCTGCTTTTCATGCTGCCACCAACACTGGGAATGCTTTTTCCCGTTTTTCCCTGATCTGTGAGACGGTGAGGAGCCATTAGGTGGTGCCCAAAAGCAAGGAGGACACAGCCAGGCTGAGAGGGAAACTCTGTGTATGTGACACTGAGGGGACACCACGAGGACATCCCTGTGCCAGCCAAAGGCTCATCCCAGCATTCCCAGCAGAAGGGGACTTGGTTCCCACAGGATTTTCCCTCTCATTAGTGTTTCATTTGCCATTTTTTGGCACTAACAAGTGCCTGAAACTGGGGGGAGAAAAAATCTCTTGATCAGACAAAAATGGCATTACAAGGTCATTCTTTAATGTGTGACAATTAAATCTGATCAAGAATTTATGCTGTGGAATCACTTATTTGTTTTAGATGTTCCAAATAAAAATAAAACCCACAAGCAGGGCTGATCCCACAGGATCCAGCCAATATTCATTCCTCCCCTCTTTCTGGAGCCAGGCTGTCTGAAAGGTTTTTTCCTCTCTCCAGAGTTTCTGCTTCCATTTGATCCCCATTCTGTGCGAGGCAAACGTTCTGGATTTCTATTAAATCCCTGTTATTACACCCAACTGCTGCTGTAAAGCTCAGCCCTCAGAACTTTACAGTGAGAATTGGTTCCTCCTCTGGCTGTGGTGTAGTAGGAGCATCTCTGAGGAGGTAAATGCAAAGTTTTTAACTAGAAAGGCTTTTCCTTCCCTGGCATTCCAACAGATCCTTGAAGGAGAAGAACTCCAGGCTCCATGCCAGGCTGTGTCTATATGAATGCAGCCTTCTGCTTATTTCCCTTAAAATTGAATTAAAAGGCATTAAATCTCTTTTTTTTTTAAATTATTCCTGCACTGCTGCCACTTCATTATCCCAGCTAGGCAGGCAGGCAGCCCATTCCAGGGAATGAGGACGGGAAAGGCCCAGCCAAGAAGGTTTAAATGCCACCTGTAGGCAAATTGAAATGTTCCCCTCCAAGTGCTAATCTTCCCTTTATTGCAGTAGTGGCAGAGCCCTCGTCGTTCCCTGGGAATTCTGCCACGTTTATTTAAAATCCAAGCCCAGAAAACCCTGAAATGCCTCTGCTGAGAGCACCAACCCAAGAACCCAAGTATTTTATTCCTTCTGAAATGATTCCTTGTACTTGCAGGGAGATGTAATTAAGATGCTGCTGCTTGTGGCTGCAGGGTTGGCTGCCCCTGTGCTTCCTGCATTGCTGAATCCCTGAAAAAGGGGTGAAAAAGGCTGGAGAGGTTTGCTGGTAGCCTAAGAGGAGTTATCCAATGGATAATTAATAATTGTGCAGCACCAAGAGAGCTGATATCCCATTAATGACTGATGTGGGCACACAGGATGCAGCTTAGAGGCTCCTCAGGAGGGCTCTGGGTGAATCTCCTGCTCAGAGCAGGAGGAGTTGGAGCTCAGACAAGGCTGCTCAGGGCTTTTATTTAATCTGATCCTGGAGTCTCCACAGTCAGAGGCTGCACAACCTCACTGACACCTCCCCTGCACGCTGCTGATGTCTCAATGTGGAGCTTTTCCCTGAGTTTCCCCCTCTCTGGCTGGGTTTGTATTCCCTGGATAGATTGGCTGTGGGCAGGTCCTGCTTGAAAGCTTTTATCTCTTAAGGGCTCTACAAAGCCCTGAAATAATCAGACTCTGTATAAATGGCTCTTAATTCAATTACTTCTGATAATTGTTTTAATTAAGAGCACGGACGAGTTGGGATTGCTGCTCCCAGAAGTCGGAGTTAGGACTCACACTCTGGAAAATTTGGGCATCAGCAGTGCCAGTACTTCTGTTTGAGAGGGACCTTGGACAAGGGACCTTAAAGCCCATCCAGTGCCACCCCTGCCATGGCAGGGACACCTCCCACTGTGCCAGGCTGCTCCAGCCCCAATGTCCAGCCTGGCCTTGGGCACTGCCAGGGATCCAGGGGCAGCCACAGCTGCCCTGGGCATCCTCACTTCCTTCACTCAGGGCCTTTCTCACCCTCTGGTCTCTCCATGAATCCAGGATCCCTGAGATCTTGAAGCTGGAGCCCATCTTCAGAGCTAGAGCTCTGCTGGCCAGCATTTTCCAGCATACTCAGGGAAATCAGGGATCCAGGATCTCAGGGAATTTGGATCCTGCCTTCCCAAATCCAAGCCTCCTAAAACATTGTTCCACAAGAACAAAGTGATTTAGGGCTCAGAGGTTCCCACCCTGTGAGCACTTCCCACCCTTGCCTTCCCCTGGATGCTGCAGCCATTATAAACCCCAGCTCATCCTGACAAAGCAGGGGAGGTTTGGGTTTAATTGCAGTTGTTAATTAATTTTATCACTGCGGAATCTGCAGCCTGGTGGGAAAAGGGAAATTTCATTGAATGGATGCCTCCCTTCTCTCAGCACCTGGTGGAGAGTTTAGCACTCACTCTCCTGTCCTTGGCCAGAACTCCTGCCACACCCCCAGCTCCTCTTCTCCAAAATCCTCTCCAGGCTGGGAAAAATCCCCTCCAAGGTGGGCAAATGATCCTTCCTCACCCTCCTCTTCCTCCCTTCTGGGCCTCTGCAATGGCACCAGCGGGCAGGGAGTGCCCAAAGCTGGGGGTGAAGGTATTTGCATCCTCTGGGCAGGAGCATCAAGGCTGAAACTTTCTGGAGAAGGAGCCTTGGAGTCCTGCTGTAAAGGAAAAGGGTAAAGGAAAAAAGGGTTTGAACTCTGCTTCTCCGTGGGCAGTAAAATGGAGCAGCTGGTGGGAGGTTTCATCCTCTCAAGGAGGCTTCACCTTTCCCTAGGAGAGAAGTTCTGGTTCTCAAATGACCCCCAGGAGCTGCTGTGAGGGGCCTCAAGCTGCTGCAGCCTGACTCCATCACCCCTCCTTTGCCATGGGAGGTGACACCAGTTTGGTCACCATTGTCACCACATTCCTGCTGCCACCACATTCCAGTTGTCACCACATCCCTGCTGTCTCCTCGTCCCCTCTCCCAGCCAACCCCATCCTGGTCTCCTCTTTTCCTCCTCACTGTGATGCTTCAAGATTTGCCAGCACTCTTCTGTCTCCTCAGTGTCTTGTTAGTCCTGTCACCCTCGCTGGCTCCAGCAGACCTCTCCTGGCAGCATCCCCCACTCCCATTAATCCTTGTTTACTGGGAATGTACATATTTATTGCTTTTTATCTTGTTTAATCTCTCAGGTTTCGCAGCCCCTATTCATTTTTGCTGCTTCCCTTCTAACTCCCACCCATTTATCTTCCTCTGCTGCTGCATCTGCTCCAGCACATCCTGATTATCTGCTGCCATTCCCTGTGCCAGCCCCGTGCCCTGTGCTGGGATTCAGCTCCCTGGAACAGTTGGTCTTCCAAAATCATCCTTAGCTGAGTTATGGAAGAGACAGGAAGAGTTTCTCTCTGTGGACCTGGTGTCCTGTCTTCCCTACTTAGTGAGCAAATGAGGTTAATATTTAATGGATGTGGAGGTCAAAGCAAATCCTGGACATTCTGTTCCATATTTCCATGCTTCCAAAAGGTAAATAACCACGAGAGGTCCATCTAACATGGTATTTCTGACAATAACCTCCAGCAAATCCTGAGAGAAAAGTTTTAAGATGTCAGACACAGAAAAGAAATCCCCAAAATAAATTCCCTGGCTCCTGCAGTCCTGCCCATGCATCCTCCTGCTGTGGAGCTGCAGGGGCTTCACTGCAGCTCCTGGCTGGGGTCAGTTCTTGCTGTCATTTTGGGGTGACATCTCCCTGCCAGGATTCAGGACCCCAAATTGCTGCTGAACCCTGTCCTGACCCACGGGATCAGCTCCCATCCACAGAGGCTCTGGGACAAACATCTCTGCTGTGGTGCTGCCCAAGGCCAAGCAGGACTTTGGGCTGAGCAAAAACAGAACCAGGTCTTGGGTCTGAGCAAAAACAAAATCAAGACTTTGGTCTGAGATTTTCCCTCACAGATTGTCACCTCTGCCTGGCTGACCAAGGACAGGTGAATGGAAGCAGGGACAGGGCTTTTCTGGGGGGACAGAATGAATCATTGATGCCTTGGGAAGGCTGCTCTAGAACAGAGGCTGAACAGAGCTAAAGAATAAAGCAGGGATTTATTAAAAGACCTCAGACGATCCACCTTGGGTGTATCCAGCACAAGAGCCCAGCCAGGGCTGCACCCAAGGTGAACCAAAATGGTCACAAAATCCCCAACCACTCATGGAGTCTCTCCCTTGGATCAGTTCTGCTCCATTTGCACCTTGCAGTTCATTGTCCCATTCCAGCTTTAGCCCATCCAGTCCCACCCTGCTTGTTTTTCTCTCTCCAGCCCACGTTGTTTGTGCTCCTGGGCTGAGATTTGGATCATTTGTCCTTGGTCCCCAGCTGGAGCAGGAATTGTTTTGTCTCCCTGCTCTGTGCACGGAGCTCACCATCCCCTCATGTGAAGCTCAGACCCACACACTAAAGCAGCACAAAATCTGAAAATATAAAATATTATATAAATATGATATGATATAAAATATAAAATATGATTCCCTGAGGCATCATCGTGAGGCACTTGGGACTCAGGGAAAACCATGGACTTCTTTCTAAACCTTCTCCATCAGAAAGGGGGATCAGAAATGCATCTGCAGGAACTGATTTGGGCTTTGACACTGCATCACACCAGTTCCAACCCCTTCTCCCAGGAGCAAAGACATCCACAGCAGCAGCTGGACACACTGACAGCACCAGAACCACAGGAGTCAGGGGCCAGCCTGGCCTTGGATAAACATTTCCCTACCCAGGTGGTTTGTTCAGGATCTTTGGCACATCCCTGACTCCTGCCAGGGCATGGTGTGAGATTCCTAAAGCCACCGAGGTCTTCAATCATGTAATTAGTGACTGATTAGCTGGAATGATTGTGGGATGCAGATTTATATCAGGTGACGGCTCTGGGGGCAAAGGCAAAATAACCACAAACACCTGCTCAGAATAAAGAACCTCAAACACCTGCTCAGGGGCAAATAACCACAAACACCTGATGAGCGTAAAGAACCACAAACACCTGCTCAGAATGAATAACCCCAAACACCTGCTCAGGGCAAATAACTACAAATACCTGCTTAGGGCAAATAACTACAAATACCTGCTCAGAGCAAATAACCACAAACACCTGCTGAGGGGCAAAATAACCACAAACACCTGCTGAGGGGCAAAATAACCACAAACAGCTGCTCAGGGGCAAATAACCACAAACACCTGCTCAGAGTAAAGAACCACAACAAACACCTGCTCAGAGGAAGGGCAGCTGCTCCTGACCCTGAGCTGGGCAGAGCTGCTGGAGCTTTGCTGATTTTGGCACAGACCCATGGAGCAGACAAGGGTGGATGTGTGATGTTAAAGGTACATGTTATAATATTGGCTTTTTGCAAATAATAAAATGGATTTTATATGTGTGGTGTTAGAGTAACTTTGTTATAAAGATATAGTTTTTATTTCTGGTGTTAGTTAAGCTCAGTGAAGTAGCTGATATCAGTGTGCTTGTGTTGAAATGCCTGCTGGGATGGGATAACATCCACTGAGCACAGGATGAGGACCCTGCTATTGATATTCCAGTTATCAGCTCTCACTGTCTGAAGGCAGGGTGGGCCAAGGCCCAAAAACTGGAGCTGATAAAAAAAGGACTAAAACCACAACAAGAAATTCATCTGTTCTAAAAAGGTGGAACTGAGGAGCCACAATCTGGAGAGGATAAGAATGGACTAAAACCACACCCAAGGAATCCGCACGCTCTAAAAAGGCAGACCCAAGGAGGAGCCAGGCTAAACAGCTCTTGGAACGTGTGAACAGCTTTGGGGAAAAGTTTACTGTGCGTGAGGGTCTATGAATACACAACAGGCCGATGTAATTAAAGGTACTTAAGGGGTACCCCCGAAGATAACAGGGTGCCATAATAACCTTTGCTGTGTAGTCTTTGTCTCCTACTGTCCTTTACTACACTTTTTAAATGTTCCCAGGAGAGTGAAGGTGTTTTCCCATGTGATGCCCACCTGCCCACTGCAGTCTTGGCCAGGGCATCCCAGCTGGACTGAGCCCAGCTGATTGTGCTGAACTGGGAGGCACTGGGGGGAGCCAGTGCCCCGTGCCAGGCCTTGGCTCTCTGGGGAGCTCTTATCTCCTGCAGCAGTGACACTGAGCCACTGCTGCTGCCGGCTCTGGCTGCTGGCCAGGGCTCCCCACAGCCCCATCAGCTCCCAACACACACAGCATTGTCAGCAGCAGATGAAGAAAAATCTCCTGGTTGGAGCAGAGCAGAGGGGGGGCCCTGCTCGGATTCTGTCAGGGACTGGATGGGCCTGAGGCTCCAAAAGGGGATCTCTAATTAGGGGAACCCTCTGAGTGTGATGGTTGAGCTCCGTGCTGCTCATCACTGCAAATCCAGCCAGAATCTGCTCCTTTGGCGCTCAGAGGAAACATCACTCTAAAAAATCCTTATTCCTGAGTGTCTGTGAGTGCTGCCAAGTCCTCCTGCTCAGCCCAGACTTCCCCAAAACTGCTCCCTCCCCTGCCTGTCCTGGTGTCCCCTTTCCTGGGAGCACACTGTCCTTGGAGGCTGGAGCTGGAGCACACAGCAGCTCCTTGCCCTTGCCCAGGCTCAGAAATTAGGGCAGGCTCAGAGAGATCCATGAGTTCCCTTTCCCTTTCCCTTTCCCTTTCCCTTTCCCTTCCCCTTTCTTCCCTTTCCCTTCCCCCAGGAACATGTGGGACAGGAAAGCAAATTCCATCCCCTCCTCCTCCAGGAGCAGGGCAGATGCAGTGTAGCAGGAAAAATACAACAGGGCAATAATTAAGTTGCTTGTACGGGGATGCTGAGGTCACTGAGGACTTCAGAGTTTGGATGTGCTCTGGGGGTGCTAGAAAAGGGAAAAGAGGGCAGAAGGTCACTGAGCAGAGAGCACAGACTTCACTGCATGGTGGTGACAAGTGTGGCCAGCCAGGCTCTCTGTCTCCTCCCACTAGCACCCCTCTGACCCCCCAAAAGGGTCACAGCAGAGGAGAAGGAACCCCCAACTCCCAGCTGGTCCAGGAGAAGCCTCAGGGGTACAGAGTGATCCCCTAAAGTTTGTATTTTCCATTTACATTCCACATTTAAAGCTCTAAAGCAGTGTCCTCATGGCAGGAGCTGCTGGATGGGACCTGCTGGGCCTGGCTGGGCTGAGGGAGGCAGCCCTGTCTGGGACACCCTGAAACATGCTCAGAGAACCTGTTTTGCCCTGTAGGGTGGGGATATGATGTTGGTAGGAGGTGGAAATGACACAGAAATCATGGCTGGAGCAATTCCCATCCTTCACACCACTGGCTGGGACCCCCAGACTGGTTCTTCTGTGTCACAGACATCTTTTATGAAAAATCCTTTCCTTAGGATTTTATCTCCTGAGAAGCTGAAAGGCCTCAGGAACAAAATGTAAACAATGGTTATCTGCTGCTGTGGAATGCAACAGGTGCATCTGGGATTGGTCTCATGTGGTTGTTTGTAATTAATGGCCAATCACAGTCAGCTGGCTCAGACAGAGAGTCTGAGCCACAAGCCTTTGTTCTCATTCTTTCCTATTCTATTCTTAGCCAGCCTTCTGATGAAAACTTTTCTTCCATTCTTTTAGTATAGTTTTAATATAATATATATAATGAAATAATAAATCAGCCTTCTGAAACATGGAGTCAGATCCTCATCTTTTCCCTCATCCTAAGACCCCTGTGAACACTGTCTCTAAGTCCATGGCCTGGGAGGGAAAGGGCCTTAAAGTTCATCCTACTCCTCCATGGGCAGGGACACCTCCCACTGTCCCAGGCTGCTCCAGCCCCAGTGTCCTGCCTGGCCTTGGGCACTGCCAGGGATCCAGGATGGGCACCCTGTGCCAGGGCCTGCCCACCCTGCCAGGGAACAATTCCCAATTCCCAATATCCCACCCATCCCTGCCCTCTGGCACTGGGAGCCATTCCCTGTGTCCTGTCCCTCCATCCCTTGTCCCCAGTCCCACTCCAGCTCTTTTTAGCCTCCTGTGGCAGTGGTGACAACTTTGTCAAGGCTGTTCCTGCCTCATTCCCAGTGACCCTGGAGCAGAAGGATGCTCTGTGCTGGGATGCTCCTCTGTAAGCCACTGGCTCCCTGCTGGAGCTCCCCATCCCACCCTGCTCCTGCAAAGCTGTGCTCTGGTAGGACACAGGAAGGGATGATTAATGGCTCTAATAAATATGTTAATCTGCAGAAATGAAATTTTCCTAATTAAGAAACCTCTTCTGGGGTTTTTCCTGCTCCTTTCCTGAGCTGCTGTGAGAGCAGCTCCATCCACTCTGGAGTGAGGAGCAGCGGGACTGGGGGTGTCAATCACACCCCATTCATCCCAGCTGAACAGAGGGGATTATTCCCAGCTCCTTCTCCTTGGCAGAAAGGGGAGTGTGCTCCTGCACCACTGACTCCTTTCTCCTTGGAACAGCCTCTCTGTGCTGGAGAAAAGCAGGATTTAAGCTAATGAAGGGATTAGGATAATCCCTGTGTAACACAGGGCTCCGGGGCTGTCACACGGAGCCAGCACGGCAGGGCCTCCTCCTCCTTCTCCAGCCTCAATCCAGGCTCCTTCTCCATGTGCCACATCCCTGCTCAGGGCTGGAGGCAGATCCAGGAGTTCCCTGTGCTGGAAGGGATGTTCAGACGGCCCTCCAGCCCTAAACCTGCTCATTTCTCCATCCTCAAAGCCAGGGCCACCCCTGGTTGTGAATTCCACGTTCTCCTCACATGGCAGAGAGCTCATGACATTCCCTCCTGTCCAGGGGCATTCCTGGACATTTGTTCAACACTTTCCACTCATAAAACCTGAGGGAAAATAGAAACATCCTGGATTTGAAGGCAGGTGAGACAAGGAGGGGACAGTTTTCCATTGAAGAGGAATTGTTCCCTGGCAGGGTGGGCAGGCCCTGGCAGAGGGTGCCCAGAGCAGCTGGGGCTGCCCCTGGATCCCTGGCAGTGCCCAAGGCCAGGCTGGACATTGGGGCTGGAGCAGCCTGGGACAGTGGGAGGTGTCCCTGCCATGGCAGGGGTGGCACTGGATGAGTTTTAATGTCCCTTCCAGCCCAAAGAATTCCAGGGATCTGTGAGATGCCCGTGATTGGCTTGAAAGGCCTTTCCTGGTGTCTCCGGCATGCCCATCACTCCCCTGCTCAAGGGCTGGCATTCAATTTATCATAAAAGATCAATTTTCTGTGCCCCAAGGACACTGTTTCTCCAGCCCTGCACCTTCCAGCCCCTGGGTGCCTTTTCCTGCTGGATGCAGTGGGAAGCCTGGCTCTGCTCAGAAATCCCTGTGCAGGTAAATCCCAGGAGCTGCAGCCATTCCATGTCACATTTCTGGCAAATCCCTCTGATTTGCATCCCCTCTTTTTTCCTGTGAAGATACCAAACCTCCAACAGCAGTGGGAACTCCCTGACACTTCTGTATTCCTTCGCTGAACAAAGGGAGTATTGGAACATGAATCCAGTGATTTTCCTCTGTCTTCGAACCACAAATGTAACATTTGCACATTTTCCTAAATTTTCTGATTCTCACCTCCAACTTCTGCAGATCATTCCTTAATTCTTGGGCTTGGAGGCTTTTGGAAGTAGGACTTTGGAATGGGGCTATGGATCACTCTCACTGTCTCTTGGGAATTGATAAATTGGAGGGTGATGGAGGGGTGGAAGGGATTTATGGCAAGGAAAGAGCAAAGGCTCTGTTCCATCACTGTTCCTGGTTTTCCTGGAATCCTGAACCACCTTTCTTGCTTAGAAAGGTAAAAACTTCATACAGATAATCCCAACTTTAAAAAGAAAAAAAATGTTCTGTCCTTTCCCTATTTTTATTTCTCTCTTCTGAAGATATTTTCTATTGGAAACCCCCAAATTCCAAAAGGTAACCAGAATTCAAAGCCAACAAATATTCTGGGATGAAAATCACTTTTGTGAAGTTTTAGGAAGTGGCAAAACTGACTGAAAATAACATTTCTGACTGAAAAGATGCCCAAGATTAAATGGGCATCCATTTAAAGGAAACCAAGAAGAAAAGGTTGGGAGTGAAAAGATGAGAGTCCAGAAGAGGAGTCTTACGGAAAATGAAAATATTTCCTGTGTTAGGAATTTGTGAGTTATAATCAAGTAGGAAAGGTTGCTTTCTAAAGTGGCCAACCTTAATGAAGATCAGAATTCCAATTAAATCTTGGGATCAGAGCTCGGAGGTGCTGTTCTGATTAACTTTCATTCCCAGCAGGAATGATTGCCAAATTTTTGGGAATAGGATGTGTTCCCATGTCCCTGATCCTTCCCATTTGTAACACTGTGTTCAGCTCCATTACCTATCTGAAGAAATCACTCTTGACAAACAATGAGGCAGTCCATTAATTAGTTGTCTTTAATTGCCTTAAGCTTGTTGCTGTAATTAATTGGTGAAGAGCAGCAGAACTGGGGTTGTTCCATTGGCATTCACATTCTCTGAAAAAATTCCTTCACCCAGGGTTTTTCTCCTGGGAAGCTGAGAAGCCTCAGAGAAAAGGAAAACAATAATTATCTCATTTGCTTCTCCTGTGTTTTGCCCATGTGGAATGTGTTTGGAGATTGTTTACCCACAGGTGATTGTTCCATTGCATTCTGCTGTGAGTTGTTTTCACTCTTTGGCCAATCAGTGCCAAGCTGTGTCAGGACCCTGGAAAGAGTCAGGAGTTTTCATTATTACCTTTTTAGCATTCAGTAAGTATATTTTCTGTATTTTGTAGTATAGTATTCTTTAGTATAATATAGGATAATACAGTAATAAATTATCCTTCTGAGAATGTGGAGTCAGATGCATCATTCCTACCTTTGTCAGGGCATTTCCCAGCAAATACAATAGTTCCAGGTTTAATGGCCGGAATGTCCCATTCCATGGAGTTCATGTGTTGGGACCCAGGACATTCCTCTGGCTGCCCTGGGTGATTTGAGACCCTGGCAAGGGCTCAGAAACCTTGGCATGGAGTCACAAACACCTGTGCCTTTGATTTTAGCCCATGGAAACAATTACCAACTTTGTGTGAGGATTTACAACCCACAAGAGTTTGAACAGAATGATAGTGAATTTGTCACAGAGTGAAAAAGTAGAATTTACTGGAATCATTTACCCAGTGAGGTGGTAGAGTCATCATCCCTTGAAGAATTCAAAAAAAGACTGGATGTGGCACTTGCTGCCATGATCTAGTTGAACAGTTAGAACATCGGCTGGACTTGATGATCTTATAGGTCTCTTCCAGTCTTGAACTTCTGTGATTCTGTGAATTTTGGGGATTTAGAATGGGGGTTGAAGCGGTAAGATGGAGGAATATGGGCATGTCCTGTCCTTCTTTTTCTTCTTGTCCTCCATCTCCTGCTGTGATGGTGACACTTTTGGATTGGGTTAGAGACAGACTGTCCAACGTAGGTGATAGGTATTGGAAAATTATTGTAAATAAAGTACAAAAAATACTATATATAAAAGTAGAAAAAGCTAACACCACCCCAAGGGCAGTCAGTGTGCCTCAATCCAACCTGCTGGACAGATCTCAGCATATCAGAGAAGGAATGTAACAGATAAGAGAAAATAAACAACCTTGTAAAGCAGAACCGAGGAATCTTGACTTCTTCAGTCGTGGAGCTGGGAAAAAAAGGGACTTTCAGATTCGTCAAGGTCATCTCAACACCAGAAACTTGAGATTCATGCAGCTGTCCTGGAATGGCAACTACAGGCTGGGAGACCTTCCTGTAAGGAGCATATTAACAATCCTAACATAAAACATTGGGATGTGGGTGGAATAATGCCAAGGGAATTAAACCCTGCATGCCACAGGCTCCCACAGGTGGGATGATTAATTGTTAATGACTAATTAAAAATCACCACTTCCCAAACTCAGCCCAGGTTCTTTTCCATCCAGGAGTGTCTTCCCTGTGACCAGAGGAGTGGGATCTGAATCAGAGTGCCAGGACAAGGGGGAATGGCATCCCATGGGCAGAGGGTGGGTCAGATGGGATGTTGGGAAGGAATTCCTCACTGCAAGGGTGGACAGGCCCTGGAATGGTTTTCCCAGGGAAGCTGTGGCTGCCTTATCCCTGGCAGTGCCCAAAGCCAGGTTGGACAGGGCTTGGAGCAGCCTGGGACAGTGGAAGGTGTCCCTGCCCATGGCAGGGGTGGCACTGGATGAACTTCAAATTCCCTTCCATCTCAAATTATTCCATAATTGCAGGGTTGTATGACTTTGCCACACGAGTGTTGAGAGATTCCTTCAAGCAAAAGGAATAACTATTTTCATCCTCTTCCTTTTTGTTCCTCAAATTCCAATAAACACAGCTAAGTCCTCCCTCTGGTCGATTCCTGAGCGTATTTTGAAAACATATTTATGAAAATTGTTCCCCCAGAAAAAGCTGAACTGGAGAACCTCCAGAGCAAATCCCAGAGCCTGGAAAAGGAATGCCTGGCAGGTAACTCTGGGAATGTTGGGGGTTTGATGTCTCTGAGGAAGTGTCAGGACACACAATGTTGGATAGGTGTCTTCAAGCAGATCCCTGGGCATGAAGAAATGGGGCTGAACATGGATCAGGAATAGCAGGAATCTGCTCAGGGAGAGGCGTTGGAGCTCAGAGGCAGCAGAAACGTTCCAGGAGGAAGATTGTGCATCCCTGCATTGTTTTGATTGCTGTGCTCTTGTAAAAGCTGGGAGATTCCTCCATGCATTTAAATTTTTGATATCCAATTTATTTGGAATCTCCTGTCTGGCACCTGGAATGTGATTTAGCAGGACACAGAAACCAATCTGGGGCAGGCAGGGTGACCTTCCCATCCTGCCTGATCCCAGCCCTGCAGAGAAGGCTGAATCTGGGTTTTTCCATGTGTGAAGGGCAGATTAATAAGCAGCAGAAGGAAAGGTGTCACCAGGCTCTGTTCCCAATGCTTTTAGTAACAAAGATCATTTTATGAATTGATATTCAGGCCAGGAGTGGGTTTGTTTTTCCATGTGTGTGTTGAATAACAGTAGGAAAATCCCAAGGGAAGGACTGCTGGATGTACATCCCTCATCCCAAGCATCATTGTGCCCATGTGGGTGCCACATCCCAGGACTGGCACCTCCTACTTTGCCCTTTTTCTAGGGCCACTCAAGTTGTTGTATTTTTTTTTTTTTTTTGTGGAATCCGATGGAGTTCTGCAAATCTGCAAACCAGAATTGTTATTTCCAACCTGTCTCTCCAAATGGGAATAATTATTTTGAGCATCTTCTGTGGGCTTTAATGAAACAATCAACTGGAACAACATCATTACTTAAAGTTTGATGCTCCTTCCTGGGAGATCATTCCAGTGATTAGAGGAATCCCTAATCACTTTGGATCACTTTGGATCTGCTTCGCTGCTTCCAGCTGACTTGAAGCCATTGGGAAAAGTGGAATGGATTGATGAGAATTATTGGAGATATTACCAGATGGACACAGCAGGAGGGTTAGGAATCTCCTTTTCCATCCTCAAATATTCCATGATTCTGGAAAATGAGCCTTCCTTTTATATTTAATATTTATATTTATATAAAATTATACAAAATTATATAAAATTACTATGTATTTTTATATTATGATAAAATAAAGAATGTAATATTATTTTATATTTATATTTTTTAAATATTATTTTTATGTTATAGCCCTTAAACCCGTGTCTGTGTAATTCCAAAGGATGTGGGGAGCGAGGTAGGGACAGGGCTCTTCCCATATCCTGGCATGCTGCTCCTGATTTTAATGAATTATTGAGGGAACAACATTTTCTGCTGGCTGTTCCTGGTGAGGAGTGAAAGAGTACCACGCCTGCACGCCAGAGCTGTCAGGACCGGTTCCATTCATTACCATGCTCCATCAATTAACATGTTTACATTATGTAACATCCCCATGCTGCATTTTCAATTCCAGCCCGTGCTAACAATCCCTTTCCTGACTCCTCATTATTGGGAATCATTGCACAGACCAGGTGGCTCATCAGGATTTTAATCTCTTCCCTCCCTTTCTGGCCCAGTTTTTGTGTGTTTGTACCAAAGTTAGGCTGGGGTGGGAGAATCCCCTTCTCCCAGACCCTGAGCATCTGCAAATCCTGCAAAATTCCTGCTGTTCAAGGGGAAGAAAAATCCTGTGGAACTAGGCGAGTCATTGGCACCATGGAAAAGGCTTTTAGTGGGGTAGGGAAAGATTTCTGGAAATGTCAGAGACGTCCTGGACACCAAACCCCATCCTGGGCCACAAAACACCATTCTGGCCATCAAACCCTGTGCTGGCCACCAAACACCATCCCAGGCCACCAATCCCCATCCTGGCCACCAAAGCCCCGTCCTGGGCCACCAAAACCTGTCCTGGGTCACCAAACCCTGTCCTGGCCACCAAACACCATCCCAGGCCACCAAAACCTGTTCTGGGTCACCAAACCTTATCCTGGGTGCACAAACCCCATTCTGGGCCACCAAACACCATTCTGGGCACCAAACACTGTCTTGGTCACAAAACCCCATCCTGGGTCACCAAACCCCATCCTGGGTCACCAAACGCCATTCCAAGTCACAAAACCCCATCCTCGGTCACCAAACACTATCGTGGGCCACAAAACACCATAGTGGGCCACAAAACCCTATCCTGGCCACCAAACTGCATCCTGGGCCATAAAACACCATTCTGGCCAGCAAACCCCTTCCTGGGCAGTCATACAGGATCTGTGGTGGTTGTTGGCCATTCCAAACGCCAAAGGAATGGCAATGGAAACCCTTTGGAGCAGGTGGAGACAAACATCACCTAAGCCCAGAGTGGCCCAGAATGGCCCAGAATTCCCTGATTGTGTCCATGGCATCCAGAGGAAACAGCCTTTGCTCCCATCTGCCTCATCCTGCATCCATTGGGGCCTGCTGGGGACAGCAGCACACAAACATTGGGATGAGCTCGGCAGGTCAGAGCAGGAACGGCAGGGAAGGGAAAGGATGAGGAAATGGCCTCCAGGTGCACCAGGGGGGCTCAGATCAGAGGTTGGAAACAAAACTGGAAACACAGTGTGTTCCTGAGGGAGACACAGGCCTTGGGATGTGACGGTGTTCACAGGGGTCTTAGGATGAGGGAAGAGACGAGGATCTGACTCCATGTTTCAGAAGGCTGATTTATTATTTCATTATATATATTACATTAAAACTATACTAAAAGAATAGAAGCAAAGCTTTCATCAGAAGGCTGGCTAAGAATAGAAAAGACTGATAACAAAGGCTTCTGGCTTGGACAGAGAGCCCGAGCCAGCTGACTGTGATTGGCCATTAATTAGAAACAACCACATGAGACCAATCCCAGATGCACCTGTTGCATTCCACAGCAGCAGATAACCATTGTTTACATTTTGTACCTGAGGTCTCTCAGCTTCTCAGGAGGAAAAATCCTAAGGAAAGGATTTTTTATAAAAGTTGTCTGCGACATTGGGATGAGGTGCCAGGGGAGCTGTGGAGTCCCCGTAGTCTGGAAGTGTTCAAGAGTGGATGTGACGCTTGGGAATGTGGTTTTGGGGTGGTTATGAGGTTGTCAGGTGAAGGTTGGATTAGGAGATCTTGAAGGCCTTTCCCAGCCTGTGATCAGGATCTTTGTCCTCCCTGTCTGAGATTCCAGCTGGGAAAACCTCACTGAAAACCCAGTGCTGTCCCATGGGAACGTCAGGGAGTGACAGACAGGTTTTGCAGTGTGGGATTTGTCCAGGAAACCCTTCCTGTTTGCTGCAGAAGGATTTCCACATCTCAGGACTCCCAGAGCAGCTGTGGCTGCCCCTGGATCCCTGGAAATGTTCCAGGGTCAGGCTGGACAGGGCTTGGAGCAACCTGGGACAGTGGAAGGTGTCCCTGTCCGTGGTAGGGGTGATGTGGGATGATCTTTAGGGTGCCTTCCAACCTACATAATTCCAAGGTTCCATAATTCTTATCTGAAAGAGTCAAAAGGCACGAAATGAGCCCATTTTCCAAATAAACTCTGGAATGCCGGGAAGATCTGGTGAATGCAGTGATGGAGGCACTGGTGCCACAACATTCCATGCTCATGGATCCTCACCTTTCTGAAGCACCACCACTCTCTCCTGCTGATATTTCCTGGAAAAGATCAGAAAAGCCTCAGAACACACAGAAAAAATCCTAAATGTGCCCTAAATTCCACACTGCAGTGGGCAGAAAGTCCCTTTTTTCTCTCCAGAGACCCATTTTGTGGTTCTGAAGGAGCATTCCTGGGTTACAAACCCTCGTTTTCATCATCCCAACTTTAGAGCACAAATTTTTCATTTTTCAGGTCTAAAGAATAATTTTTAGGATTCCATTTTAAGGAAGGGATCACACCTCCAATTTTAGCCATAACCCCTCATTTCCAGCAGCCAAAAATCCCAGTTTGAATGTCCAAAAGCATTTTACAGAGCCCCAAATTCTCTTTTTCCCGGCTCAAAGCCACATTTTTAAGACCCAACCCTCATTTTATGCTCCAACTACCCATGTTAAGACCCAAAGCTTCATTTAGAAGATACAGACCTTCATTTTAGGAGATAAACCCTCATTTTTAGGGCCAAACCCCATTTTTGTGGCCCAAATCTTCCTTTTTTACAGTCCAAAGGCTCCATTCCATTAAAAAGTCTCTTTTAAAAGTTCAAACCAGCAATTTTAGTGCCCAAAGCCTCCAGAGGGGCATTTTTGGTATCCTGCTCATTATTTTTAGGATCCAAGAAACATCTTCAGTCTCCAAACCCTCAACTGTACGTTACAAATCCCCATTCTAGGGCCCAAATTCTCATTTTTAGAGCCCAAAGTTTTGCTCGTGGGCTTGAAATCCTCCTTTTCAATGCTCAACCCCTCATTTTAGGGTACAAACTCCACACTTAGGGCTCAAACATTCAGTTTTAGATGTTCAAAGCCTCATTTGGAGCATCAAAACCCCAATTTTCAGGTGATAACCAATGAGATAACAGAAAGTCAGGACTGTGAGATGCTGCAGGACTGGGAACCAGTTAAACCCAACCCAATACCAGCAGAGGAATCTTTCAAAATGCTTGGACTGGTTGAATATTCAGAAGATTCAACCACGACCTCTCTGTATTTATGGCTTTGAAGACCATTTTTTCAGATTTTCCTGATAATCCCAAGGACCAGAGTAAAAAAAAAAAAAAAAAAAAAAAAAAAAACCAAAAAAAAACCACTTCAAATTTTGAAGTTTGTTGGGTTTTTTAAAGGAAATTATTTGATATTTTGCTGGAATGGCATGAATTAATGATGGCCAAACTGCAGAAATTCCAAGTAAATTATGCTCAGTCCATCTCATCCAGAGGGAAATCTGGAATTTCAGCCTTGTCTAAGCTGTGGTGCCCTGTGATGTGTCTGACATGGGGGAAATTACTTCCCTAAATATCAAATTCTCTTCCCCCATAAAGGAAAGATGTGGCTGATCCTTCACTGATTCCACATCTCCTGCTTCAGTCCTGCCACATATCCCTGAGGATGCTCCTGTGGGAAGCACAGACTCCCTGAAGTGCATTGAAATTCAAAAATTATGGAGCCCAAAGAGAGGTGGGATGACCCACTCTGCTGATCCAGTGTGGAAATGGTTTCTAAGGAAGGGGAGTGAGAGGACACACAGCATTGGTGACATCCAAAAACATTTACAAGCTGAGGACCTGTCAGGACCCAGAACATCCCTCTGGCTGTCCTGAGCAGCCAAGACCCCTGCCAGGGGGCTCAGAGACCCTGGCACAGAGCCCAAAACACCTGTGGGTTTGATTGTGACCCATGGAGCAAATTACCAATATTAATGAAGATCAGCAAGCCACAACAGTTTAGGTGGAATAATAGTGAAGTTATCATGGGGTGGAAAAGTAGATTTTAGGGTTTTGGTATGGGGGTTCAGGAGGCAAGATGGAGGGAACTGGGTGTGTCCAGCCTTTCTCCTTCTTCTTCTTGGCCTCCATCTTCTGCTGTGATGGTGGCACTCACAGATTGGTTTAGAGTAGAAGCTCACTGTCTAACACAGGTGATAGGTATTGGAGAGTAATTGCAAACATTGTACATGTAGTTTTTAGTATAAAGACATAACACAGCCTGGGGGCAGGCAGAGTGCCTGGAACTGTCCTGCTGGATGGACCTTGGCAGGGCAGGAGAAAATTTTTAATAGATAAGAAACAATAAACAGCCTTGAGACTGAGAAATGAAGAGCCCTGACTCCTTCTTCAAGTGCTGGGTTGGGAAAAGAGACTTTGAACAATCTTAGGGTCACTCTGACCAGCTAAAGATCCCGACAAGGACCAAACCAAGGAACTGCTCCAAACTGCAAACTGAGGCTGCAGTGAGGGAATTTGGGAGGTGGGTGGGAGAGGGAAGCTGTCATGGAAGGTCCAGGTGGGTAAAAAGAGAGGAGCCTCCATAAGCTGATTCCTGACTAAGAGCAACAGGAAATTCAGAGGAACTCCACGTCCTTCCAGCCATTCATTCCCAAGGGATCTTTTGGAAAACACCTCTCCTAGTGGCGAGGAAGCCCAAGGATTGCAGAGCAGACAAGGACTGCTCCTGCCAATTACCTGCTCTCCTTTGGAATATTTAATATTTTTCCTAAAATTCTCCTGTCCTGGGGGAAGAAGGGAAGCTGTGTTGTACTAAGGAAAATCTCGTTAATCAGCTCCAGAATGAGTGAGTGAAATCAAGGATCATGAATGTCAGATTAGCTCAGTAATTATTGAAAGGCTCAGGTCTTGAATGGAGACATGGAAAATTACTTTTCTTCCTTTTAATCAGAGCCTTGTGCTCCATGAGGGCTTTTTAGGGAGTGATGCCCTGGGAAGGGCTCATCCTTCCTCTGTGGAAGGAGATGGGAGAGATTTTCTATCAAAGTCTGCCCTGAGGGAGCAGCTCTCAATCCAAGCAATATATTCCAAAGAGCTCCAAAGTGTTTGGAGAAAGTCAGGGAAGCTCAGATGGCTCACAGAAGTGGGATTTAGGGGTGAACCTGTCAGACAATGCTCTGAGATGGGATCAGAGAGATCTTACCCCAGGTTTGGGGTTTCCAAGTGCCCACCAGGGAGCATTCATCCATTCGTTTTCATGCAGCGACTCTGATCTGGGGCTCTGGCTCCTCTCTCCCCAGATGTCAGCACAGCCTGATGGTATCAATGGGCTCTGAACATCCACTTTTATCACAGCCAGACTGGGAAAAAAATTGGACTTTTCCATCAAATTAGATCTTAAAAAAATCCTTCTGCAAGAACCTGAAAATGCTTCTGGGTTTGGTGTAAAAAGGAAGGGCTGACAAAGTGCCTCAGTGAATGTTGCGCTTTTGTTGTTTGAAAATGCAAAGTTATTGTTTTGAAAGGAAGGAAGAAAACACCTTTGGGAAATGTTCCACTTTTCCAAGTGGATCAGAACCTCAGCTGAAGAAATTTGTGCAGTTGGGGCTGGTTTTACAAAAGGTTTCATCAAGCAAACACAAAACCCCAGGCTTCTCTCAGCTCTGAGGGTTTGATCCTGCCCCAAGGAAAACACATTCCTCCCAAAACGGGAGGACTGATGCCCTCCAAAAGGATTTTTGTGGACCTGGACTCTCCCAGCCTTGGGAAGATCAGCAGAGATGCTCAGTGTGATGACTCCCAATTGCACTTGATTTTAGTTGGAGAATCCAGGAAAACGAGAAAAGCTCAATGGCGATTGCTGCCAGCACAGGGGAAATTATTCCAAATTCCAAATCCAGGGAATTTATCTTGGTCCTTGGACTCATCCAGCTGCACAGGGATGTCTGGAGGTGACCAGGGCCAGGATGTCACTGTCCCGTGACACAGAGCCAGTCAATGCTCAGTGCAGGGAAATGGAGCCAGCAGGTGACCAGGCTTCCAGTGAAATAATCTCTAGGTTAGACCAGAATTCCAGGATGCCAGGATCATCCCAATGGATCCCAGCTCAGACAAATGGGTTTTAATTGAAATTAAAAAAAAAAAAAAAGAAGCATTTTTCTCTCCAAGGCACTGACCATGTCAGGTGTCTTTCAAGCCAAAAGCTTGATGGAGAGCAAAGACTATTCCAGGACAAATTCCTTATTCCCAGTGTAGGACATTGATCCTTCTGTGGGGTCTTCCCCAGAACAAGATTTCCTGTTGGCTTTGTGGACAGATCCAAGCTAGGATTCCCTTTTCCCTGAGAGCAGTGAAGTTCCTACAGCATCTCTCATCTCCCCACAGGTGTCCAGCTGCTGTGGTGACCCAGGGCTGTCCCAGTGGGCTCCCACTCTGTCCCTGGGGACCCTCAGGAATGTCCCCTTCAGCAGAAGTCAATTCTCCTGGGTGCTGCCACCACCACTGGGCATCCAGAGTGCAAAGCTAAAGCCAGGTCCTGGGTGGGATCACCTGGAGCTGATCCAGCAGCAGCTGCAGCCACATTGAAAGGCAATTCCAGAGCCAGCAGCAGCTCCACAAAAACATCCCCCCCTCCATGCAGAAGAACGGGAAGGATCAGCAAAGGGAGTGTGAACAGGTCTTTTTGCTGGTAATGAACTCCCACCAAACCCTATTGAAACGCTGCCACCGAGTGTTTATCATTAGGACAATTATTTGAGGCTGCCCTACTTTTGTCGGGCTCTTTAATACCGTGGGCCACTCATTAGCTGTGTACACGGCTAACGAAGACAGCGAGCTAATTGGCAGCAGCTCTTGAAGAACTGAAGCAGCCTCATCGTTTGCCTGCTCACGTTCTGCCATTCCAGCGAGGAGCTGCGGAAGATGTTCCCTGATTAGGCTGTTGAATTATGAATTAGGCTCTGCTCCCACTGCAGCTGTTTTCTCCATGTCATTCCCAGCACTTTATTTCCCCATCTGCTTATAAAACCAGGAGCTTGATCCTGCAATAAACACTTCAAATGGTTTCTTTTTTTTTTTTTTTAGGGGCTAATTAATTGTGTTGCATTTCTTGAGGTGCCCTGGCTTGCAGCAAATTAACAATGCTAATTTTTCCTCTGCTCAGTGCCCAAACAAACCCTCCTACAGAGGAGCTGGAAAATACAGAGAATTCTATCAAACCATTCCCGTGTTTCAGCGTCTTCCCATTTTGATCCTTTCTGTGCATGATGCAGAAGGGATGTCCTCATTTGCAAACCATTCCCAAAGTGGCTTGGATGGATCTTTCCAGGCAGGAGCCAACAGACAGGAGTGACATTTGCAGCTGGCTCATTCCTGGTGTGCTCAGTCCTAATCTCCAGTTGGTGCCTTGGCCACTGGTCTGTGTCAACTGGAAAAGGCCCTGCTGGGGAGTGGGGGCAGCTCCAGATGGAGACACGGGAATGGGGAATGGGGAATGGGGAATTGGGAATGGGGAATGGGAAATGGGGAATGGGGAATTGGAAATGGGGAACTGGGAATGGGGAATGGGAAATGGGGAATGGGAAATGGGGAATGGAGAATTGGGAATGGGGAATTGGGAATGGGGAATGGGGAACTGGGAATGGGGAATGGGAAATGGGGAATGGAGAATTGGGAATTGGGAATGGGGAATGGGGAATGGGGAATGGGGAACTGGGAATGGGGAATGGAGAATGGGAAATAATGAGGAATGGGTAATAATGGGGAATGGGGAATGGGAAATGGGGAATGGGGAATGGGGAATGGGAAATGGGGAATGGGGAACTGGGAATGGGGAATTGGGAATGGGAAATAATGAGGAATGGGTAATAATGGGGAATGGGAAATGGGGAATGGGGAATGGGAAATGGGGAATGGGAAATGGGGAATGGGAAATGGGGAATGGGGGATGGGAAATAATGGGGAATGGGGAATAGGGAATAGGAAATGGGGAATGGGAAATGTAAAATAATGGGGAATGGGGAATGGGGAATGGGGAATAGGGAAATAATAGGGAATGGGGAATAGGAATTGGGAATGGGGAATGGGGAATTGGGAATGGCGAATGGGGAATTGGGAACGGGAAATAATGGGGAATGGGGAATGGGAAATTCAAAATGGGGAAGGGAGAATGGGGAATGGGAAATTGAAAATGGGGAATGGGGAATGGGGAACAAGAAATTATGGGGAATGGGGAATGGGAAATTGGAAATAGGAAATGTCTGAGTGATGAGTGAGGCTGCATAAAAGTAACAGCAAAGAACAGATTGGATTAAATTGATGACCCTTTAAAGCCACTCTGGTTCCCAGTAATATGGTGACAAATTGTCCTTTTCCAGCCCATACAGCATGGATCAGCTCCAGGCCATGCTTGGGTTGGTTTACAAGGATGTTGGATGGGGTGCCTAGAGCAAGCCAGGCACCTCCTGCAGCTGGGATTTGATGCCAGCACCATCCCGTGTGTCCAGGGGAACCTGGGGCTCTCCAAGCTTATTTGGAGCTCACAGGGACCCTCTGGAGCCAAGTGGCTGCACTGGGCTCTGCTCTGGAGGGGGAAATTAGAGCGTGGCAGGACACAGAGCATGGATCAGCCCTCCTGAGAGGACAGAGATCCTTATTCAATCCCAACTAGGAGGAAAGTCCATTTCTCCAAGCTGTTCTGCTGCCTCACTTCCAATGCCTTGGATTCTGTGTTGATGAGGACGGTGCTGAACATTCTGGTTTGGCCAAGGCTCCACCTTTCCATGGAGACCAAATCTGAGCTGGTGGGAGGATGGAAAGGAGAGAAGAATGCTTGGGAGATGGTGTGGAGGAGGCAGCAGGGCGGGAGCCTCCAGATCCAGCCTTAGGCAGCCCAGGGATGGGGTTTTGTCTGGTGTCCTCACAATCCCAGAGAGAGAAGTGCTGAGGGACATTGGTCTGAAGTATCAGCCATTCCTTCAGGATAAATGAAATAATATCCCAGATGTGCCAGCTCCCGGGGGAAATGGGGAACTTGAAAAGGCCAGCTCAGAATGGAGACATAAAATAGGAGGTGAAATGAGCTCTGCTCCATCTGCTTGACCACTACTTGACATGAGGTTATTGTATTTTTTCTTTACCCACTTAATCCTCTTTTGCCTCCCTCCTCCTCTTTTCCGTGGGACCACTCAAAAATGAAGAGGCCAAATTCATGTTTTTACCACTGGGCAGCCCAGGATGGGAAGAGGTTTCCCATGGAGGCTCCACACTTGCAGGTTTTTAAGACAAACCTTGAAAAGGCACAAAATAATCTCATATCTCATTTAATCTTATTTTATTGCTGACCATCCTTGGAGGAAGAGGTTGGACTCTAAACCTCCTGAAGCCTCTTCCAAGCTGACCATTTGACCATTTTTTCAGCTTCTAGAAAGTTTCCTAATTTTAAAATTATTTTAATACTTGTTATTTTTCTTTAGATTTGGAAAAAAAATGCATTAAGTTTTCAATTAACATTTTAAATTACTTTAATTATTATAATAATTACGCCAAATTTCAGTGGCATTTGTGAATGCCCTTCCTCCCTCTGCGATCATTCATTTGAGAGGGACTTTGCTAATTAATGAACCTTAGTCCAGATCTAGTTGGTGACTGCTCTGGGGACTGCAAACAGGGGTCTTGCTGTCTTGGTTTGAGCAGACAGTTGTTTGCTGAGGAAGGCAGGAGCCTCACCTGAAATGGAAAATGCAAACCCCTTCCCTCTGAATTATTATGATTTTGAAAATAAGGGGCTGTCAGGCAAAGATATGGGAATAGGAATAACAGTTCTTTACTAGGAAAAATAAAAATAATAAAAACGCAGTAGTGCAAAAAAAAAAAGCAAACCACTGCCAGAATATGCCCTGGCACCCTGGGTCGTATTCGGGCAGGGTGGTGTCTCAGCCCCATCCCATGGGGGCTCAGCCCTCCTGCAGTGCCAGCTGTGGCTCTGCTGCAGCAGGGATCCTGCACAAGGGGGGAGTTTTCCTCTGCAGCTCCAGGGCTGCTGCAGATGGGCCTGGGCTCCCTCTGGCCATGCAGGGCAGCAGAAAGCTGCTCCTCTGGCAGTGCAGGGGGCAAAGGCTGCTGTGCTGTGCCAGGCTCAGATTGGATCCAGGCAGGAATGCTTGGCTCCTCCCCTGGGCGGAGCATCTCCCCATGGGATGCTGGGATTGGCTCAGCCCTGCAGGGACACTCAGTGGCCATGGACAGCAGAGATCTCCTGGAGGGAGGGTTGGCTGTGGGAGAGATAAAGAAAAAACTGCCCCATGGACAGCAGAGAACTGCCCCAGCTCTTGCAGGTGGCAAATAGAATACACACAGCCCCATTTCCGTCCTAAGACACCTCCAGACCCTGCTGAGTTGGGATCAGCCTTCTCCCAGTCCCACCTTGCTCCTGGCTGAACCTCTCACTGCTCCACCCTGGGCCTGCTGTGGTGTCATCAAGGTCACACCAGCAAAGGCCACCCCGAAAAGGGCCCAGCAAGAGCCAGACTGGGATTTTTGGCTCCTGACTGGACCACTTCTCCCTGCTTGGGGCTGCACGTGATTTGCTGATTCTGCTGCTGAATTCTGCTTGGTTTTTGCAGAATTAAAACATTCAGTGCTGGTCTCCTCCAGGTTCAGGGGTGCTCCTTTTCATATATATTTAATAGATGTTTTTTAAATGAGTTACATGGAACCTAATCAAGCAGTTAAGCTGCAGGATGAAGACAAAGTCCTGCCTGACATCAGCCTTAGCTCCATTTCTGCTGCAAAGCCTCAGCTTTACGGGTTTAGATTTGTAAATACTCCTCCTAAACCCAATAAATTAAAAGAGCCCCTGGTGTATCCTCGGCGTTCAAGACTGAACGAGCCCAATTAGCCTGTGAAGAGCTGTTCCCTGCAGAATAATTCCAGGGTTTGGGCCAGTCCATTGTGAAAATCATTTGCTGCTCTCCCTGCTCATTGATGGTTTCTCATTGAGCACGAGAAGCTCCAAAGGTGACTTGGTTTCCTGCCAGAGCCTCGGTGTTGATTAACTCTCCTCTCTCTTTTTCATCATCCCGCTCCTTCGATTCTCTCCGGAAAGGCAAGGAACAAATGCAGCTTTTAAGGAGAGGAATATTTCTTTTGCTGCTGTTTCCTCATCCCTGCTTTGTGTCCTTTGCTATTCCAGGGGTGTCTGTGACATCCAGCCCAGGGCAGGAGTGACAGTGACCCTCTGCAGCAGCTCCGTGGCCATGAATTACCCAGGATGGTCCCTACTCCATGGAATTTATGCCCCATGTCCTGCTTCCCTCTGTCCTGTGTGACTGTGGGCTTGGGAATATGTTAGGAATACAGCCAGGCCTGCAGAGGGAAAATCATGGAATGGTTTGGGAAAGGCCTTAGAAGGACATTTACAGTAACCTCAGCCATGGCAGGGACACCTCCCACTGTCCCAGGCTGCTCCCAGCCCCAGTGTCCAGCCTGGCCTTGGGCACTGCCAGGGATCCAGGGGCAGCCACAGCTGCTCTGGGCACCCTGTGCCAGGGCCTGCCCACCCTGCCAGGGAACAATTCCCAATTCCCAATATCCCATCCATCCCTGCCCTCTGGCACTGGGAGCCATTCCCTGTGTCCTGTCCCTCCATCCCTTGTCCCCAGTCCCTCTCCAGCTCTCCTGGAGCCCCTTCAGGCCCTGCAAGGGGCTCTGAGCTCTCCCTGGAGCCTTCTGCTCTCCAGGTGAGCACCCCCAGCTCTCCCAGCCTGGCTCAGAGCAGAGGGGCTCCAGCCCTTGGAACATCTCTGGATGCATTCCTCGGGTCCTCATCCCTCCTTGCTGGGGTCAGAGCTCACTGTGGGATTGAGATCTGCAGGATAATCTGGATTTCTGATGACATGACAGCCACTCATTTTAAGCTGTAAAGGCCACACCAAACTTCCACAAAGCAGAAATCTCCTGCACATTTTCCTGGCAGTGTGTGGAGATCCTCCCACAAGCAGGGACATTTAGTTCATGGGTATTCCCAGGATTTAAGTGAAATAATCTGGATATTATTATAATTTCAGTGGTAAATCACATTCAACTCCTAATCAATATAATTTCTTTTACTCTAACATAGGTACCTTGCTCTACTGCGCTCTTTTATGTTATTCTATAATTTACCAGTAGTTCTTTTAGTTTTATCCTGTGTAGTAATTAATTCTGATTAAGATCTTTCGTCTGTTATCGCTTGCCTGTTCATTTATCTTGATAAATAATTCATTTTTATTAATAGATCTGATTTGCCAGCATTAAGAACTTGAGGGACAAAGTGATTCAATTATACCTCCGTAACTTCCTTAAATTCCAACTGCTGCCAAAATCCGAGGCTAAGGAAAGATTTAGCCCCATTTAAAACCTTTCTGAAGGAGTTTAAATACACACTGACACTTCTCAGTGTTTCTTTGGGATAATTATCCTTTTCCTGGCATCTCAAACAGAAGAGTGGGCAGGAAAAACCTCAATTTACTCCTGGAAGGGGCTGAGGTTGCTCTTGTGACTGTGAGATTTTAAATTTAAGGCTATAGGTAAATTCTGGACTAAGTTTTCCTCAGATTTACCAATGGAGCTTCCTCTGGAACCCTGCTTCCAAAATCTGTATAATAACAGGAGAGCTCCTCAGTGCATACAGTGCCACTGGTTAGAAACAAGGTGGAATGCTGAATCCTATAAATTCCTTTATTGCCTTTTTCTTGTGGAAAATGTTGTCTGTTTAAAAAAAAATATGGAAAAATGTTGATTCAGATGCAAATTCTCCTCCCTCATTTTCTCCCAGATGCTGGCTCTGGGTTTTCCCAGAACAATGGATCATACATCCTGCTGGATGTCTCCTTCCCTGGGGATGTTTTGAATTCATCTGGCCACAGGACCCAGCCTGATCAGGGAGGTGGGACAAGATGAGCTCCAGAGGTGCCTTCCAAGCCTGGCCATGCCGTGGTTCTGTGGGATTTTGGGATTTGTGGTGTGTTTGTGAAGGGTGCTCTGCGTAAGTCAGGAATGGGGGAATTAGAGCCAAACAAGACCCTGGAGCAGCTCCAGGCATGGACATTTTTGTGGGGTTACCAAGGTGAAGCCAAGGATGCCATGTCCTCCTGCCATGCAAAAAAAAATTATCTATTAGCTCATTCTAGCACTTCCAGGTGATAAAGATTTGCAGGCAGGGGTGACTTTAAGCACACTTCATAGAAAATCCCGGATTTCGAACGGTGCTGGAATTTATCAGGAGTGCCACAACCACCCCAGAGACCTCAGGCTGTTCTTCATTCCTGCTGATCCCTGTGGGTTCCTGCTCAGGAGGCACCTGATTCCCTTCCTTGGATCAGCTGTCTCCCAGTGCTGGGGCTCCTCTCCTGGCAGGTCTTGGCACCATTCCCTCACCAGTGCCAGCATTCCTGCAGGGCCAGGTCCAGACCCAGGCCCAGGCCCAGGCCCAGGCCCAGGCCCAGGCCCAGGCCCAGGCCCAGACCAAGGCCCTCAGCCAAGGCCTCTGATGCTCTTCCCATTCCCTGTCTTCCAGAGAACATGGAAAAATTATGGAATCCCAGAATGGTTTGAGTAGGAAGGGACATTAAAGCTCATCCTCTTCCACCCCAGCCATGGCAGAGACACCTCCCACTGTCCCAGGCTGCTCCCAGCCCCAGTGTCCAGCCTGGCCTTGGGCACTGCCAGGGATCCAAGGGCAGCCACAGCTGCTCTGGGCACCCTGTGCTGTGGCAGTGCCCAAGGCCAGGTTGGACATAGGGGCTTGGAGCACCTATGGAAGGTGTCCCTGCCCACGGCTGGGGTGGAACAGCCTGAGTTTTAAGTTCCCTTCCATCCCAAACCATTCCATGAGTCTGTGAAGAGGAAGATTCTGACTGATAATTTTTTAAAAATAAATCAAAAAAGGAATATTGTATAAAAAAGTGAGTTGGGATTTTCTTTCTCTTCCTCCACCCACATGACCTGCTGTCACCTGGAGCAGCATGGAATGGGTCAGCCCCAGAGCAGAAAACCTGGGAATGTTTTCCAGGCCTCTGGCACAACCATGGCCCCTCGGTGGGAATGATGACCAAACATCCAACGACAGCAAAACTTACCCAAACTACTTTCATCTTCCTGCAAATTCCTTATGCAATAGCAAATGATTGCTAAAGAAGAGCCACATCTGTGGCAGGGGATCCATCCCACCTGGCTGACCTGTGCCCACCCAGCCTGTGCATCCCACAGCAAATCCCTTGGATTAGCTGCACAAGCTTGGAAGCACTCAGCCCCCTGCAATCACTGCAGCAGACAGATGCTCATTACTTCTCTTGAAATCTCTATTTTTCATAAATTTCATTTTTGCTGTTTGCAGCTTGGGCTCATTCCCAAATAAAGCAGGCAGTGATTGAGCCTGGCTTTATTGCTCCCACAATCCAAATTACAGCCATTATCCCAATCTCCCCCCTGCAATTATCCTCAGCCTGCACATTCCATCTCTTTATCCAGACACACTTTGTGCTGATGGAAGGTGATAGACGGGCAGGCGGGAAAGCAGTGAATTCTCCCTGAGCAGCAGATCCAGAGCTGCTGTTCCAGCCTCTTTCTCCCTTCCCAAAATGCAGCTCTGAGTTGTTCTCCAGCTCTCAGGGACAGGAGATAATCAGATTGATATGAGGTGGCCTCTGTGAGCCTCAGCTGTTCCCCCAAGGATCAGGATTCCTGAATTTCTTCAGCCTTATTCCACCCTCCTGCAGGCTGTAATTTTAAATTTAAGGCTATAGGTAAATTCTGGATTGCAAACCTGCAATCATGACATGGTCGTGTCATTTTATCCAGCCAGTCTGGGGTTTTTCTCCCCCAGGGAACCCATCTTGAACCTTCTGCAGGTGAATTTGCTGCCTCACAAGTTCTGAGAATATTTTTGCCTCAAGATTTGGAGACGTAAACCCCAAATCTGCAACCCCGTTGATAGCAAAACTCTTAATGGGGTTCTGGTCCGGCTCAGATGCCTTGAAATCACAGAATCCCAGGATGGTTTGGGTTGGAAGAGACATTAAAGCTCATCCTGTGCCTCCTCCTCCTATGAGCAGAGACACCTTCCACTGCACCAAATTGCTCCAAGCTCCATCCAGCCTGGACTGTGCTGGGTTTTTTGTTTTTCTACCTTAAAATTCTCCTTGAACACCATTTTCTCTCATTTCCCTCATGCCCACTGGTGGGAAGCAGACTTTCTATGCATCTTCCCAACTCCCAGGCTGGTCCTCTTGGAGGAGAACTATGAAGATTTGGAATCCAGACTGGAGCTCTTGGAACTCCAGAGCTGGAATTAACTCCAGTCGGTTCATATTAGGTCAGGTCAATCTTATTAGACTATTAAAAAGAGGGTCTGTGCACCTCAGCTTTATTTCTGTGTAATAAAATTAAAAATTCCATGAGAAAAGTCCTTCTGGATGTGCAGGAGTGACCTTTAATGCCATTAAATCATTTAATGAGCCTATTAGGTGCACATTAGAGAGGAAAAAAGGCTTCTGGGGAAGACACCTGGATTTCTATAGGTCAGGTCAGTCCCAGTGGGATGGGAGTGTCCTGGCCCCATGTCCTGGGATGCAAAGTCCCCATTGCTGGTGCAAAAGGCCCTTCCTGCAGCACAAACATTCAGCTCCAGTTTCATCTCACATCCTAAATTCTGAGTTATTTAGGGGGCAGATCCATAAAATAAGATTAAAGTCACTATTCCTTCCCTCCCAGCTTCCTTTTCCCAAGAATCCACTTGAGTAGCAGTGAGAGCTTCTGGGGAAAGGAGAAGGTTTGCTGAAAGAGAGCAAATAAATACCCAAATTCCTGCAGGCTGGGTGAGCATTTTTGATTTAAAATCAAAGGTTGCTTGGTGTTAACAGTTGCTGTTGTGCTTCTGTTTACACTCTCCCTGCTGTCTCCCACATCCCTGTCTTTTAAGGAAGTTCAAGAAGGAATTTTTGGAAGATACAATTCCCTTGCCTCACAGTGGAACAAGGGAGACACTTGAGTCCTGTCTTCTGCTACAAGGGGGATCAGTGAAACTGCTCTGCCTTTCCTGACAGCAGAACCGAGCAGGATCAGCTCCTGCTGGGGGGAATTAAAACTCCACAACAACAACCCTGGGCTCTGGGCAGGAATCCAAAGGGAAAAGGCAGAGCGACCTGACAGACTCCATGAGCTGCACTGACAACTCAGGTAAGGAAACTTCAGGGGCAGAATAAACTGATCTGAAATATTTTGCTCTGATCTGCATTTCAAAGTAATTCTGTGAAATGGCCAGCCTGTTAAGAGGAAAAAAGCCAAATAATCTCAAGAAGAGAAACTACTTTTTGTCCTTCAATTCAAAGGTTAAATGTGTTGAAATCCACTTCTGTTGAATTCCAAGTCACTGGGGTGATCCAGCTCCCTGCTGAATTCCTCTTCCTGCAGGGGGATTTTGGGACAATATCCTGATCATTCCACTTAAGACCAAATACTTAATTTGGGGAGTAGGATGATCTTGCATCTCTGAGGGATGTGGAAGCAGAGGAGACACCTTTCCTTTTTGTTCCAGTGAGTAGAGCATGAGTGGGACAGATTCCCTATGAAACATGGAACAGATTCCCCGTGGAACACGGAGCAGATTCCTCCTGAAACACAGAACAGATTCCCCATGGAACACGGAACAAATTCCCCTTAAAACATGGAACAGATTCCCCATGGAACATGGAACAAATTCCCCCTAAAACATGGAAAAAATTCCCAATGAAACATGGAACAAATTCCCCATGAAACAAGGGGACATTGTCCCCATTTGGAGGTGGGGACACCACTCCAGGCCTTGCTAATGCTGAATGTTAGGTGCTGTTGAGTGTAAAAAGATGCAATAACTTTTGCAGGCACATTTTCCTCCAAATGGCCCAAACCAGAATAAAACTTCTTTGTTTTTAATCACTGAAGTGGAATTGTTTCATTTTTCTTTTTGGCAAGGAAACTTGAAAACATCTGCTTGGGTTTGGATCAAATTGATTTTTTTTTTCACTTTTTAACTCGGTAGTTGAACTGAAAAATCAATTACTCACCCAGCCTTCCTCCCAGCACATGTTCAGGAGCAGAAATTCTCTGGGTTTTATTCAATAGCAGGTGCTCAGCAATCAGAGAAAATGAGTGTTGGGACAATAGGATTTACCTGACTCTTCCTGTCTCATCTGCAAAATCCAACCAGGACTGCAGGGGTAAATCCCAAAGAGTTTCATTTTGTGGTGTTCACTGAGCCAGTCTGGCTGGATATGCAAAACAGGATCTTGGTTTTGATCCTGATGGTTCCTGATGTCGTGCTTGGGTTTCCAGCCTCTATTTAGGGATGAACAGAAGTTTCTTGGACTAGATAACGAGATTCCTTGGAGAACTCAGACCATTCCTGCCTCGTCATCTCCTGTCACAGCAGTCTGCAAAGGGAGGAGATTGTCACTAAATGGGAAGTTCTAACAACTGTAATTCTGTGTCATAATGAGAAAAGCAACTTCATCAAGGGCGTGTTCCCAAAAACCAGCTCTGCTGGCAGGAATTCTCCTTTCAGGCATCCCAAATTCTGCTGTCTTTCATCTCCCAGCAGTGGTGGAAGGGTTCAGTTCACAGCTGGTGTGGTGCTGAGGGTTTGGGTATCCAGGAGGTGACAGGATCTGTGAAAGCTCTGCCTCCATCACGTCCCTGCTGGAGAGCTCCAGAAAAATGCAGGATTCTCACCCATGTCCTTTCTCATGAGAGGATTTAATGAGTTCAGAGGGTCTGGAGGAGTCCCCCTTGCCAACACTGGACATTTTCTGCTTCCTCTGGGTGCTTTGTAGGTGATCATGAGATTTCACAGGAGCCCCTGATCCCCATCAATGCCTGAGTCTCCTGCACCCAACTGTGACGGTGTTCACAGGGGTTTTCAGATGAGGGAAGAGACAAGGATCTGACTCCATGTTTCAGAAGGCTTGATTTATTATTTTATGGTATATATTACATTAAAACTATACTAAAAGAATAGAAGAAAAGGTTTCATCTCAGAAGGCTAGCTAAGCTAAGAATAGAATCAGCAAGAATGATAACAAAGGTTTGTGGCTTGGGCCCTGTGTCCAAGCCAGCTGACTGTGATTGGCCATTAATTAGAAACAAGCACATGAGACCAATCACAGATGCACCTGTTGCATTCCACAGCAGCAGATAACCATTGTTTACATTTTGTTCCTGAGGCCTTTCAGCTTCTCAGGAGGAAAAAAAACCTAAGGAAAGGATTTTTCATGAAAAGATGTCTGCGACAACCCTGTTCTGTCCCTCTGTCCTCAGCAGAACCTGCCCCAGCTATCCCCCACAGCAGAGCCTCCCATGAGAGCAAAGCCTTCCCTGGGCACCCTGCTCTGCTCCAGGGCCATGGAATCCAGAATGGGCTGGGTGGGAAGGGACCTTAGAGCTCCTCCAGTTCCATGGACACACCTTTTCCCCTCCTCTCCTCTCCCACTGATCACCTCTGTTGAGGTGAGAGGTGCCCAGTTTGTGCTTCAGTTCCCGTTCCAGGTGGGATGCAATCCCTTTCCCAATGTTTTCTCTGTGTGAGGAGCTGAGAGCCAATCCATCACCTGGCAATGGCAGCAGGAGCTGACAGGGAGCTCTGAGGAGAACATAAAGCATCCAAACTGTAGCCTGCAACTGCTGCCTCCTCCTCTGCCCTCCTTTAACCCCAGCCCTGCTCCAGCCTTCCTGGGCTTCCACCAAAATGAAAAGTCTGGCTCGTAAAGCAGCTGGGAAGGAAAACTGTCAGGGAAATAATAAAACCATCATGAGGTGAGAGCAGACATGTGGCAGAGACAGCCTTGTGGAGCTCACCACGGGTTCTGTGGCTCTGGTGAGGAATTAAAACTCTCCATCTTCCCCATGGATGCTCCCAGCTCCTGTCCTGGTGCCTCCTCAGGGAAAGACAGACAGCTCCTTTTCCCATTTTCTCCTCATGCTGCTGGAGGTGCTGCCCAAGGGATAAACCCAGGCTTTGGAGCACTGCAGGGAAAGGAATCAGCCTCAGGGGGATCAGTGTGGTCACACGATGGGGACAGGGTTGGGGACAGCCCAGAGGAGCTTCGCTTTCTAGGCATCAGGTCGAGTTTCAGCTGATGCCTCAAGTTCCAAACTGGATCCTAAGCACACCCCAAGGGTGGTCAATCTGCTCTGGCTCTGCAGGTGCTCAGTCCCAGTGTCCTGTGCCCCTTCCCCTGGGGCTGCAGCTCCTCCTGCACATCTGGAGATGGTTCAGCGGGGATCCAGCACAGGGCCAGGAGAGTGGGAATGGGATGGCAGCACCTTTGGTGCCTGGTGGGAGCTGGGATTGCTCAGCCTGAGGAGAGGAGACCTTGTCCATGTCCATCACGATGGGCAGGAGTTGGATCCAGGCTCTTCCAGTGGTGCCCAGTGCCAGGAACAGGGACAGTGCTCAAAAAATTGAAATTCAGGAGGCTTCACTTTCTTGGTTTGAACAGACAGGTGTCTGCTAAGGAAGGCAGGAGCATCCCCTGAAATGCAAAATGGAAACCCCCTCCCTCTGAATTGCTATAATTTTGAAATTAAGAGGCTCTCAGGCAAAGATATGGGAGCAGGAATAACAGTTCTTTACTAGGAAAAATAAAAATTATAAAAATGCAATAATACAAACAAAAACCCCCAGTGCCAGAGTGAGAGCAGTCCCTGCCCCCTGTGTGTCAGGGAGGTGTCCCAGCCCCGTCCCATGGGGGCTCAGCCCTCCTGCAGTGCCAGCTGTGGCTCTGCTGCAGCAGGGATCCTGCACAAGGGGGGAGTTTTCCTCTGCAGCTCCAGGGCTGCTGCAGATGGGCCTGGGCTCCCTCTGGCCATGCAGGGCAGCAGAAAGCTGCTCCTCTGGCAGTGCAGGGGGCAAAGGCTGCTGTGCTGTGCCAGGCTCAGATTGGATCCAGGCAGGAATGCTTGGCTCCTCCCCTGGGCGGAGCATCTCCCCATGGGATGCTGGGATTGGATCAGCCCTGCAGGGACACTCCGTGGCCATGGACAGCAGAGATCTCCTGGAGGGAGGGTTGGCTGGGGGAGAGAGAAAGGAAAAACTGCCCCATGGACAGCAGAGACCTGCCCCAGCTCTGACAGATGGGGACAGAACACCCCCAAACCACATATTACAGCCCAGAACATTCACTCGGACCTAAAAAGAAGAATTTTAGGGTTGGTCAAGCACTGATTGTCCAGGGATTCTGTGAACTCTCCGTTCTTGGGGATATCCACACCCTGTTCTGGACAGTCTGCTCGACTCCTTGGTGATTTCCAGAGGTTCCTCCAACCTCAGCAATCCCGTGGTTCTCTGAAAACAAGGAACAACCAGGTAGAAATGCAGAAATTATGATGTGTGTTGTGACATTTGGAAAAACACTGTTTGCTTTAGCCCAACATTTATTTTTCTTTCCAGTAGATGTTACTGCTGCTCTCATAAATAATTCAGCTTTTATAAGCCGGAGTATATTATTTAAAATGGTACAAATTAATCACCTTTAGTGCATTCTGGGGCTACTGTGTTATTTTTAATGAATTTGTAAAACACTTCTTAGGTGTACGAGCAGGATTCTCTTCCATTTGCAGGCCAGCCTGGACAGGATCAATATTTCATGGATTTTTGCAGCTTATTCATATTTAGTTCTTCAAGGAAAGCTTTTTTCCCCAGTGATATGGGGACAACACAGGTCCCTGGTGTGAGAAGTAGTGAAATAAATATGTAAAGAAATATTTATAGTTTAAATTTCAGGTGTTTTCACATCCAAGTCTCCTGGGCTGTTATCACACACAACCTGTGCTGAATTTTTCTGCATGAAATAGCCCAAAAAATCAACTTAAAGCCTCTCAAGCACCTCCTTGTGTTATCCCAAAATGCAATAGAATGAAACTTCTTGGCTTATTTCCACTTTACCAGTGCCTGTCTTTTAAATAGGAGCTGTGTTTGTGTCCAAATAATGTCACTTGTTCTTTTCTTTTTTTAGCCCCCTCTTTAATATTTGCAATATCTCATAGACAGAGCACAAGATGAGTCTGTTTTAATTAGCTCTGTCGTGAAAAAAAACTCTTTTGGGAAATAAATAAATAAATAAATAAATACATGCATATTCAACTATTAAAAAGAGGGTCTGTGCACCTCAGCTTTATTTCCGTGTAATAAAATCAAAAATTCCACGTGGAAAGTCCTCCTGGATGTGCAGGAGTGACCTTTAATGACATTAAATCATTTAATGAGCCTGTTAGGTGCACATTAGAGAGGAAAAAGCCTTCTGGGGAGACACGTGGGTTTCTGCGGGTTTAAGGTTGGCAAATTGAAAGATTTCTTGTTGTGCTGGAAGAGCTTCCATGAGTTAAGTGGGATTGGAATTGGTTGTTGGATTAGAAATGGTTATTGGATTAGAATTGGTGATTGAATTAGAGTTGGTTATTGGATTAGTATTAGTTATTCACAGAATCAGGGGATGGTTCTGGTTGGGAAAACCCCCCAAGTTCAGCAAGTCCAACCATGAACTCAGGTCCTCAAGTGCCACATCTGTGGGGTTTTTGAGATTTCCAGGGATGGGGACTCCAGCACTGCTCTGGGCAGCTGTGCCAGTGCCTGACCACCCTTTCCATGTAGGAATTATCCCAAAATCCCCCCTGCCCCTGCCCTGGCCCAGCCTGAGGCCGTTCCCTCTGCTCCTGTCCCTGTTCCCTGGAGCACAGCCCGACCCCCCCGGCTGTCCCCTCCTGTCAGGAGCTGTGCAGAGCCACAAGGGCCCCCTGAGCCTCCTTTGCTCCAGGCTGAGCCCCTGCCCAGCTCCCTCAGCCTCTCCTGGGGCTCCAGCCCCTTCCCAGCTCCGTTCCCTGCCCTGCACACGCTCCAGCCCCTCCAGGTCTCTCCTGTCAGGAGGGTCCCAGAGCTGCCCCAGCCCTGGAGGTGCCCCAGCAGTGCCAGCTCAGGGCACGGGCACTGCCCTGCTCCTGCTGCCACCCCAGGGCGACACAGCCCAGCTGTCTGTGGCCTTTTTGACTGTTCCAAAGATAAAATTTGGTTTCATCCATGGCATTCCCTGTTTTGGGCTGCTGGTTCAACACAGAGCCCATTCATTTTCTTCTCCTGTTAACTTGGAGGCAAATCTACTAAAATAAATATTAGCACAGAAACTACAAATGATGATAAATAATAGACCAAAGCTCAAAATGTTTGATTTTTTTTCATATTCTGCAATAATACCTCTACCACTTTTCTTATCTTGAAAATAATCAAGCAGCTGATAATGATGTTGTAATGCAAATCAACAGATTTTGTTATTTTCACAGCATGAAGCATCAAGAGTAAAGAAAACCACGTCCAGCCTTTATTAATAATTTTCCTCAGATGAAGGAGAACTAATATGTTGTTGGGAATATCCATCCTGCTTTTATCCCACAAGGATTTGCCATTTTATCACTAAGTGAGGACTGAAAAGAAAAGGTTTCATTTGCAGTTGCAATCCCCAAAATCCATATTAATGATTGCTGGTACTGCAGGGATTTTTCTGCAGCAGATCCCTTCTCCTTTTCCCATATTCTCATTTTCCTCACGCAAACTTTTCAAGGGTTCTTCTCTTCCAACTTCCATGATAATGATATGAAAATAATCATATCAAAATAATGATATACAAAAATATTTTGTAATTATAGTCCGTAAAATTCTAATGCCATCATTTGAGCACTTGCACTTGTCCCATTTGCATAGTGACTTATATCTGATGAACCACCCCAAGCAACTGAGGACCTACTTCCATATAAACTTCCAAAGCACATGGAAATTGCTGTTATATTTAGGGATTGATGGGAGAGCTTCCCAACTGGGAGAAGAGAAAAATTCTTTATTTTTAGAGGCATCTTTTGCCTTGCTGCAGTTGCTGGAATGGTCACAATCCATGTAGGACATGGAAATTGCACCAAGAGTGAGTCTTGGTCACCAGGGACCTGCCTTGGCCAGCCAGTACCCATCTAGCCCATATTTATGGATTTAAAATCACATTTTATCGAGAAAATATTTATTATGTAGAGTTATCTCAGCTGTACATTATCAAAATGCATTCCAAGCTGAACTTGATCCCAAAATTTTTGGAAATCAGGCAGTTTTCAGGGAAGACAACCCCAGTCCAGCTCTGAGCCCTCCCTGCCAGCCAGGGATGGAGATTCCTGGAGTGCCAGGCAGGTCCTATCAGAGAGATGAGGTTATAGGATGTCCCAGAATCCTGTCCTGCCCTTTATCTTCACTAAATTCTTGGAATAAAATGTCATTTTCCAGCTGGGCTGTGGTGGTTTAATCCCACTTGGGAGCTGAGCCCAGCACAGCCCCTCTCCCACTGCCCTGCCCTGGGAATTAAGAGGGTGAAAGTAGGAAAAATCCTGGATTAAGGTAAGGACAGTGTGATGGGACAAAAAAGGAATAAAATAATGACAATGATGATGATTGTAAAAAAATCAGAAAATACGAAAGAATTTATGCTCAGCTGCTCAGCTCTCACTGACAGATTTTGCAGTGCACAAAGAACACCAACCACACAAAAAGAGCAGCTCCCGTCCCCCTGACTTTGTGATTAGTTCCTGTTAAAAGACAAGATTCCTCCGGGCTGAATTCCACCCTCAGCGCCAGCTTTAATCAACGGTGGGGCTGCTTCCTCTCCAGGCTCTGCCTGATTGATGTGGCCTCCCTGGAACTCGTGGAGCAAATGAAATCAGGGTCATCTGCTGGAAGAAGCAATAAAAAATCACCTCGAGGAAGGAATCAAGGCCATCAGGGATCTGCCTTTAAAATAAGGGACAGGGAGCCAGCATAACTCTGGCTGTCACTTGCTGGTTCCTGTGACAGGGACCGGCCTGTGTGGACAAGTCTCCTGCTCCTGTGGCCCTGCTGAGCAGACAGAGCTTGGAAGAGACAATTTCAGGCCTAATTTCTTTCCAGTCACTGCTGGAGTGGCCATTGGCACTGCTGTGTGGGGTGTCCTTCCATCAGAGCCACCTGCAAACTTCCTGGCACCCCAATTCCTGCCACCTCAGGAGCACCAAAACACCTGGAAGTACCTGGAGTGACCTGCAGCCCCTGGAGATGTGAAAGCAGAGCCCTGGCAGGCTTAACTGGGCAGAGAAAAGCAGGAGCAGAGATCCTCAGCAGCTCCCAGCTGGCACTCATCTCACTCATGTGGGAATAACATGGATAAATCGATGGGATTTGGGGTTCCACCCTTGTCTGGGCACTTGGCTGTAGCCATGATATTTTCTGGAAAATCCTTTCCTTAGGATTTTTTCTCCTGAGAAGCTGAAAGGCCTCAGGAACAAAATGTAAACAATGGTTATCTGCTGCTGTGGAATGCAACAGGTGCATCTGAGATTGGTCTATGTGGTTGTTTCTAATTAATGGCCAATCACAGTCAGCTGGCTAGGACTCTCTGCTCGAGCCACAAGCCTTTGTTATCATTCTTTTTCTATTCTTAGCTAGCCTACTGATGAAATCCTTTCTTCTATTCTTTTAGTACAGTTTTAATATAATATATATCATAAAATAATAAGTCATGCCTTCTGAAACATGGAGACAGATCCTCCTCTGCTCCCTCATCCAAGAACCCCTGCGAACACCGTCACACTTGGCATGAAGTTTGTCTTACTGGGCATGCTGGTGTTTGGCCAAAGGTTGGACCTGATGATCTGGAAGCTTTTCCAAGCCTAATGATCCTGTGATTCTGTGGAGGCTCCAGGAGAGGATCCTGAGCCAAAACTGGTGCCACCCATGTTGGACCCATTCCCTCAACCATCCACTGGGAATCTCCCAGTCAGTCCAGCAGCCAGCTCAGGATGCCCTGTCACACACAGTGAGAGGGATGAAAGCTGCGTCCTCCTTCAGAATTGGATTGCACAGGAATTACAATGATCTTATCTGAGACATTCCAGGTGGATTTTGCCCAATTCCTACTGAAAATACAAACCCAAGAGTTGCTTTACCCTAGTTCCTGCTGCAGTGTGTCACTACAGCACACGAAACAACACGACACGGACTTGCTGCTCTCTCCAAGGTAAAAAAGGGACTTCTAGTTTTCTGACTCCAACATTTATAGATTTCCAAAAGTGACAGTGGATGGGAGGGTGACAGTGCCACCTCTCCAGTGACACTGGACAAATCAACAGTCCATCAAATTTCTCCTCCTGCATAAATGAATGCAAAACAATGAGTTATTTACACAAAGTGTGTGAGAAAGTTCGTTCCAATAATGTAAACACCAGAAGGCTTAGAAAATCTTAAAAACTCAAGGCAACAACATCTCAATTCCTACTGAAAATACAGTTCCAAGAGTTGCTTTTCCCCAGATCCTGCTGGAGCGAGCTCCTCTGCCTGTGGTGTGTCGTGACTGAACAGAGCAGCCCTTCCTTGCTCTGACTCTTTGGGGATAACAGAGGGGATGACTGATTCTCGATTTCAGCTTCTTCAGAGGATTTGTTTTTGCACCCTGGAATGTGTGCTCAGCATTGAACAGCCCTGCCCTTCATCCCCTGCTCCCCATCTTCCTCAGGAGCCTGGCTCCTTCCTCTGGATGCTCCTGCTGATGCCTGCTCTGGACCCAAGAAGCTCTGGATGCTTGGCCAGCGTGGGGACAGTGGTGATGCCTCACAGATGGCCCTGCAATTCTGGCAGGCACAGAAAGAAGTGCTGGAAGCTCCAGGTTCCCAGAGGGGCTGGGAATTGTGCTTTCCATGAAATAAATGCAGCATCTTCTCCGAGAGCTCCAGCTCATTTTCCTAACAGCCCTTTTCCCTGCCTGCCTGGGATCTGTGTTTCCATCATGGCCCTGCTGATGCTGGGTTGTGTCCCAGGCAATAAACTGAGCTCCTCCCAGGCCACTCCTGAGCTGCTGCTGGGTTCTGTGCTCACAGAGATCAGGGGAGGAGAAGAAATCAATCCTGCTTTTTTCCCCTGTGTAAAATTGCACTGAATGTGTTCCAGGGGAGGAAAGGTGCTGCAGGAGCAGGACTCTCCACATGTTCCTGCAGGAGGAGGGAAAGGGAAAAAAATGAGCTCTGCAGCCTTTTCTGATCCCATTTGGTACCAGATGGACACACTTGTCAGGTTCTTTAGCTTGTGACAGTGACTTCAAGAAAAGTTCAATGTCTCTTTTCCCAGCCTAGCACTTGAAGAAGGAGTCAGGGCTCTTCATTTCTCAAGAGTGTTTATTGTTTCTTATCTATAAAGAATTTTCTCCTGCCCTGCTGAGGTCCATCCAGCAGGACAGTTCCAGGCACTCTGCCTGCCCCCAGGGCAGTGTTATGTCTTTATACTAAAAACTACGTGTACAATGTTTACAATTGCTTCCCAACACCTATCATCTGTGTTAGACAGTGAGCTTCTACTCTAAACCAATCTGTGAGTGCCAACATCACAGCAGAAGATGGAGGCCAAGAAGAAGAAGGAGAAAGGCTAGACACACCCAGTTCCCTCCATCTTGCCTCCTGAACCCCCATACCAAAACCCTAAAATCTACTTTTCCACCCCATGATAACTTCACTGTTATTCCACCTAAACTGTTGTGGCTTGCTGATCTTCCTATAAGGTTGGTAATTTGCTCCACGGGTCATAATCAAACCCACAGGTGTTCTGGGCTCTGTGTGAGGGTCTCTGAGCCCCCTGGCAGGGGTCCTGGCTATCCTGGACAGCCAGAGGGATGTTCTGGGTTCCCACACCCACTGACACTCACTCAGGATGGCCCCAGCTTTTCAGGCCCTTTTCCATGGAGCAGGGCTCTCCAGACCTGGCAATATCTATGGCATGGCACCTTTGGCTCCCCACCTTTCCCTCAGGTGAAAGGGATTTGTTTCCACACTCCCAAACTCCAGCACTGACTTTGCCCTTTAGTTCCTCCCCACTCAGGATCACAGGGCCAGGCTTTCCCTCTGCCCAGACCTCAGGGAAATCACTGTGAACCCTAACAGGAGCATCCCTGGGAGAGAAAACACTGAGTTATTTCTAGAAAAGGTGTCTGGGTGACTTTCCCTGCCTGACCTGGCACTGGTGTCACTGTGGCTGTCCCAGCTGACTGGGATGAACAGCTGTGGGGACAGACTGAGCAGTGTCTGTGTCTCCTTCCATTACTGTCTGGGATTGAATTTGCCCTGGGATCAATGGTGTTGCTCAGATACATGGGCAGCAAGTCCCTGGGGGATTTATTCCTCCCAATTTTTAATGCCTCTGTCTGATCACATCTCTGTGGGCTCCCTTTGCAGTGTCTGGAGGGAAAGTGACACTTGCAGGTGCTGTTCACTGACCTATTTTAGGCTTTAGGCCGGGATTAATGGCAGTTTGGGCTCTGTTGCTTATGCTGCTGAGAGCTGCAGAGGGACACATGGAGCCAGATGAATCCCACTCCCAATAATTGTGGGATGCAGGGGACATTACCCACTGACAAATAACCAGACAGATGCTCGGGCTTGCACCATTTTTCCAGAGTTATGACTTCATATTTTCAGCAGACAGCACAGGTTACACCTGCTTCCCATTGGAGTGGGTTGTTTACAGCCATAATGGATTAAATTTTAGCTCCAAATCTGTTGGAGAAGAGCTCCATCCTGGCAGCAGGCAGGAATTATTGCTGGGCTGTGGCCACGGCTGGAATTCAGGTCCCTCTGAGCAGCTCTGGGTGACACTGCCCAAAGCTGCTGTGGGGAAAAACACACAATTTGTTTTCAGGAGACAATTACCCCTGAATAATGTCTGCAGGTCAGGCTCCAGGTGTAATTACTGTGGTAGATGAGTAATGCCATGGTTGGGTCTCACACTTAAAAGGTAAATATCATATATATATATGTTAAGAGAAGTTTTATGTAAAAAAACACCCCCCAAAAAAAAACTCACGAAGAAGGAAAAGTAAGAGGGCTGAGTATACTGAGTATAGACCAGAGAAATGAGAGCTGCATGTTTTATATCTTCTGCAAAAAGATTCCACGAGGAGAAGATGTTTCTGGGCTCAGCAGGTGGACAAAAGGATGGATTGGGAGAGCTGGGAAAAGAAAAACCACGGCAGGCTGGGATGATGGGATGATGCAGAAAAGGCTCACTACAAAATCTGTTTCAAATGGGTGTTGAAGGGATCTCGGGGCTTTGTCTAAACCCATTTGTGTGTGTGTGGAATGAGCTGGTGCTCCATGGAAACGTGACCCTGGTGGAGCTCCCCACTCCAGCACTGTGGGAATGCTGATCCCAGAGCTGGGGCTGCTCCTGCTCCGTGCCTGCAAACCCCTGGAATGCCCAGTGGGCTCCTGCTCCTCCCCACTGGGAGGCTGATGCCTCCAGCACCTGAAGCTCATCCCAACAGTGCCATTTCAGGATACACAGCCCCAAAACACTGGCTTCTATTTTCCTCAAAAAAAATATCCCCATTTGCAGTTGAATTCATGTGGCTCTTTTTCCTTTTTGTCATGTTTTCCTAGAGGAAGACGCTTCTTTTGTAGCTGCTCAAATAATCACCGTGGAGCCTGCCCACCACGTCCTGCCAGAGCTGTGTGACCAGCCTGGAATTATTGATCCTGGCAAAGCCAGAAACCTCAGACACAGCAAACTCCCAGGGAAATGTTGGCAGCCCCGGGAATGCCAGAGCCCTGATGGAACTGCCAGGGCAGGTTCAGCTTCAGGGGCAGCACTGCAGCCCCCGGGGTGTGTGACAGGCACACCCAGCCAGACTGGGGAGACACATGAGCAGGGCCATGGTTGGCTCTCACAATTGTCAGGAAAATTAACCCACAAACACCAGAGGTTTATGTCCAAAAAGGAGACAGAGGAGTCCTTTCACTTTATTCCAATAAAGGGAGAGGCCATGGGGCATTTCCCCTGGGGTCCCTCCAATTTTTGGAGGACGCAGCCTCCTTTTTATCCCAATTTCCCAGCCACATTTCCCTTCTCTCCCCATTTCTGAGGTACTTGAGAGGTTCAGACTCCCCGATACACCTGATACCAAAGATCCTCTTCTAATGTATAACCCTCCCTTTTAATTTTTAATTATTATGGAATTTAGGGCTTTTTCTTTCCCATTGTTTCTTTCATCTTCCAATGTCTAATTTCATTGATCAGCAAACCTAGAGTTTATTTGTAAAAGCAAATATCTTTTTCCATTCATCAATCAGTGGAATCCTTCCCATTGTTTATCTCCCAGTGCTGGTTTTATCTACCATCAGACCCACAGCTTGTTTGGAAAGACAAATCTGCTATTCCTCTCACAATTAAAAGGCAAATATCCTGTATATATGTTAGGAGAAGTTTTATAGATTCATAATTACATTTTACCCCCCTTGTGTTGTTATCAGGGGTGCCCTGAGTTTGGGACATTTGGGAGGGTGGGATTGTTACTATGGCAGCACCTGAGCTCCAGTCAGGATTTAAGGAATGATTCCCACCACTGGGCAGGGGAGGAGTCCCTGGACAGAACTTTTGGAGGGGCCAAAGGGCTAAAAGTTGAAACTTCCTTTGTGTGGGTGAGCACATGGTGGGGACAATCCTCTGCTCCTGGTGCTGTGATATTTTCTTTATTCTGTCTTCTGTTGGATTTTTGATAAGGTTTTAATAAACCTTTTACATTTTTGGAAGTGAAGATCCTTTCTCTCAGTTGATTTCACTGGGATGTGAGCAGAGCTCTCCTTTAGGGTGAGGAGGGTAATTAGTGGGGAAAGCAGGACATGAACTTATGTATCATTGCAGGGAACCCCAGTGCTGGCAGAGCTGTGTTTGCTGCTCACTCCTGCTCTCAGTTCCCCACGGATCACCCAGAGCCTCCTTCTGCACCCACAGGAGAAGGGAGAAGAGCAGGAGAGAGTTGATTTCCTGGGATTGTACTGAGCCCCTGTGCCCTGGCATCCTGTCCCCATCCTCTGCCCAACCTGGAGCTGATCCATGTGCTGCCTCCTGCACTCTCCAACAGGCTGGCTCCAGAAAAAACAGCAATTTTCCCTTTGTTTTTTCATTGTTCTTCCCAACCGAGAGAACCCCCAGACCCCATTAATCCCCTTTCTAGGACAGCTCTCTCCTGTAGTTCCTCCAAGGCCCAACTCCTGTTTCCCGTTTCCCTCACCTGTGACTGAGGCTCTGTCCCCTCCCATGTGAGGTCCCAGATAATGATGGGATTCTGCTTTTATCCCTGCAGGACCAGGTTGGATGAGGATTTGCAGTGACTGGGAGCTGCTTCCTTTGTTTTCTGTGCATGTTTCCAAGCAGGAGGCTCTGGGAGTGTCCAGAAGCTCCCTTGATGCTCCCTTGAGGCATTCCTGACCTGTCTCTGGTGTCTGTCACCTTCGCACCTTTTCCCTTCTTTTCATATTCCTTACAGTCACCTCCACTCTGAAATTCCCTGAATTATCCAATTGCTCCTTCATGACCTTCTTCACCCCACTGGGGTTTTCTCCACCCTTTTTTCACCTCTCCTGCATTCCTGTTCTGGATGGGAGGGCCCAGAACTGCCCCAGTATCCAGGCGCAGCTTTTTCATGGATTTACCAGCAGAGGTTTGTGGTGGATTTACCAGTATCACACACAGATTCCTTGTGTCTGTCCTCTCTTGTCCTGATAATTCCATAATTTTATTTGCTTGCTTTGTGTGCTGAGCTGATGTATTTATGGAATTGATAAAATCTCACTGCCTCTGGAATGACAATAATCCACTTGGAGCTCA